>NC_072797.1:63982500-64285530 GCF_028583425.1 Eublepharis macularius | reverse complement strand
ATGCCTCCTAAGAAGGGCACAGGCATCTCTAAAAGAAAGCAGCAAGCTAAGCGCCCCGCGCCTAGAAGGCCCAGTGTGGTGCTGTCCCCGGCAAAGCCTAATGTAGATGATTGCTCAGATAGTGGGCATCCTGTGCAGCTGACTTCCTCAGCATCCTCCTTTGCATCCAGCACCCATGTCACCGTGGAACAGTCGGTTCAACCCTGGGGATTTGCAGCAGGAAGAGAGTTTTCCTCCCAGGGGGTTTGCAGCAGGAAGGATTGCAGGTTTGGGCACGAGTGCACAGTACGCAGAGGCACTCATTCGTTCACAGTGTGCAAACAATTTAAGTCATTTGGCAAGCAAGGGGGTGGTTCTGGAGGGCAGCAGGCTTCTGGAAAAGGGCCCCAGCCCAATAAATCTGAGGGTACTTAAGGCCATACTGGCCAGTTACCCCTGGTGGGCTAATGCTCAGTTTTTGTTAAAAGGTTTTTCCCTTGGTTTTCAGATCCCATTTCAGGGCCCCAGATCCTCCTTCATGTCACCCAATTTGCATTCGGTGGTTGGCATGGAGGAGGTGGTCCAAGCTAAGATAGTGAAGGAGTGTGTGGAAGGAAAGGTTCTGGGGCCATTCCCTTCCCTGCCAGTTCCCCGTTTATGGGTTTCCCCCTTGGGGGTAGTTCCCAAGAAAGCATCCGGTGAGTTTCGGCTCATACATCTTTTGTCATACCCTAGGGGAAGTTCCGTAAATGATGGCATTCCTGAACATCTTTGCTCGGTATGTTACACTCCCTTTGACCAAGCTGTCAATGTAGTGAGGAGGTTTGGCCCTGGGGTGGAGATGACGAAATGCGATATTAAGTTGGCATTTCACCTTCTCCCTGTTCGTCCTGATGACTTTGAGTTGTTAGGCTTTTGCTTTGAAGGCCAGTTCTACATGGACAGAGTGCTTCCTGTGGGATGCTCCATTTCATGTGCAGCCTTTGAGTGTTTTAGTTTGTTCCTGGAGTGGGCACTGTGTCACTGGCAATGGTGCTATGACACCGCCCACTATATGGATGATTTCCTTTTTGTGGGGCCAGCAGGTTCGGATCAGTGTGCCTGGCTTCTGGAAGACTTTGTTAGACTTTCCAAGGAGCTTGGTGTACCCCTGGCTCACAAAAAGACTGAGGGCCCATCCCAGATTCTCACATTTCTGGGCTTTGAGTTGGACATGGTGTGGCAAACCTCTCGTTTGCTGAGCAATGAGCTCTGGGACCTTAAGGCTCGATTGCGTGGCCTTCTTGGGAGCTGGAAGGTTTCTCTGTTGGAGCTTCACCAGGTAGTGGGCTACCTCAATTTTGCATGCCAGGTGGTGGCCCCAGGTAGGGCCTTTTTAAGGCACATTTGTGAGGCCATGTGTTCCCTTAGGCTTCCCCATCATCGACTGTGGATCACGGGGGGGATGAGAGAGGACTTGGTCATTTGGGTAGTTTTGGGAGTCATTTAATGGGGTCCCTTTTTGGAGGAAGGACTTGTTATTGAAAGGGGAATTACAAGTTTCTGCTGATGCCTCCAGCTCAACAGGCTTTGGCGTTTATTATAGGGGGCATTGGTGCACAGTCCAATGGCTGGACAACTGGGTGGAGGCTGGTCTTTGTAGGGACTTGACATTCCCAATCCTAGTTGCAGTTTATTTGTGGGCTCGCGAACCATTCTGTGCACTTTTGGTGCAATAATATGGCAGTGGTTCACGTGGTTAATTTCCTCTTTTCTAAATCAGCTAGGGTGATGAAGCTGGTCTGTGCTTTTACACTCAGGTGCTTGCAACTTAACATTTTGTTCTCAGCCAGGCATGTACCTGGCATGAACAATGGAGTGGCAGATGGACCGGATTCATCAGCTTGCCCCCGAGGCTGACTTGTTGCCAGCTCAGATGCCTCTGGATCTCTGGTGGCTTGGGAGTGTGAGGCCTGCATGGCCATTCAATTAGCTCTGGCCCCTAGTACCTAGAGAGTGTATGACCACGCAGTACAGTATTTTACTGAGTTCAGGCAAGAGGCTGGTCTCAGCCAGTTGTGACCCATCCTGGTGGAACACCTGTTACATTTTTGCGCGTTCCAAAAAGGTAAGGGATATGAGATTAAATATATTGGAAGCCAGCTGGCGGCTCTGGCTTTTACTTCAAAGTTATGAGGCCTTGCTGATCCCACAGGTGACTTCTGCATTAGGAAGACGTTGGAGGGATGGTCTCATGAGGTGGCAGTGCCCAGAGACCAAAGGCAGCCTATCTCCCCTGGAATTCTTTTAGGCTTGAAGGCATCATGGGTTGAGGTTTGTAATTGTAGGTTCGAGGAAGTGCTTTTCCATGTGGACTTCTTGACAGCCTTCTTTGGTGCGCTGAGAGTCAGCAAGCTGGTTCCCCAATCTCTTAACGATCAATCTGGTCATGCCTTGCTTGCCAAGGATGTAAAATTTGAGGGGAACAGAGTTGTTATAGTGATCTGCCACTCCAAGATGGATCAAAGGCAAAAAGGAGTGGTGGTCAGCCTCGGCCCCTGTGAGGTGAGGGATTTGTGCCCTGTTTTAGCTCTCTGGAATTACATTAAGCTCAGGGGGGATGAGCAGGAAATCTTATTTCATCATTCTGACGGGTCACCACTGACCCAGTACCAATTCTGGATGGTCACAAGGCAGGCGCTGAATAAATTGGGCCTGGCAGGTGTCAGGTTTGGAACCCACTCGTTTCACATTAGGACTAAATCCAATGTCGCTGTCATGGGATTCTCGGGTTCTGACATTCAGAGAGAGGGGTGTTGGCATTCTTCTGCCTTTCAGGCATACGTTTGGCCACTTTAGACATGTTAACTTTTGACACCATTGCTGATCCTGTTTTCTAGGTGCTCTTAGTCGACAGGAGAGGCTGAGGACCCTCATCTGTGGCCACAGCATGGTTTTCTGGGCAAGCCACCTGGCCAAGAGGATGGGAATCAGGTCTCAGCTTGGCCTGGGCCAGTGGGCTACCATCGAATGGCAAGGTAGAAGAGGCCTTTGGTGGTCCAAGTTGCTGCCCCTCTTGTTTGAGGGGAGGAGTGGTCCTCCGCCTCTTATATTGGGTGTTCACTTGGGTGGGAATAACCTCAGTTTGATGAAGGGTAAGGCCCTTTCCCTGCAGGTGCAGGCAGACTTGCTGGAGATTGGCAAGCGATGGCCTGGCGTTCTGATTTTCTGTTTGGCATTGCTTCCGCGCTGGGTGTGGTGGGAAGCATTGGACCCTAAGGTGTTAGAATGGGCTAGGCAGCAGGCCAACAGAGCTCTTTTCAAGGCTATGTTAGATGGGTTGGGAATTTATTTGCCCCATCCGCATATTAGGGCTGAATATGCAGACCTCTACCGAGGGGATGGTGTGCACCTTTCTCATAAGGGTAACAGTATATTTCTAGACAATTTATGACGAGGGCTCTGGTTGGCCTTAAGCCAGTTGTGGGGCACTTCAGCCTAAGCTGAGGCTTGGCCTCAGCAGTGGTAGGTGAGAAGCTAGGGGAAAAGGAGCAGGATGGTGAGCACACTTGGCATATCCCCATTGGTGGGGAAACTGGGGTGTGTCAGGAGCGACTGGCTGCTTTACGGCCCAGTTGCAAGGACAGACACCCTGGTGGGGAATCCCTGCACAAGTCAGTCTCCCCCTGCCGTTTTACAGCCAGGTGGGGGAGCTTTAAAGGGGTGAACCACTTAGCCTGGTGAGGCCGGGTCCCAGCCATACAATGGATGACTCACACCCAGGGCAGTGGGTGACTTGCCCAGACAGGTCGGGGTGGAGGTCCATGAGTAACCCCGGGGCCCAACCTGTACTGCTAGTTTAGGTCCTTGCCGTGTTTGATAATATGTTTGCTTTTATGTTAATAAAGCGGCCCTTTAGTTCCCATCTTATGTGTCTGCCTCTTCATTCCAACTGTGATGGCAAATGGACTCTATATTTTTCCATATGTAGCTATGTTGCCCTCTTGGGAATAATCACTTTCAAGGATGGATGACAAATATTCCCCTACACTGCTATACTGCATTGGATCTAAAGTCACCACTAAGTGAAGAGCCTTATGTCAGAGGAGAGCTTCGTCTATTACAAGAATATTTCTTCCATGTAAATATATATGTGACAAATGTCATTTCTAGTTTGTATCTTGGATGTCTTCAATAGGGATGCTCAAACACGTGTGTGTGTGTGTGTGTGTATTATGTGCCGTCAAGTCACCTCCAACCTATGGAAACTGTATGAATGAAACTTCCAAAACATCCTATTATTAACAGACTTGTTCAGATCCTGCAAACTGGAGTACATGGCTTCTTTTATTGAGTCAAGCCATCTCATTTTAGGTCTTCCTCTTTTCCTACTGCCACTTTTCTTAGCATTATTGTCTTTTTCAGAGAAACACTTACTGGTACTTTTAAACAGGCAAATACTTTTTGTATATTTAAATAGTACAGTACAGTTTGCTCTGTAGAATACTAATCTACCTTTTGGAACTATCCAGGAATCTACCTTACAGTACATCTTGCCCTAGAGACTCAGAGCCAAGCTACAAGTCATGCCTGACACAGATTGGATACTTGTCAGTTTCCCTCAAGTTTTGATGGGAAATGTATGCATCCTGGTCTTGCAGCTTGGCTCTATGACTACTGTCCAATGGACTTTTCAACTGTCTCTTGTCCAACATTCCGCCAAGCTGCCTACATTTCCCATCAAAACTTGAGGGAAGCTGACAAGTGTCCAACCTGTGTTAGGCGTCACTTGTACTTTGGCTCTTAATCATGAGTGAAGTCATCAGTCACCTCATAGCCTTTGTTAAACAGGTTTACCTTTCAGTTAACTCAATCATCACACAGGAAGTTCAATCATCCCACATTCCCCATTGCCTCATCTAGCTGGCATACATCATCCCCCCATTATACTTGGCAATCTTCTGCTTTAAAAAAAATCCAACCCAATCCATAACAGCCAAGATTTTTACTTTCTCTGAATCACAAGAATTTTGCTAAGGTTCTAGAAATGCCACTAGTAGGATTTGGCCCCAGTAGTAAATGCCCAAGGGAAAATAGTCTAAATATCATCCCACAAAAAGAAAAAAAATAGGTTCAATCTTATCCTTAAGGACTGCTCCTCTACCACTGAAATCACTGGACAGAGACCTCCCCCCCTTACTTCGGAACTTCCTCAACCACATTAAGACTTGAAAATTTGCACTCTGCTTTTCTAAGCCTCTCTGCTTTTCTTTGCACTCTGCTTTTCTAAGCCTCTCACTTTTATTTCTTTTTGAGTCCCATCCCTCCCCTGTAGCAGTACTCGGAGAGAAACTGCATCTTCTACTACTTCCACCCCTATCCCCAGAAATACTGTATACTCATAACAAGACTGATAATGGGTTCTGGCTTTCTTAACCAGCCTCAGTGGATAATATGTAGCATAACTGGGGCAGCTTTGACTATAAATCTTCTGATTTGTTTGTGGTTCTATTTGGTATAACTTTGTATGTCATCTAGTTATGTATATTTCAGTAATTTCCCACATTTAATATTTTACATTGCTTTTTCAATTTATCTGCTTCTATTTTTTTCTTTCTTAAGTTTTCCATGGTCAATAAAGATTAAAACTTAAGTCTTGTACTCCCCCACTGTCTACCATTCCCTCCCTGAGGCATTGCCCAAGTTTGTTCTCATTTCATACACAGAAAAAAGATCCCTTGACACAGAAATATAGGAGTGCATGTAGGAAAAGAATTTTAGATGTGTACTTTAAGCATTTTTAGTAACAGTAGTGTAGTGAGGAACTGATGGCATGTTTCACCCCAGAGAATGGTGAAACTCTGCTTAGGATGGCACTACAAGGAAATATTAGAACTGAGATGCTATCAGTTGGGGATATATTATACACTTCACAAAGGATTGGGTAAGTAAAACATGGATGTCTGTTTATAATAATCAGCCTCCTTTCTTCTTTCAATGTCCTTCCAGAAGCATTTAGCTCAAATTTTGTTTCATCTGATTTTATTAAAAATCTCTGAGAAACTCTGTGAGTTGTGAACTTCTTTATATAAGAAGTTCCTAGAATAGAGTGGGATCACATTTGGGATTATTATTGCCATGCCAGTGATAAAAGCAGATTTTAGAATGTAAGAACTATGCAGCAGAGATTTATCTTCTCAGTAGACTTGTAATGTCTCACAATATAAACATTTAGCAACTGGCAAAAGACAATTCAGTTTAGTATGGGTATGCTCTCCCGGCTTGATTTGAAATTGGCTCAGTCCTTCTAAAACGTTTTAATGAATGCTCAGAGAAAGTAATATTTTCCTCCAAAGAATTTTCCCCATGTTTGTAACTTTGCATGATGCCTCATGTATCCATGTTATCATACTACCTCTTGGGGATTCTACTTGGTTTTGCTGTAGCACATGATCAAACATTTAGCATGTGGGTATTGCCATTTTGTGACTGATTGGTTAGAAGTAGTATGTACAAACATGGTGTTTGAATTTTGTGTCTTGTATGAAGGCAGATAAGGAGCAGGGAGCAGGGAGCAAAAAACCAGATGGCTGAAAAATGACAAGTGTGCATGTGCAGGTTTGTTTATCATTCTGAGCCAAAAAGAAATGCTTTGAGGTGACTTGGTAGTAGCAGTGGCTGATTTTATCATGCAAGTAATATGAACAGACACTTTGAAAAAGCATGTTTTAATTTTGTCGAAGGCTTTCACGGCCGGAGAACGATGGTTGTTGTGGATTTTCCGGGCTGTATCGCCGTGGTCTTGGCATTGTAGTTCCTGACATTTTGCCAGCAGCTGTGACTGGCATCTTCAGAGGTGTAGCACCGAAAGACAGAGATCTCTCAGTGTCGAACTGTGGAGACAATGTTAGCAGGTAATTTATATCTACTCAGGAAGGTGGGTTTGGGTTGCGTCATCCTGTAAGAGTTTCCCAGTGTGTGGAATGCTAATGGAATGCTAATGCTTCACTATATCCTGAGGAGGTTCTTTTGCACATGGATTGGTGCTTGATATGCTAATCTTATCTGCAGGGCTATTGTAAGATGTAGAGTATTTTGTTAGTCTGGTGTTTTTCAGGACTGGAAACCATGCTCTATTCATTCTTAAAGTCTCTTCTTTCCTGTTGAAGTTGTGCTTATGCTTATGAATTTCAATGGCTTCCCTGTGCAATCTGACGAAGTAGTTGGAAGTGTTGTCCAGTATTTTAGTGTCCTGGAATAAGATACTGTGTCCTGTTTGAGTTAGGCTATGTTCAGCCACTGCTGATTTTTCAGGTTGGCCAAGTCTGCAGTGTCTTTCATGTTCTTTTATTCTTGTCTGGATGCTATGCTGTGTGGTCCCGATCTAATGCAACCCTCATGTATCCATACTGTTTGCATATTGTGTTTATCCAGTGGCTGTGCCATTGATTTGGAGGTATAGGTTCTCACCAAAGTAGTTATGGGTGAGAACAAACATGCAGAGTTCAGTGGCAAGATCTGTTGTGGTTTTGTCAGGGATGATGTTTCTAATGCCTTGTAGTCCATCCTGATGGAGAATGCTGGTGTACAGAGACTGATCTGTACATATAGATCTTGATCTACACTTTGAAAGTTAGTGCTACAGCATTAATTTGAGGCTATGAAGAATCCTAAGTGTGAGATCTTTTTTTCATTATAGCCTATAACTCCATTGAACTACATGTGACAAATCAGGGGATTTTCAGACAAAGGGACCCTTGTGTGTCTCTCTCTTAGTCTGCAAGGTGTTTCACCTCACCACCTTTACTGGGTTCCTTTACTTTGTGTCTTTTTATTTCCATTAAAAGTGCTTCCATTTCCCTGTGCATCCACCTATCTTGGCGTTCAACCCCCTGGCAACCATTACAAGTGCTGCTCACAGCTTCTCAGACCCCTAGCAGCCCTCCTGAAGGGTTGAACTACCTGGTTTCACTTGACACATGCCAGTCTCCAGGATCTTTCTTTGGGTGGATTTGTACACAGCTGGTCAGTAACTCAAGACATAGGCTTATATGTAAAGGTTGATTATTAGCTTAGAAGAGTGTATGCAGGGTTGCAGGAACCACTCTATTAAGGCACAAACAAAAGGCAATAAAACAACAAACAACTTGTCTATTTTTTACTAAACCTATCTGACTAAAAACTTAAGCTTGCTAAGTTGCATTTCTCTGGAGAGGCTTGAGGCTCATACTCACAAACAAAGTCTACAAACCATGCCAGGCAGGTCTGGTCATTTCAGGCCTAGTATAGAGCAAAGTCTCTCACATGCTGATGGAATAACATAGCATAGAATGATCCAATGAGGCCTCAGTGAGAGTGTGTTGCGTGATGATGAGTGCAGTGAAAAGCTATCTTTTCTATTGATGTCAGCCAAGCAGGGCACACTTGCTACCAGTGTTGCTTGTCTGGGAACAGAGAAGTAGGACATGTGGAGCTAAGACTCCCTTGTGTCTCAAGGACACCTTGCCTGGGCAATAGCTCACAGGTGCACTTAATTAACTGAGCTGCACATTCCACTCCCACGGTGACAAGCCAAAACTGGGCCTGTGAGATCTTAGAAGCCTGAACCAATGTACTCAATTGGGCTCAATGTGGCTCTGCTAGACACCACCTCCTTCCCAACTGTGTCCCTGTCTGCCTCCTCAGACCTCAGTGCCTTCTGACAATCTCCAGTCAGTTGCACATGTAAGTGCCAGCCCCTTCCCTGAAGCTGTTCTCCCTTCTGCAGCCTCTGCCTTGCTGGCTGCCTCCACATATTCTGTCTTTTCCCAAGAACCTTCTCAGCTTTGCCAGCCTTCTTGGAGACCTTCTCTAGCCCCCTGGACTCTTCCCTTCCTCGGGGCTCTTTTTGAATACTGCCACTGCAGTTTCAGAAGGTTTCATATGTTGCTTTTTCATAATATTTTCATGGTTAAGATCTCCATAAAGTGGATTTTGAACAATATTTATTCCTCTTTATGTATTCATCATGCTGATGCTGTCAAATTGGCAGAACTTCAAGCATGGTACAATATTTATTTCATGTATACTCTACTTTTCTACTTGAGAGACTGATGCCCCTGGAATCCTCACCTCATGGAGACCTCCATTTTGTCCCAGTGTGGGCCTAGAAAAAAAAGATGAAATGTGCATTAAACCATTATCAAAAGGCAGTGAGTCACTCAAAAGTTGTAACACCTCCTTCATAAAACATACAAAGCCCATCCCAGGAGAGATTCAACAAGAGGGCTATTCCCCCAAGGACCTCAGTGGATTCTCCTAGAACAATCGGAACAACTTAGATTTCTAAAGCAGCAAGCAATGAATTGGTCCCTGCCAGTTCCCCCCAATATCTTACCAATGCCAATGGCACTGCAAACTTTCTGCCCTTCCCTAACCCTGTCAATCACTCATCCATAGTTCTATTTTTCCAAACCTCCTAAAGGGAGCATTTTTGACACTTTTAAACCCTCCGTTCACAATATTAACATAACTTCCTTTTCAAAATTGCCCATCTCCAGGAAAACTAAAATATTATTGCTCGCATTCAGATGCCAATGTTCCTTCCCCTCCTCATTTTTGGCAAAATGGTACAAAAAGCTATTCCCCAGTCCAAAACGTTTGTTGCTGTCCTGAACTTAGTTGGATGGTCTCCTCAAGTGTTGGTTGCTCAGTTGGCAAGAGAGCTTGGGACTGGAACAAAAGGCTTGCACAAAATAGACTGGTTGCTCAAGCTCTGAGGTGCTGCCAAGCCTCAGCCTAAACAGGTTGAGGAGTAATCTGACTCAACAGCATCTGGCAGCAGGTGTTGAGGCTTTGGAGGCTCTGCTCTGCTCTGGCCATGGTCCTGCAAGGAAGTATCCCAGTCAGAGTCATGGTCTGAGTCTGCAGAGAGATGGCATGCTGCCTATCTTGCATTTCACCTTCTCTGGCCCTGCTGGTCCTCAGTCTCTTCCTCTGAACCCTTGAGGTCTGAATCACTGGCCTAGGGGCAGAGGGCTGGTGTCAGGTCCGTTGCCCACAACCCCTCCATACTGTTGCACAATTTTAGATAGTATGTTGCAATATCCTCGTGCATCTGTTCCCTTGTTGCTTTCCAGATTCCAGTACAGCGGAGACCTTATCTTGGATGGCTCGCCACAGTGGCCTTGGGACAGCTCCATCTGTCCTGCTACTGATTAAGTTCTGCTGGATGGGCTAAGAGGGTGGGGGACATGTAGAGGGTTAGATATAGTGTATCATGTACTCAATGCATCATTCGTAACAAGGAACATGTGTACAGCCAGACGCCTTTAAATGCTTCTGTGTATCCTATGGACATATGTATGGTGAAGCCTAGGTATCTCAATAAAACCCATTTACTCAAGAGCCTGGATTTCTTGCTGTAACGGTTGGGAGTCAGCTTCAATGTATCCTATCTTCCATAGACTGACATATTGTTAAGAATCACCTTACCTCTGAACCTGTACTCCAGTAAGATGGCTACTGGCTACTCGCCGACCGAGCCGCTCAACCTGGGAGAGATAGATGCAGAGGACTTCACCACCCACCTTGTCCTACCCCTGTAGCCAGGGCCAGCAACCAAGCAGGCTCTGACGGACCTGGGGGCGATTCCCTGGAGCGGGGCTACTCTTCTCACATGGTCCACCTTACCTACCCCAAGACAATGGGCCCCCTAGCCCAGGGAGGAGAAGGAGAGGTGCCATGGGACTTTGTTTGCATGCTACTCTGTAGGCATGGGACATAGCAGTGTCCTGGACCCCCAATTGACTTCCATTCCGGAGGCCCAGGCGGGGCGAGAGGCTGGGGTGGATTACACGTGGGAGACCTTTCAGCTTTCTGTAGAGGCCAAGGGTCGGATGGTGGCCACCAGGTGAGATGAGGCCATAGAGCACTATGTGGAATTGCCAGTGCCACAGGAGAGTTCTACCATCTGGGCCCCACCTTCCAGACCCGATTCCGGTGCCCCTGCAGGAGCTCCAACGATGGGAATATGTGCACCCGGAGCCGGGCCCGACGGAGGCTGCAGAGGGAGTGGAACTGCGGGGAGGGGACCATTTGGATGACCTCATGGAACAGATCCAAGTGATGCATTACGATCTGTTAGTGTTAACCAGCCTTACAAAGAGCTGGGTGGATGGTGCCCGAGGCATCCAACGAACCCTAGCTTCCCAGGAGTTCATCAATTCAGAGACCCTGGATTATATCCTGCGGCCCCAGAGGGTGTTGAGGAGGGGGTGGGGGTGGCGCCAGTGCCGCCAGGCCTGGGACAAGTGCAACCCCCTCCTACCTCTCTGAATACAGCACAACTGGTGTTGCGGGATGTACAAATATGAGGACTCATTGATTATGCAAGTGAGGTGTCCCTCGCATCTGGCTCGAGCGATTACCAAGATGCCCCTGGGACCCATGGTGCCCCCCGGCATACTGTAGGATCCTGGGGCACTGACAGGTTTCCTCCAAGAGACCTCCCAGGAGGAGTGGGAGCATGCCTGGCAATGACAGTGGGCATGGGAGGAAGAACTCCACTGGGAAGCCCTCCAAGCCCTGGGGGGGCCCGGGCCTGGGGAAGAAGAGCGGCAGCCAGTCCAGAGAGAGGAGGAGCATTACGCAGCGTTAGAGAACCAGGTTGCCGTTATGAGGGGGAAATTGTCACAAGCTACGCATTTGCTGCAGGTCATGATGTACCAAACTGCCTGGGCCCCCTCAACAACCAACATCTACCCCCCACTCCAAATGCCAGGAGAAGGGCTGTCCCACCTCCCCTGGTAACCACCTAGGCCTTGAGCAGTGCCCGTACCTACCACTACCCATCTCAAGGAGTTCCTCAGGCAGCGGGCCCAAGGGTGCCTGGGAGACTGGGGCAGGAACCGCTACTCCCACCCCCATGACCCAACCCCTGCCAGAGTATCCCTCCATGCTGCTGGGAATCAGGCAGGCAGGGGCCATTCCCCAGACCATGCCGACCCCATGAGGGGGGCAGGCCAGTACCCCGCCCCACCAGGGACTCAACTGTGCACAGGGGGCTCACCCCCCACACCAAGAAGGCTCAGTCGAGGGCTGCATATCCCCCCTGGGGGAAGCAATGCCCCAGGTGATGAGGGGGTACGCAGCCGCGGTGCCTCTGCAACCCAGGACAGAGCAGGGACAGCCCGCACCCATCACTTACCCAGCCAGAGAGTACCAGGACTTGAGGGTGAGGGGAGCAGAACTTCCGTTGGGCTGGATTAAACTGGATGCCACCTTCAGTGGAGACCCATGGAAACTAGGCTTCTTCATTGTGCAAGTGTTAGAATTCTTCAATGACTTGGGGCCATGTATTTCCATCGGAACACAGCCGAGTCACACATCTGGGGTCCCAACTAGGAGGAGTGGCCATGGAATGGTATGTAACCCTGCATGATACGGGAGCCCCCGAGATGTTTGACCGACAAGAATTCATTTATGCCTTACGAGCCCAATACGAGGACCCAATGGAAGGGGAGTGAGCCCGAATCAAACTCAGAGCCATCAGGCAGGGGTCCCGACTGGTGAGGGAGTACACCACCAAATTCTGCCAACTGGCCACTAAGTGCCCTGACTATTATGAAGAAGTAAAAATAGAATTGTTCAGGACTGGCGTGAATACAGACCTCCTAGACTGGTCCCTAATGCAGGATAACCCATCGACCCTATTGGGATGGATTCAACTGGTGTGTGAAGTCGAAAATAGAATGCAAGTGGTCAAATTGGTAAAGCAACACCAGCTCTTGGGGCCGTGGAGGCCCCCCTCCGTGTATAACCACGGCCGGGCGCTCCCTCCCGGCAGCCTCAGACCCGGGCAGGATATGCAAGTTGCTCAGTGGTGACAAGGCCTGTGCCTACAGTGTGGAGGAGTGGGGCATTTTGCTGCACAGTGCCCCCTTCGAGGAAAAGAGCCAGAGGCCCCCACTGGGAACCTGAAACCCGAGCACAAGCTGCCCCCCACATGCGGCAGGCCAGAAACCAGCTTGGATGCAGAGGAAAGCCCGGGGGATATAGAGGACCCGGCCATCAAGGGGAAGATGTACTCACCTCCGGGAAATGGGACAGATCTGCCGTAAAGCAGTCCCAACAGCAGATTGCAAAGGAAACCACCCCACCCCATGTGAGGGAATGGGGGGCCATACTGTTTATGCCAGTGATGCTGTTCAACCTGAAAAAGGGGACCCATGTGCGGGTGCAAGCCTTAATAAATTCAGGATGCTCTCGCGATATAACATGCCTTAGTTATATGCCTTAGTTAACTGGATGGGTTTGGACACCCTAGAACTAAAAGAACCAATAGTCTTTGAGCAAATGGATGGGTCCAGCATGAGCCCAGCCCCCTATGAAACTGAGCCGGTCCCAACCAGCATGGGGGAGCACTGGGAAACCAGAACATACATAGTCAATAATGGAGCTAAATACCCCTTGGTTTTGGGGAGTCGCTGGCTCTGGGATCACGACCCCTATATCAAATGGTCCATGGGATGATAGTATTCAAAGGGGACAAATGTGCTACGCATGCCTGGGTGAAGGTGTGGGGCAGGGAGGCGGCCTCCCCGTTAGAAGTCACCTTACTCACAGAGGAGGAGGAGGAGGGGTCCATCTCCCTCGAATATCGAGACCTCCAGCTAGCTTTCGATGACAAGGAGGCAGATTAGCTCCCTCTACACCGAAGCACGGACTGTGCTATCGAACTAGTCCCCAAGGAAAAGCTACCTAACGGAAAGCTGTACTCAATGAGCCCAGCTGAGAGACAGGAGCTAAGGAATTTCATTCATCCACCCAGCCAGCTCCCCCCATGCTGCGCCGGTCTTGTTCATCCAGAAAAAGAATGGAGGCCTGCAATTGTGCACCAATTTCAGAGGAATAAATGCCATATCCATGTCCAATGCATACCCGCTCTCCTTATTCCAGGACCTACTAAGCGTGGTGGCCCAAGGCAAAGTCTTTTCGAAGTTGGACTTGAAAGATGCCTACTTCTGGGTGAGAAACCGGGGTGGGGGGGAGATGAGTGGAAAACCGCCTTCAATACCCCATTGGGACAGTTTGAGTACCTGGTCATGCCATTCGGCTTGAAAGGAGCCCCAGGTGTGTATATGAACCTCATTAATGAAGTACTGCACAAATACCTGTACAAGGGGGGTGGGGTTTACCTAGATGACATGCTTATCTATTCAGCTGATAAAAAGTCACCTGTAGAATTAGTCCAAAAAGTATTAACTGCCTTAATGAAACACAAATTGCCGGTGAAATTGTCAAAGTGTAAATTTCATAAAGAGGAATTGGACTTTTTAGGATACCGAACTTCCCATCAGGGGCTTAAAATGGACCCTACCAAAATCCAGGCGGTAGTCGGGTGGGCAGCACCCCAAATAAGAAAGCAGTTACAATCATTCCTGGGGTTTGCCAATTTCTATAGACCATTTATAAAAAACTTCACGCAAGTAGCCCTACCCTTAACAGACTTATTGAAAACCAAGGGCAAAGGAATGCAAGAAAAAAACCTAGCACTAAGTTAAACTGGACAGAGGAATGTCAACAAGTGTTTGAAAAGCTAAAACAAAAGTTTGTCTCAGAACCGGTGTTACAGCACCCAGATGAGAACTGTAAATTAGTAGTGCAAGTGGACACAAGTGATATGGTAGTGGGTGGGGTTTTACTACAGCCCGATGAGAGGGGGGAAGTTGCGCCCCTGCGCCTATCTGTCCAAAAAGTTTTCAGACATCACACCTGAAATTGAAGAATGGATACGAAAAAGATACGATATACTTTAGATCTTTACCAGTAGTAACAGACTAATAATTATAGTATAGAAATATGATCAGAAAACGGGGGGTTGGAATGCTGTTGGAAGTCAACACTGAAAAGGGGGAGGGGAGGGGGTGGGGAACATATATTTATGGGAATTGAAAAGAAATGTAGTTCCTTTTAATTTGAATGTATGTCAACCCATCCAATAAAATTTCATCAAAAAAAAAGTTTTCAGACATCGAGCACAATTGGAGTTTATGGGAAAAGGAAGCGTTTGCGGTAAATCTCGCCCTTACTATGTGGAGGCAATGGTTGGAGGGGGCCAGAAACCTGTTTGATGTCTGGACAGACCATAAAATCCTAGAAGCACTACACGCCCCCCGGAAGTTAAATGCGAAACAATTATGGTGAGCGAAGTTCTTTTCCAAATTCAAGTTTACATTGAAATACCTCCCAGGGCAGGCAAATTATCTAGCTGATGCACTTTCGCGCATGCCCCAGCATGACAGCCAGAGGGAGGAAATTGTCAACACAGTATTCTCACCCACCCAATTGGGGGGAGGGGTAGTGATGACACTCAACAAAGCAGCGAAAATGCAAATCAGCCAGAAACCTGATCTCTCAGAGTGGGGAGAGAAAGTAAAAACCGAGGTGGAAAAGGAGGGGGGAAGTACACTCAAAGGCGAGCTACTGCAAGTGGAGACTGGTGAGTGGTACCGAGGCAGTAAACTCTACGTACCACACAGCTTAAGGAAAGAAATCCTACAGCAATGCCATGACTCCGAACTAGCTGGCCATTTCAACTACTTAAAAACCCTCCACTTAGTGCAACGACAATTCTGGTGGCCCAATATGAAACAAGACATCTCTCAATATGTTTCATCCTGCCCAGTGTGCGTCATGGGGAAACCCAGGAGGGGAAAGCTCCCAGGATTGCTACAACCCCTGGAGACCCCGCCCAGACCATGGGCATTAATCTCAATGGATTTTATCACTGACTTGCCACCCTCAAATGGATACAAGTGTATCCTAGTAGCAGTAGACCTGTTCTCCAAACAAGCCCATTTTATACCTTGTACTACTATCCCCACCACCAAAAAACTGGCTAACTTGTTCATGAAGCATGTAGTAAGACTACACACTTTTCCTCTCAAGGTAATTTCGGACCAAGGTGTGCAATTCGTTGCCAACTTCTGGCGGGAGCTCCTCCAAGTCGCTGGCATTGAACAAGGAATAAGCTCCATTCATCATCCTCAAACCGACGGACAAATTGAACGCACTAACCAACAGTCGAAACACACGAGATGAAATACCTAGGTTCAACTCGTGTTCTCTTACCTAAAGGTTTGTCGGGAAGTGTAGGCGTCCTTGCAGCTTAAAGTTTAGCATTTACAGAGCAGCAGGGAGAAGTGCAGGTGTCCTTGCAGCTTAAAGTTTAGCATTTACAGAGCAGCAGAGAGGGATGTGCGGGGGTCCTTGCAGCTTAAAGTCTCCCAGTGCAGCCAGGCATCTCTCTGCAGGGCCAGGCTGGGTGAGGGGAAGGGAAAATGCCGTGATGCACCTTGAGAGTGGGAGGAAAGGCGCCCCACACCTGCACTTCCCTCCTCGCTGCTCTGTAAATGCTAAACTTTAAGCTGCAAGGACGCCTGCACTGTAAGTGCTAAACTTTAAGCTGCAAGGATGCCTGCACTGTAAATGCTAAACGTTAAGCTGCAAGGACGCCTGCACTGTAAGTGCTAAACTTTAAGCTGCAAGGACGCCTGCACTGTAAATGCTAAACTTTAAGCTGCAAGGATGCCTGCACTGTAAATGATAAACTTTAAGCTGCAAGGACGCCTACACTTCCCGGCAAACCTTTAGGTAAGAGAACACGAGTTGAATCTAGGTATTTTGTCTTGTGTGTTCTGACTCCAAGTGCTGGAGCGATTCCTACGTTGCTACATCAATTATCATCAAGATAATTGGACAGACCTTATCCATTTCGCTGAATATGCATACAACAATGCGATCCATAGCTCAACTGAAGCCTTACCCTTCAAAATAGTACAGGGATATGAAGGAACTGCTCTACCATTTGCAACCAACCCCGAATCCCATAAAGCCGGAGATCTGAGGGAATGGTGGTCTAAGTTGACATCCCAGTGGGAAATAATACAAGAAACCTTAAAGAAAGCCAAAGAGGATTATAGAAAATTTGTGGACAGGAACCGCACTAAGCAATGGAAACTACTACCCGGGGACCGAGTCTACGTCTCTACAAAAAACTTCAGAAGCGAACAACCGTGCAAAAAACTAGGACTCAAATACCTTGGCCCTTTTCCGGTCAAGAGAGTAATCAACGAAGTTACTGTGGAACTAGAGCTCCCAAAGAACCTACACCAAGTCCACTCAACGTTCCACTTCAGCCTATTAAAGAAAGCCCCTGCCCCGGACGAATGGCATCCAGAAAGGGGGATTCCCCATCCTACCCTGATAGATGGACAAGTCCACTATGAAGTAGAGGAGATTATTGACTCCAAGGTGAAGAACAAAAGACTTTACTACTTAATCAGATGGCGAGACTTCGACGAAGCATTCCGGGAGTCAGCTTCAATGTATCCTGTCTTCCATAGACTGACAGCTGGTCAAAAGGGGTCATGATAGTAGCCAGTTTGGAACCCCTCCAGTTGCTCCAACTTCCATGTTGGTCTCATTCTTGGACCTGCTTTGCTGTGCTTTCTTCACTTGCCTGGTCAATTTCCAACCTCTGACACTGTTTTTCTGCCACCAAGATATCCCCTCCCCCCCGCCCCCTACAGCGTGGAGATCAGGCTTATATGTCTTTGATTCTTCCCTTCTTGTTTTCCCCTCATAGACAGATGTTAAGGTAAGTTTTTTTTAGTTTTTTCTGTTGTAAAATCGACTCTCTGTCTCTCTGATTTGGCTTAATTCAATATTTGCCTTGACCTGGATACTCCAGGCAAGCCTAATTTCATCACATCTCAAAAACTAAGCAGGGTCAGCTTTGGTTAGTAATTGGATTGGTGACCTTCAACAAAGACCAGGATTGCAGAGGTAGGCAATGGCAAACCACCTCTGTTTCTTGCCTTTAAAACCCCAGCAGGGGTTGCTATAAATCAGCTATGATTTGAGGGCACTTTCCACTATCACCAATTCAATAAAAAAACTTTTGTTTAAAAATGTTTACTCCCTCTTGTTCTTTCTGAATCTGGACCTCCTATATATGTTTTAAGATCCCAAATATCCTTTAAATATCCCACCATACATATGCTTTTTCCATGCCAGAAAAAGGGACGCCTTTGCTGATTACAGGGCCTTCACATTGATAGTGATTTAGGTAACAAGACAGAACTGAAGGTGGCACGATACTGTTCCTTAATGGTCCTTCTTCCAAGCATGGGCCAAATCTACTCCGGCTTAGCTTCAGCACAGTTACTGCACCACGTACTCTCCAACCATACTTGGAGACTGTATGCTGAAAAAAAAGAGAAGATGGGGGCACTAATGGCTGTTATCTGTAAGTAGGGGGTGGTGAAATGGAGAGGGTCATCAATACTAAAACTGACACCTGGAGATTAAATACAATGAGAAACAAATGTATCACTTGTAACTTGTACTGCCAGTGTATGGATATAAAACATTCTTATCCAGACAAACTCCAGCAATGACAACACACCCCTTTGACCACATGACATTCTGGGCTGAATGGCTGCATTTTTACATATCTTGCTAATACTAGCAAAGGCAAATGCAGCTAAGAAAATAAGGAAGGGGACAGGAGTACAGCCAGAAACCAAACCAGCTGCAGCTAATATGTATCACAAGGATTAGTTATTCTGCTGACTCTCATTAAAAGGATAATGACTAGTAGACATGCACTAAAAGAGCCCTAATTGAACTCTGGCATAAACAGCATCTTTTCAGAAACAGCAAGAAAAGTAGCAGTTGTGAAATATGTAACTGGATGAAATGTCACACCATGTAATGAACGCAACAGGCACACTGATGAAGAATGCAACAGAAAACATGTTAATTTAGATGAGTGGGGCTGAATGCAAGAACTTGCATAATTGGAATATTCGGTTTATATCCATAAGAAAGTTCAGCTGAACTTTTAAAGTTGTGGTAGGGCTTCGCACCTGCTGGAATATCTGATGCAGTTTGCCACAAGGAATTGATTCTTAGAAACATACTGTTCTGAAAGCTTTACATATGATATCTGTTATACTGTAGTTAAACATTTCTTCTTTCCGTTATTCAGTTTTATCGTGGTCACATATGTTAGCTGAGTGCAAAAAGAGCAGTGA
The DNA here is from genome assembly GCF_028583425.1 of Eublepharis macularius. Classification (NCBI taxonomy): domain Eukaryota; kingdom Metazoa; phylum Chordata; class Lepidosauria; order Squamata; family Eublepharidae; genus Eublepharis; species Eublepharis macularius. The sequence continues at coordinate 64,266,490 of NC_072797.1, read as the reverse complement.
AGTTACGCTGTGCTGATTAAAGAGGCAAAAAGTTTATTTGAGGAAAATACATACTTGATAGTAAAGAGAAGAGATAGGTTCCTTGCTATCTGACTACATCTTGCAGAGAGAAGAAAAGAAGAAGTGTAGCAGGAGAGAGAAGAAGCAGGATATTGCCCTGTTTAGCCCAACAGGAGACAAGACAAGGAAATGACCCCAGGAAACAAGAGAGATGCTGCTCTCACTGTCCTAACTAAGTGATCCTTGCTGCCCCCTGCATAGAAGGCTCTTCTTCCTTCTTGCTGCTGCAGTACACCAGACATTGCTATTTCCAACACCCCTTCTCAATGTCTAGTGTACAAAGTCCACAAAGTTCAGTCTTTCATATAGACTTTGAAACTTCTCTTTGGCAAGTGGCTTGGTGAGAATGTCTGCTATCATTTCTTCTGTGGGACAGTACTGTAGCTCAACAAGCCCTTCTTCTTGCATATTTCTCACAATGTGACTCTTTATGTCAATGTGCTTGGTTCCTGATCCAATTCTTTCTATATTTGCAAGTTTTATGCAAGATTGATTATCTTCAAAAAGTTGTATAGGTTTGGGTTCATCTATCCCAAAGTCTTCTAACAGTTGTAGAATCCACTTGAATTCTTGGCATGCTTCTGCTGCTGATATGTATTCAGCTTCTGTAGCTGATGCCTCTACAAGGTCTTGCTTTCTGCTTGTCCACCTGATTGCTCCTCCACCATAAAAGAACACTCTCCCACTGGTAGACTTTCTGTCTGTAATGTCTTCTGCCCAGTCAGCATCCATGAATCCCACTAGTCTGGGATTGTCGCTTGCTGGTAGCTTGAGCTTCAGTTGTGCAGTACCTCTCAGGTATCTTGCCAGTCTTTTGATGCACTTGCCACTTGGTGATGCACTTCTCCTGCACAGTATTCCAACTGCTGCTGCTATGTCAGGTCTGGTTACTGTACTTATGTGGAGCAGTTTTCCAATTGCTTCTCTGTACACTTTGATGTTTCTCAGAGGTTCATTGTTTCCATCTTGCTTCAGGAAATCTGTTTCCATTGGAGTACATGTTGGTTTTCCATCATTCATATCCATGTAGTCTAGGAAGTCCATGATCTTTTGCTTTTGATTGAGAAGATAGCTTCCATCTTCCTCTCGCTCTATCTGAACACCAAGGTAAAAACTGACATTTCCAAGACGCTTTACCTCAACCTCTTGGTTCAGATGCTGAATTATTTCATCACAATCTTGTTGATTTTCATAACAAAGGAGAAGACCATCTATATAAATTAGAATAAAAGTCCATTTGTTGTCTTTCTTTCCTGAGTACAGGCAGCATTCTGCCCTGCCTTGCTTGAATCCTTCTTTGATGAGCATTTGGTTCAATTTCTGGTTCCAGGCCCTTGCAGCCTGTTTCAGTCCATAAATGTTCTTCTGCAGTTTGCATACAAGTCCTCTGTCTTTGGACTGTTCTAGGGGTGTGCAGTTCGGGTTTCAGATACCCGAAAAACCCCTGAAACAAACCTGTTTCGGGTTGTTTCGGGTTATCCGAAATGTTTCAGGAAACCCAAAACGTTTCGGGTAACCTGAAACAACAAAACCCGAAACGTTTCAGGTTGTTTCGGGTTTTTTTCAGAAACCGAGAATCGCCATTTTGATTTTGCTAGGTGTTTGGCTAGAAGAGGGGAGGGGGGGAGAAGGAGTGAGAGACTCACTCCTTCTTTCACCCCTCACCTCTCTTGCATAGGAGGGAATCCTTTGCTTTGCGAATGCAAGGTGCATTGATAGCATTGCACTTTGCATTTGCAAAGCAATACCAGCAGAGATTCCCGCCAAAATGATCAGGTAGGGGAGGGGGAGCAGGAGGGAGGGTGACTGTAGGAGTGTGTGGGAGGTTATGCAAGGGAGGGGGGACTTTAGGAGTCACCAATCCCACTGCTGCATCCTTCTGCCAGCCAATAGATTCAAATCTTTGGCTGAGGCTGCAGCAGGGGATTTAAATTTGGGGCAAGACTGGGACAGCTCTTGCTCACTGACTGTTGACTGAGAGAGGAGAGAGACCGCGCCTGGAGGACATCTGCCTGGAGGATCAACTGTGCTGGACATCCGGAGAGGAGGCCTGGTAGGAATCTTTTTAAAAAATTTTTAAAATTTATTGATGCTGGGCCACTGTACTGCTGTGGCCTGCCTCTGCAAAAAGATGTTTCAGTTTAGTCTTGGCATGGCCTGGGGGGACATTTTCAGGTTGGGCAAGAAGACAATGCTTGGGGGTGGGGGGGTTTCAATGATGCTTGTTGTGATTGCTAGATTTAATGTTTCCTTTGTTATGCTTGAGTGTGGGCTTGATCTAATGTTTCCCAGGCCTAAAAAACCAGTGTGCCAGCTTCTGGCCTACACAGGCCAGAAGCTCTGCTGGGTGCATTTGGTGCCTTTCTGCTGGCTGGCACTCACAATTTTGCTTCACAGACAGGACTGGTAGCTTGCTTTGCTGTTTCTGGTGCCCTTGAGCTAATGCTTCCCAGGCTCTTAAACAAGTGTGCCAGCTTCTGGACTACACACAGGCCTGCAGCTCTGCTGGGTGGCTCTGGTGTCTTTCTGCTGGCTGGCCTGGCACTCACAATCACAATTTTGCTTCACAGACAGGATTGGTAGCTTGCTTTGCTGTTTCTGGTGCCCTTGAGCTAATGCTTCCCAGGCTCTTAAACAAGTGTGCCGGCTTCTGGACTACACACAGGCCGCCCTGCAGCTCTGCTGGGTGCCTCCAGTGTCTTTCTGCTGGCTGGCACTTACAATTATGCTTCACAAACAGGTTGCAGTTGACTGCCTTCGTGGACTGCCTTCGTGGACTTCTTCTGGACTGGACTGCACCTGGAGGACATCGGCCTGGAGACCTCTGAGTGTGGAGGATCAACTTTGCTGCTGGACATATGGAGAGAAGGACTGGTAGGGATTTTTTTAAAATCTCTTTTTGGAAATTCATTGCTGCTTCTGGGCCAGTCTGCTAGCATATGTTTCAGTTTGGTCTTCATGGCTTGGGCTAGTAGGGGGACATTTTCTGGTTGGGGAAGAGAACAATGTTTGGGGGTAGGAGGGGGGTTCAGTACTGCTTGTTGTGCTTGCTTGATTTAATGTTTCCTGTGTTATGCTTGACTGTGGGATTGATTTAATGCTTCCCAGGCTTAAAAACGAGTGTGCCAGTTTCTGGCCCACAGAGGCCTGCTCTGCAGGGTGGGTGTGTTGTGTTTTTCCACTGGCTGGGCTTAGCCTTTCGGGGGGGGGATTCTTGCATGCCACCTGATTTTTAACTCTGGCACAGCTTCCCCACAGTGGCTTCATGACTGTCTAGGCCCAAAGCAGATCTGGGCCTTGACTTTTAGGGGTTGTGTGCAGCGTGTGTGACTCTGTTAACATTCCAACTTTCTTAACAGCATTGCAGAGGAGAGGAGGACCAGCTGCGCGACTGCCTGAACTTCGCTGGACTGCAGGACTGGTGAGTGAGTCTGTGGGTTTACAGCAGGGTGGGCTTAGGGGTGGGTTTTTGCTAGCTTGGGAGGGGGAGGTACATTTTCAGAACACCACATCCACACCCCACACAGACACACCACAGAAACATTGTTCCCGCTAAATAGTGTCTTAGGTAGGTAGGCCAGTTAGTAGGCATTCAGTGGCTAATTGCTCTCAACCTAATCGATCAGAGAACCGAGATTAGTTTTTTAAAAAAATTAAATAGGGATTCAGCAGGAAAAGCATTAGTGAGTGAGAGTTAGGTTATATTTGATTTCTACATACAAATTTTGAATAGCTGTTAATAGGCTTCCCATTACTGACCCCCTAACTAAGGTTCCACTGCCCATCTCTGGCACCCGTGGTGGAGCCAGGCTGGCCCGGGCATACTAGTATTGTTAGTGTATAAGGCTTTCACTTGTTGTTATTGGGGTATAGGGCCAGCTCAATTCCGGAGGAATTCAGCTGTTTGGCAGGCTCAGGTCCCCCAACATAAATAGGGTTGTTTAAAAAGAGATTTGAGTGACCATCTCCAAGACAAGTTACAGAGCCACAAGAAGAACAGATTTAGAAGCAGGTAGATAGGGCTTGAAAACAAAGTGCACCTTTGTTTTCCCTTGGTTTCTGAGTAGTTAGTGTAGCTTCTGTGAGGGGAAAGGATGGCAGAGAGGAAAGCAGAGAGGGGCCCCGGGGGAAAGGTTAGGGAGAAATCTAGATGGGAGGAGGGGAAGGAGAGGGGGACTGCTGTGGCAGCCCCCCCATCTGAGCGGAGGAGGCCCTCCCCTGAGCTGCTGCCGTTCACCAGCCTGGCTTCTGGTGACAGGAAGAGGGTTCGCAAGGCTCTCTTTCCTGAGGCAGCTGCTGGAGGGCCACCCCCAACCTGGGTGCGTGAGGCAGGGGCTGGCACTGGGCAGGGGCCTGCTGCTGAGGCTCCTCCTCCTCCAGTGGTTGCAAGCCAGCTGCTGGAGGAGGGGCAGCATGTGGTGTCTTCTGGGATGGATGTGGGGCATGTGACTTTTCCATCCCTCATGATCACCCCAGGAACCCGGAGGATGTTGGAGGAACTGCCCGTGAGACCCCCCTGGGGCGGTCCACCCCAGTTTCCTCTGAGGCCAGCAGCAGGCCTCTCGCGGCTGTGCAGGAGGAGAGGATGCAGGAGGAAGAGGCAGAGACTGTGGTGGAAGAGCCCATGTCTCTGCTCCTTCAGCCTCGTCCATCCTCGACTGCCCTGCCAAGAGTGGGACACGGTGTGTCCGGCCAGAGCACCTCACAGGAGGTGCCTCAGGGTGGGCCCGAAAGCACTTCTCCTGTGAAGCGTGGGCCGTCCTGTTACTCTGAAATCTGGAAGCACTTCCAGACAACAGAGGATCCCCGAGCAGCCCAGTGCCTACATTGTAGGCAGCGCGTCAGCCATGGCAGAGATGTGTACCATCTCTCCACGTCTGGGATGAGGACCCACATGAAGAGGCACCACCAGGCGGTGCTTCTTCGGGGGGGAAGTTCAAGTGGCGCCACACGGCCGCCAGCTAGCCAGAAGGAGGCAGGCTCATCTGGTGCTCTCCCCCCAAGTGTTCCTGTAGGGAAGGGACGCCAAGCCTCTCTCCTGGAGATGCTTGGTAAGCAGGGCCTTAGTGTGCCCAGAGAGGGGATCCAGAGGGTGAGCCGGCGCCTCACGCACCACATCATCAACATGGTAGCGGTGGATGGGAGACCGTTTTCCATAGTAGAAGACTTCGGCTTCTCAGGGCTGCTCCATGATTTCTTTCCCTGGTACGCCATCCCTGCTTGCACGACTTTGAGCAGATCGGTGGTGCCCTCGTTTTACAGGGCTGCCAGGGACCATGTGAAGGCACAGTTGTCCCAGGTTGCTGGGAGAACTGTGCACTTCACATCCAACATCTGGACCTGCCCAAGTGTGCAGCAAGCGTACCTCTCTCTTACTGCTCACTGGTGGGAACCTGAGGCAGTTCTGGGTGGGGGCAGGGGGGAGGTGCCTAGAACAGCTAACCAGGGAAGGATGGGAGACCACCGGGCCAGCTACTGCAAGGCCTTGCTTCACGCCGAGGTGCTCGACGTGTCCCACACGGCGGAGAACATCGTTGCCACCCTGAAGAGACAGTTGGAAGAGTGGGTAGGCCAGGGACCCGCCACCGTTGGATGCATGGTGACGGACGGTGGCAAGAACATGAGGGCAGCGGCGCATCTAGTGAGCCGAGAGTGCATCTACTGTGCGGCTCACAAACTTAACCTAGTGGTGAGAGATGTGCTGGGGTTGGGCTCCTCGAAGGAACCCCTTGATACCCGGACTCGTGAACTCCAGTTACTGATCCAGAAACGTCGGAGGCCCACGAGTCACTTCTCGCGCAGCGTGACAGCCACGCACGAACTGCACCAGAGGCAGGTCAGGACAGGTGTGCCGGAGCACGCTCTGATCACTGACATGAGCACTCGCTGGAACTCCACCTGTGCCATGCTTGAGCGCTTGGTGGAGCAGCAGGCTGCACTCCATGCGTGGCTCTCCGAGAGCCGTGGTGCGAGTCAGGTGGGTGAGTTCAGCCGGGAGGATTGGCTCACCGTCACCCAGACAGTGGAGATCCTGAAGCCCTTCAAGGACTTCACTGTGGCGGTCTCATCAGACACGTCGACCCTCGGTCTGGTCATTCCCCTGGTGCACACGCTCCAGAGGAATCTGGCCACCTTTGCAGACCGGGTCGCACCCCGTACTGACCTCGTTCCAGCGGTGCGCACACTGGTGAGAAGGCTGCAGCAAGGCATAGTTGCCAGGCTAACTCCTCTCACGCAGATCGAGTCATACATGTTGGTGACCATGTGTGACCCGCGCATAAAGGGCAATTTCGCTGAGTGGGACAGGAACCTCACCCAAGCCAGAGACGCCCTCTGCTCTTGGGTGAGGCGCAGGCAGGCCGAGAGGGGACGCCTGTCAACAGGGGGGATGCGAGAGGGGCCCTGCCGTGCGGGTCCCTCTGACGGCCCCTCTGCGCAGCCCCCCCCCCCGCGGCCACCACCGGAGTGCTGATGGAGATGGAGCTGCTCCAGTGGGCCCTCGTCCCCTCTGGGGTCATGAGGACCATGAGAGAGGATCCGGCGGAGGCAATGGTCAGGGACTACCTCGCGGAGCCCTGCGAGTCACTCTCCACCGATCCGCTCAGCTACTGGGCCAAGAAGGAGTCGGTCTGGCCGGACCTCTCCCTCGAGGTGCAGCGGCTGCTCTCATGCCCTCCGACGAGCGTGGAGAGCGAGCGCGTGTTTTCTCATGCGGGTGACATTGTCGGCCCACATCGCACTCGCCTTCTCCCATGGAGAGTCGAGCAGTTGACCTTCCTGAAGGTCAACTCTCGCCTCTTCGATTTCTCAGGACTGGACTTCCAGAGTGACTGAGGTGAGCCCAACTTGTGGCCTGCATCCTCTGCGAGTCCAATCCTTTGGAATCGCGTTCTCCCCTGCATAAAACCCTGTAGACGCAGTTAAAACCCACCAGTAGAGGGAGGGTGGTTAGGAACCAGTGGCAAAGGGAATCCACCCAGCAATTTGAAAGCCCCCCCCCCAAGGGAATTCAAAATGTCTCCCAGCACTGAGACAGACCCTGTGGGACCAAATTTATTCTGAAAAATAATGCCCCAGAAACATGGATTGCCACTGGAGGGAGAAATAGGTTAGACAGGGATCGCTTAGGTAGGGATTAGGGAATGGGAAAATGTCAGATCCTGCTGTTTGGAGTGTTTAAAATGTTTTTCAGAGTTGAAATCTTTGTTTAAAAAAAAAAACCAAAAAATTAAAATGTTTTTTAAGAGTTGATTTTCTTAAAAAAAAACCAAAAAAAGTTGTAATAATGTTTTTTCAAAGTTGAAATGTTAATTTATAAAAAAAAAACCCAAAAGTTGAAATGTTACTGTTTGGTTTGCTTGGGGGGGGGGGGAGAATGCGGGAAGAGTTGGGGCTGGGCACCAGCCAATGATGATCTCTCGCAGATGTTTCCAGGTAAATGCTGAGGCTGGTGTGGGGGTTGGGGGAAACCTCTGCAACACTGCTCCAGAAATACCACTGTGCAGTGCCTTGGCAGTGCCCAGTCCAGCTTTGTGTGGCTGAACTGAAAGCATAGCCGCAGGAAATGACATTGGTTCTGCTGGACCTTGTTGCAGTGGTTTCCCCCCATTAAGTTTGGTTATGGAGGGATGGTTGGGAGATGGGCTCACGCGCATAGAGATAAAGAAATTTTGAAACAGAAAAAGTCTTTGTGTGGTTTTTTGTTGTTATGGCAGAGGTGTTGAGGGGTTAAGCAAATAAGTTTTTTATTTAATGATAGTTGTGTTGTTTTCTGACCAAGACAATGCTGACCTGCCTGTGGGTGTGCCCTGCTACTGTGTAACCTAAATCTGTTCAAGAACGAAAGAGTTTTTGACCCATTTTGCCCTCCCGCTGTGTAACACACATCTTGTACACATGTTTTGAAGCTTTGGTGATTGTCTGTTATTTATTGAGTTGTGTTATGTTTGAGTAGTGTGACTCACTGCAAGCATGCTGTTATCATGCCCTTTTGTGCCCTACTGCGGTGTAAATTTAAGCTGTTCATGAGGTGTTTTTGAAAGGTCTTGTGGTTTTGTTGTATGAAGCTAGTAGTTATGTTAATTTTGTCTAGTGGACTTCTTTTTCCATGCCCTGTTGTGTCCTCCCACTATGTAACCTGAATCTGTTCAAAAATTTAGAGTTGTTAAAAAAACATTTTTTTTTTAGATTCTTTGATGTGTAGTGAATTGTGTTGTCCTTTTGTGTGGGGGATGGTTAGTGTGATTTGCTGTGATGTGTTGACCTATTGTACTTTGAAAGTGAGCAAATGAAGTTTTTTAAACTTGAATCATTGTGTGTGTGTGTGCTTCATTCTTTGATGTGAGGTTGGTTCCCAGCATAGGGAACAATGGGGCAGGCTGGCCAGCCTTCTCCTGTAGGCTTCGCATCTTTAATTGAGTCCCAGGCTTCCTGTTCGATGAGTCGGGCCTTAATCCTTTCTCACCAGATCTCGTAGTTCTCCTCACTTAATCGGTCGACATAGAACCCCTGCTGTGCTCCCCAGGAGTCTGCCATCTTTCCTCTATTGTCAGCCATCTATGCTTTAGCCTGCTGCTGTCTGAGCTCTGGCAGAAGTTAATTGCTGTCTCTAATTACAGCATGCGTGAGTTCTGAGGCCCATAGAACCCTGTTAGCTGAGTGCAAAAAGAGCAGTGAAGTTACACTGTGCTGATTAAAGAGACAAAAAGTTTATTTGAGGAAAATACATACTTGATAGTAAAGAGAAGAGATAGGTTCCTTGCTATCTGACTACATCTTGCAGAGAGAAGAAAAGAAGAAGTGTGGCAGGAGAGAGAAGAAGCAGGATATTGCCCTGTTTAGCCCAATAGAAGACAAGACAAGGAAATGACCCCCAGGAATCAAGAGAGATGCTGCTCTCACTGTCCTAACTAAATGATCCTTGCTGCCCCCTGCATAGAAGGCTCTTCTTCCTTCTTGCTGCTGCAGTACACCAGACATTGCTATTTCCAACAACATATGAGTCAGGCATTTTAGTTCAGGGATTTACTGTCTTCGTGATGTATTTAAAATTACTTTATGGTGATATACAGATATCTCATATCAGGTATATTCTTCCATTTGAAAAAACTTGTGACCAAGATGTGTAGTATATAAAGAATATGCATACCTTAAGAACTAAGCTCCCATTGAATCAAGTGTACAGGAACTCCTGTGAATAGGAGTCCTAATGTTACATTTTCAATAGTTTATTCAACATTTATGTTCTTAGTCTGCTTAACAAAAGCAGAGAGATTCCGGTTTATTTATTTAAATGTCTATTCCTGCCTCTCAAACACAAAACTGGTTGTCAGGGGATCAAACAATGTGGATCAAACAAATGAAAATCATGACAACAATAAAAACAGTAATTCCACTAAACATAAAAATATTAAAAATTAATAAAATGAAATTATGCACAACAGGACACATTTGTGTCAGGCAGGATTAGCAAGCTGCCTGCCATACATGGAGGTTTCTTACTGGGGGGGGGGAGATAGAGAATAGAATACCTGCTTTGTCATTTCTGCTGTTTATTTGCTGCTGTCTCGTTACTGCTTTGCTGAGCTGTCTTATAAGTACAGGTGGGAGTGTATGGAGCTACCAAACACCTGAGAACCAGCCGGCCGAACTTGAGGTCCCAGCTCTGTATCTCTTCCAGGCTTTACCAGCTTAGGAGCTGTGGGCCAATTCTAACTGACTTTCATTTGAAATAGGGGGAGGGGAATGAGGGGTATCTCTGTACTGAGAGGGCTTTGCTCTGGCATTCCAGGCAATTGCTTTGTACAGTGCACTACTGGTAGAAATCTCATAATAAAGTCCTTTAACTAATGCAGCTGTGTCTGATGTAGTGGAGAGTCTGAGAGAGTCCTCTAGCCAGGCCTGACATTTTGTCTGGAATCACCATCTTTCCCTCGGAACCAGGGAAGCCAGTGAGATCACCCTACCTGCGCCACGGCAGATGAAGTGGACAACAGAACTCCTGTGAAACCTGAGGGCATATCTGAATACCTCGCAGGAATGCCAAAGCCTGGGAGATTCCCAAGCCAGGAGCAAGTTTCCTACACCGGCTGGGTGCAACACCCCAAGGATGGATACCATGTCCTTTGTATGGTCGAATGAAAGACTGGAAGGAGCAGCAATACGTGCACCTGTTCCAGCCAGGTCTCGGGTGAGGAATGGGGGCTCTTGAGAATCCAGTCGAGGACCTAGAGGATGAGGCGCAGCTGTTCATGTCAGGCCCTAGAGGACTGGAGGCCCTCCCAGAGAAACCAACCAGGGACATGGAGGATGGGGACTCCGCCATGGCCAATGACCAGTGTGAGAGTGACGAAGAAGTGGACAAGGAACCCTGAGACCTGAGTGGCAGTCCTGACATGCAGGAGTTGTGCAACGAGGTGGAAGAGGTCAAGCAGATGATGCTTGATATCATGGAGGGCATTGCGAGCACCGCACAGTCTAGGAGCCAAGCAGCTGCGATGGGTGGGTTTTCTCCTGAGTCAATTTTGTACTCAAACATTACCCTGGGGAATCAAATTTTCTTGCTAACGCCCTGTCCCGCCTCCCCCAACATGACAGCCAGTGGGAGGTGATAGTGGACATGTTTTCCCCAGCCTAGTTGGGAGGGACCATAGTCACCAGAAGCCAAGCAGCAAAAGCGAATCGCCTTCCCTCCTCCTCCCTCCTGGAGTGGAAAGAGAAAGTTAAAGCTGAACTAGCAAAGGAGGGAGGGGCAGATCTGCTTGGCGATTTGAAAAAGGGGGAGAATGGCTGCTGGTACAGGAGTGGCAAAATGTACATCCCACCGGGATTGTAGGGGGAGATATTGAAAAGCTGTCAGAATGCCAAATTGGCTGGCCATTTTGGATATTTAAAAACATTGCAACTGATACTGTGTCAGTTTTGGTGGCCTGGAATGCAGAAGGATGTATTGCAATATGTATCCACATATCAGATCTGTTTAATGGGCAAAAGGAGGGGGAAACCACCGGGACTGCTACAACCTCTGGAAACCCCAGCCCAGCCCTTGTCTGTAGTGTCCATGGACTTTATCACTTATCTGACTCCAAGCAAGGGGAAGACAGTAATTCTAGTGGTGGTAAACCTATTTTCAAAGCAAGCCCATTTCGTCCCCTGCTCTAAATTGCCAACAGCCAAGAAGTTGGCCGCACTTTTCATGCAGCATATAGTAAGGCTCCATTCATTTCCTGATAAAGTAATATTGGATCAGAGCCAACAATTCATTGCTAAGTTTTGGAGGGAGCTGATGGAGGTGATGGGCATGACCCAGGGGCTGAGTTCGGCATACCACCCCAAGACCAACAGGCAATCAGAAAGAATTAATCAAGTATTGGAGCAATTTCTAAGGTGTTACATCAATTATCAACAGGATAATTGGACTGAATACCTTGCATTCGCTGAATACTGTTATAACAATAGCATTCATTGCTCTACAGGAGCATATCCCTTCAAAATCATGCAGGGTTTCGAGGGCAAGGCATTACCTTTCATAAAAGACTCCCTCCCAGCAAAAAGGGTGGGGGACTGAGCACCTGGTGGAACTCTATAGTGGAACAATGGGATTTGATTAAGAAAACACTGGAAAACACCAAAGAGGACTATAAGAAACAGGCAGACTGGAAACGCTCCCCCCAATGGGATCTGAAACCCAGAAAAGTGTATATGTCAACAAAGAACCTCAAAGGGGAGCAACCAAGCAAAAAGTTGGGCTGGAAATATATAGAGCCATTTAGAATTCTTGAAGAAATAAATAGGGTAACTGTTAAACTAGACCTACCCAAGAATTTGAGACAAATACATCCAGTCTTCCACTGCAGCCTACTGAAAAAGGCTCCAAAGACAGATGTCTGGCGCCCGAAACCAGGAATTCCTCCCCCCCCTCCTTATGGTGGATGGACAACCCCATCATGAAGTGGAGGCGATATTGGGCTCTAAATGGAAAAGGGGAAAACTGTTTTACCTAGTCCACTGGAAGTGCTTCGACCAAAGCCAAAAAGAAAGGGTTCAGTCAAAAGACATCAGGGCTAGCAAACTGGTCAAAGCGTTTCACAAGCAATACCCTGATAAACCAAGGGAGGGGTAATTGTAGAATAAATGTTGTTCCTATAAGTCTACTTTCTATTCCAGGGAAAATCTTTGCGGCACAACTTCTTGATAGGTTAACGGATTGGATGGATCAAGAAGCAGTACTCTACCCTGAACAAACAGGCTTCCATACAGGGGCCTCAACTATGGATCATTGTTTGGTTTTACACCATCTAGCAAGCAAATATTTGGCACCCCCAGCGGTAAACTCTATGCGGCCTTCATGGATTTGAAGACCGCATTTGATTCTATTAATCGTTGTAGATTGTGGTGTAAATTGTAAGAATCTACAATAGATAAAAGACTTTTATATTTAATTATGAATTTATATACTGACACTTCTGCCCAAATTAGGTACAACTGGCAGGTTCAATTAACTCCAAGTTTTCAAACCGATAAAGGTGTGAAACAAGGTTGTTTGCTGGCTCCATCCTTATTTAATCTATTCATTAATGATATGATTCCATTTGTGAAATCACATACCAGACACCCCCCTTATCTAGCAAATACTCCAATTTCGATTCTTTTATACGCAGACGATTCTCTCCTTATCTCCAAAACAGAATTAGATTTAAAATTACTCATTAACGCATTTATCACATATTGTAATAATGAGGAACTTAAAGTTAATTATGCTAAATCAAAAGTCCTGAGATTTTCCAGGTCCTTCCATAACGGCTCCAAATTGATAAAAGTACTGGGAGGGGCTTTGGAGAGAGTCCCCTCCTTTAGTTAACTTGGTATCACTTTTAATTACAATCTGTCATGGAAACCACATATTTAGGCTGCACTGAAGGCCGCAAACATTTCATCAATGGCAATTAAAAAATTCTTTTACTCCAAAGGAGCAAAACATATACCAGCAGCCATTAGGATTTTTAATGCTAAGGTTATCCCACAGATACTTTATGGGTGTGGAGTGTGGATTGAAGGTGTATCCAACAACCTTGACACCCCTCTACACACATTTTTTTTTAATTAAATTTTTATTGGAATTAGAAATATTTTGTCATTTATAACAATCAAATTACTTTAATATTCCAGTTCTAACCCCCTCCCTCCCCCCCCGTTTGTTGACTTCCAACAGTTTTCCAACCCTTTGTCTATTCTTCCCCTACTCATTTCAACTTATTTTGTCAATTACACATATACTTTCACACTCTTCTAAGCTAGTCTATTATAACACAGTACTAAGTCAATTTCCCTTCACTTATTAACTAACTAATACATTCCTGGCATGTTATTCAATAGTAATAATACTGGTAATATTCTCAATATCCTGTACTCTAACTTATTCATTCTAATGTCATCAATATGGGACAAACAATTTATCCCTCCCTATACATAACTTGAGTACTCATAAGTGATGAATACATTTATAAGTCAACCAATTTAACTTATACTCTATATGTTACTCTTTACTTCCTCTTATATCTCTTATATCTCTTATCTTTATAACATAAAGTCAATCAATTTGACTCATATTCTACACATTTCTAAATATACCTATAAACACAATATACGTTCGACATAAGTCAATCAATTTGACCCATGTTCTGCACATTTCTAAATATCGCTATAACCAAAAATACCTTCAGCATAAGTCAATCAATTTAACCTATATTCTATATGCTACTTCTCATTCCCCCCCTTCTTGTATTCATGAATTTTAATTCTGTTAATTCTCAGTTACACCCCTATCTGCCAGCAACATAATTAATTAATTAATTTCTATTCTTATATATCACATAATAACTATTACTTAATACTGTATAGAATAATCAAATAGAATAATTGCTTAGTAATTCTTCTTTAACTCTCCTCCCCCCGGTATAGTCACTTCTCTCTTCTTTTGTTTTTCTTCAATAATTTTCAAACTGCAACAGTTCTCCTCCCACCTCCCATTTTTTCACCAAATATTGTTTCAGCTTCTCCCAATCTGTGTTAAACTGTCCTGGATCAAGGTCTCTTAGTTTTCTTGTCAGTTTATCCATCTCCGCCATGTACAGCAATTTGTGAATCCAGTCCTCGATAGTTGGCACTTCTTGTACTTTCCACTTTTGCACATACAAAAGTCTAGCAGCTGCTGTCATGTAAAAAAGCAATGTCCTATGTTGTGCTGGAATATCTTCCATTCCCAAGTTCAGTAGCAGGAGTTCTGGGTTCTTATTAACTTGAAACTGTAAAATCTCACTTATTACTCTTGTTATTTCCCCCCAGTACTGCCTGGCTACCTCACAAGTCCACCACACCTCTACACACATTTTTGAGGGAGATAGCGGCAGTCCCGAGATGCGTAGCAGGTACTGCACTTAGGGTGGAATTCACCCAACCCTCAATTGAGAAGAGAGCATGGATTACAGCCTTTAAGTTGTTCTTGAACAAGGAAATTTACAAGGACAATTCAGGGAAAGTAGGTTTTGCACATTTGATCTCGCAGGATACCTATAAGAGGAGCCGAACTAATTTAATTAACCAGAAACTAAAAATTCTGGATACTGATATAACATCTTTACAGACAAATGAGGCCCTAAGAGTCATAAAATTAAAACTAAAGGATCTTGATTACAGCAGTACTCTCCAGGGAGCCAGATGTACATGTTCGGGCTTATCCCTGGGACTTTCACCCCCAGAGGCTATTCCATCTTATTGCTATTCTTTAAAGATTCCAGCTCAACGCAGAGCCTTCACATTGGCTAGACTTAACTCCTTCCCCTCTAAAGTGCTTTCTGGTTGTTTCTCTGGACTCCCTTATTCTGAACGAGTTTATGACTGTGGACAAGGAAAGTTAGAGACCTTGGATCATATAATAGTTTTTTGCTCTAAGTGGAGTAAGGAAAGAGAAAGATTTATTATTCCTATTATGTTAAAAGAAAAGCTTCCCTTCCTTCCTTGGGCAATCTCAGTGTTATTGTCTGATAACTTTCCTGACAATCAAACCTCTGCTATAGTGGCTTCCTTTTTAGCCACGGTGATAAAGAAACAAGATTTTCATGAGTTTAGATAGTTTAAAGTGATACTGACGAGTTATGTCTATGTGAATTGGGTATGTTCAAGTGTACAGTTCATATTTTGCTGGTGTTTTTATGGCTTATGGCTTCTGCCGGAAAAGCAGTAAATATATTATTATTATAAATGTTGTTTTTTGGGGGGGGGGGCTAGCCTGCCTGCCATACATGGAGTTTTTTTCAGTATTGGGGGCGGGATGGGGAATAAAATAGCTGCTTTGCCGTTTCTCTGCTGTTTATTTGCTGCTGTCTTGTTACTGCTTTGCTGAGCTGTCTTATCAGTACAGGTGGGAGTGTATGGAGCTACCAGACTCCTGAGAACCAGCCGGACGAACTTGAGGTCCCAGCTCCGCATCACTCCCTGGCTTTTCCCACTTAGGAGCTGTGCGCCAACTCTGACTTTCATTTGGAATAGGGGGAGGGGCATGAGGGGTATTTCTATACTGAGAGGGCTTTGCTCTGGCATTCCAGGCAGTTACTTTGTACAGTGCACTACTGGTAGAAATCTCGTAATAAAGACCTTTAACTCATGCAGCTGTGTCTGACGAAGTGGAGAGTCTGAGAGAGTCCTCTAGCCAGGCCTGACAATTTGAACTCAAAACTCAGCAGAAGAATTTAAAACATCATACCTTACTACTGAAACATCACACACAACAGAGAAGGGAAATCACTCATCTTTACCCAGTGCCAGAAAATCAACAAATCTAACACCAAGTGAGTACTTAAGAGGAGTGTATACCAAACTTGAAGTGCCACAACTGTACTCCAAGCTGCTATTCACCTCCAAAAAAGGAGAGGCAGAACAAGGTCTCAGATGGCAATCTGAAAGGACAGCCAGGAACATATGAAACAAGATGGTACTTTGGAATTCCCAGTCCTCAAACAAAGGGCCTTATAAGTACTAATGAATAACATCTGAGTTGGAACCAGAGACAAACTGAGAACCAGCTGTAGTTTGAACTTTCTAATGATCTTGGCACTCTGTACCAATTATAGTTTTCAAACCATCTTCAAAGACAACAGCACATAATCTTGGGCATGACAAGTGTATGGATAACTGTGGCCTAATCCATTTAGAGTACTCAGCATTAGTAAAAGAAGTACAGAAAGAAAAAAAGATAAAAGCAAGGATGTGGAGGAAGATTCTGTGTAGCAGTTTCAATGAATGTTTTATTTGCTCATGAGTTGGCCTGGGCATATGAGTATTTAAAATAAATACAATAGGATAAAAATATGAAGCTGTAATTATTCAGAACTGTTCTTAGACAATGTTGCTACCCTCAATAACTCCACTAGTTCTTTGCCTTCTCCTCCCTTGCATGACTAGTATTTAAATACCCTTCTCTGCTTCTGTATCACAGTCCCCTTCTTGCAAATAATCTTGTTTTAAACGTCACATCAAATATGCAGCCACAATATGGTTCCAGAAAGAGCAGATGCATAGATGGCAGATGTAATCAGCTGGCAGAACTCTGCTCCCCAACTATCAGCATGTCTTGCACACCTGGAAACATTTGTAAAGAGGGTAGTGCAAGAGACAAAAGTGCATCTTCAGAGGTCCTGATATTGCATGGGAATACTAAACCCATCCATGATGGCAGGATAAATGTTTCAATCGTATGAGGTAGGAAGGTATTTTGTGTGTGTGAGAGAGAGAGACACACACACACACAGAGACAGAGAGAGAGAGTATTTCCGGGAAATGTTGACCCAAGGGAAGACAGGACAGTCCCTTTTCACCCTTTGCCCTGCTCCTCCAGACTCTACAAATTGTTGGGAGTTTCTATTTGTAATTATGTAATCATTCACTAAAGAACATAGTGGCATTAACTTAGATTTTTGGATTGCATAATCACTACTTGCTAATTGTTCTCTAAATCTTCATTCCAAATTTTGAAATTATTCATAGCAGTGCTAGTAGTGAGCCATCACTGGAATTGCTTCGATTGCTCACAAGAGTAAAATTAAAGTAAGAACCTTTTCCTCTTGAAAATGGTGGAAACAGTGTTTGTTTGTGTGTCCACAGTGTTCATTAGAGGCTCTTAGCTTAATCAGTGTGTTCTTTCTGAAGTCCACTCTGATCTCTGCAGGAGTCTGAAGTGTGTTAATTTTAGATCTGCAAGTCTTGCTGTTTTATATCCTTGCTCTCCATATGTTGTAACATTCACATTCACAGTACATTAGCATTGTGTCATTCTGCAGGCTTTCTTTAAAGTTTTGTGGTATTTGGGGTTTTGTATTTAATAAAGAGTTGTGCACTACGGAGGATCTGATGTGGTTTCTCTTTTATGAGTTTCAGCAGATAATTAAGGATGAATTCATGTGGGTGTGGGAGAATTCTGCTTAATAACAAACACAAGAATTTCTTCCTCCTAGGACTCTTTACAGAAGTCAGAGATACTGTGGCACACACTGAGAATCACCACTGATTGTCTCCACCAGGTTCAGAGGACAATTGAGATCATGGCCCTTTTCTCTAATTTTTTTTAATGCAAACTCTGAAGGCAAAGTCACATGGCCTTTGTGCTCATTGCAAGCATGCTTGCTTTTATGTGGGGCTCAGAAATGTGCTAATGGTAAAGAAATTATCTGAATATAAACCACTTTTCTACACCCATGAAAACTCTTTTGACATGGCTTGTGATACAGTAGTCTAAATGCTATCTGTTCCCAGTTATTAATTACAGGGGCTCACAACCTGTCTACTAGTGACAAGCACTGTCTACTAGTGACCTGCCTTGGCTCACAACTAGACATGGGCATGAACAGCAATACAAATCAAAAAACCCCACAAACATCCCATTCATCTGTTTGCAAACAAGCCATTCATGAGGCGCAGTTGTAACCAAAAAAGTGGTCGTTGCAAGCCTGGTTTGTTGCGTTCGTCCACTGTTCGTGAAGCCAGACAGTCAGGCACCTTCAATCAATTTCCATGGCAATGCAGGCAGGGACTGCCTGAACTCTGTCTGCACTCCTTCTGTTGACCTGGAAACCCCAATCAAAGCCCATCTTAGCTTGATAGGCAGGACTTCCTTCCAAGTGTGGAGCTCCAAATTGGTTACAGTTGGTTACATGGGACCAGAGACCAGGGAGGGGTGTTCTGTAGCCATGGGCACTCCAATCTCATCCCTGCAAACCCTGTTAGGCAGTTCTGACTGCCAACCACAGACCTCCTGCTTTTCTTTATGAGACCTCTGGATATAAAAGGACACTGTGCTCCCAGTTCTGGCTTTCAGTTTCAGCAGGCAGTGGAGTGGGACAGAGCTGTTGCTAGCCTTTTGGGAGAGGGACAGGGAGAGTGCATTGGAGCTGGGATTCTTTGTGTGTGTGGTGGTTGGGATAGGGATCAATCCCTCTAGTTCCAGGGCTGCTGCCAGGCCCTGGAGCCAAGCTCAGTGGGCACCTTGGCTGAGGGCTCACACTGATTATTATTGTTATCAGTGCCTGATTTGGTCAGGTATCTGGGAGTGCTGGGCCAGGGTGCTGGCCCCTCCCTCTGGTTCCAGGGCTGCTGCCAGGCCCTGGGGCCAAGCTCAGTGGACACCTCAGCTGAGGGCTCACATTATTATCGCTGCCTGATCTGGTCAGGTATCTGGGAGTGCTGAGATAGGGCTCTACCCCCTCCTTCTGGTTCCAGGGAAGCTGCCAGGCCCTGGGGCCAAGCTCAGTGGTCACCTCAGCTGAGGGCTCACATTATTATTAGTGCCTGATCTAATCAGGTTTCTGGGAGTGCTCGGCTAGGGCTCTAGTCCCTCCCTCTGGTTCCAGCACTGCTGCCAGGCTCTGGGGCCAAGCTCAGTGGGCACCTTGGCTGAGGGCTCACCCTGAGTAATAGTGCCTGATCTAGTCAGGTTTCTGGGAGTGCTGGGCTAGGGCTCTAGCCCCTCCCTCTGGTTCTAGGGCTGCTGCCAGGCCTTGAGGCCAAGCTCAGTGGGCACCTTGGCTAAGGGCTCAGTGTTCTCTCCTTTCCTCCTTAATTCCTGTTTGCTGGCACAATGAGGCTTTGGGCGGGGGCCAAGTGTGGTCATGAGGGAAAGTGCAAAGATTGTCCCGGTTGCCACGTGGGAAGCAGTACTGGGCAGGGCTCTGGGGCAACAGAGACTCCCACTACCCAAAAATCACCTGTGGGGGCTGTGGAGGAGGCCGAAGAGCTCTTGCCGCCAGGGGAAGTGGAACTCTTTAAACTATTTGAGGAGGAGGAGGGTGAAGGATCCACGGAGGAAAGGTTGGGGTTCAATGAAATGTCCATCCCGTCCCCTTCCCAAACTCCCAGTGCTGTCCCTGCCTGCAGTCCACCCCTCACTCTCTCTTTTGTTGCCAGCTTTACGGCACATCCAGTAACCCTTTGTCCTCCCTCCCCTGGAACAGTTAGTGTGCCATGGTTCAAACTCTTTGTATGGAGGCACTTTTGGGCCATTCTGAATTACCCCCTGTGTGATGCAATGCCATGTCTGTGATGGCCTGGTGTGGAGGGGCAATGACCCAAAGTACCTGACATCAATGGTCCTGAATAGGCACCTAAAGACACGCCACCTGAGCCTGTGGTCTCCATCCTCAGACAATAAAACATCCAGCAGGGGGAGACAGAGGGCTACCAGCTCCTCTGAGCTGGGATCAGTTGGATGGTCACTGGAATCCACACCAAGCAAGAAGCCTTGCCCCAAGGGTGCTCCTGGTGGGAGTGGAATGGTCAGGCAGGCTACCCTTGGGGAGGTTGTTCCATCATGGTCGTGGATACTGCAGTTGAAAAGGGTGAGGTCAAGGGCTCAGGAGGCAGGCATTCGTGTTGTGGCAGAGACGATTGCCTTGCAAGGATTCCGCCATCCATCTTGGAGGGTGTGGGCTTCCAAAGGTTGCTCCTGCACTCTGCCCCATGGTTCTCCATGCTGTTCCGGTGCACCATTAGACGTTGAGTCCTGCCTGCCCTCGACCAGTCTGTGTGAGATATGGTGCTCAGGGAGCTGTCAACTGCCAAAGGCCATACAGTACACTTCACGGCCGACCTCTGGAGCGGCTGCCATCACAGCTACTTTGCCATCACCGCCCACTGGTGGCAACCAGAGGACCTCCACCACCCCAGTCCAAGAACTGGCACCTGGAAAAAGGTGCCATGCTTGACACCATGCTACAGGGCAGTGTTTCTCCAGGCCTGGGGGATGGACAAGGTCAATACTGGGAAGAACATCGCCACCACCATAAAGGCAGCACTGAGGTAGTGGATGGCCAGGGGGGAAGGGTTTGTCTGTGGCTTCATGGAGACGGATGCGGGAAGCAACATATTGGCAGCCCTAAAAGAGGCATCCCTCCAGGGCTTGGTGTGCATGGTGCACAAGCTGCACCTGGTAATGAGGGACAGCTGGGACGAGGGATCGTTTTGGAAGCACAATCTGCTGGACAGCCGCTGCTGCATCGCTTGCCACTTCTCCCGCAGCATCAACTCTTCCTGCGAGCTGTTTCAGAGGCAGGGAGAGGGGGGACCCCAAGTACCAACTCTTTCAGTACCTGCCCACCTGCTGGAACTCCACCTACGACATATGTCGTCTGGGGGAGCAGAAGGGCCCGTTGCAGGACATCCTGTCATCTACAGATGTTCTGAGGAGAGGAGAGGAGCTGAGCCTCTGCTCCATGGAATGGAGAGTTCTTGCCCAGATGTCCCAGATGCTGAAACCCTTTAAGGAGGCCACCGAGTTCTTTTGCTTATACGAGGCCAGCCTGGGTCAGGTCATCTTCCTGATCTACAGGCTTGACCAGTTCCTGGCCAAAGAGCTCGAGGATGAGGAAGCGCTGCTCCCCAGGGTCAGGGACTTTGTGAGGAGAATCCAGGCATGCGTGTCAAGCGCTTGCATCCTCTGCACCACGAGGTGCCGTACCAAATGGCCTCCGTCTGTGACCCCCGGATTAAGGGCAGCATCACCATGCGGGCAGGTCAGATGCAGCAGTGGAAAAAGGAGTTCCACACAGCAGTGCTCCATTTCCAGAAAGAGAAGGCAGGACAGAAGGAACTGGGCAGGGGCAAGGGGCAGGTGGCAGCAGAGGAGGAGGTGAGAAGAGAGCCACGCCAGGAGACACCCACCCAAATGGCCCCACTTGATCTTTGGGCCTCATTGGTGGGCTGTGTGGTGGGCTGCAGCACAATGCGTCTCTTACAGTGGAGGACTCGGCGGGGGCTATGGTGCGAGAGTACCTTGCAGAGCCCACTGAGCCCCCCCCATTCCAACCCATTGGAGTATTGGGCAAGTAAATCTGCTGTATGGCCGGACCTGTCGATTGTGGCAACCAACATCCTGCTCTGCCTTCCCACCAGTGTGCAGAGCGAGTGGGTGTTCTCCAACCTGGGATACCTCCTCCGTCCCCGCTGCACACTGGACCTTGTGGACATGTTGACCTTCGTCAAGGTCATCCTCAACCTACTTGGGTATCCCTCCATGGACCTGGAGCTACCTGGGCTCTGAGCCACCCCAAGTCTACCGTGCTTCTAGGCCAAGCTCCTCTGCAGCGGGCTCTAGCCCCCCTCAGTTCTCGGGGCTTCTTCCATGGCTGGTAACCCTTTGTCCTCCTCTCCCAGACAAGTTCCCCTTCCCTTTTTCAATCTTTCCCTCTCTGTATGGAACCAATACAATCCTTCCCCACAACTTGTCCTACCCATCATGTCCTCTCCCTGACAAGTTCCCGGACAGTCCCTCTTTCAACCTCTCCCTCTCTGGATGGCACCAATACAACCTTTCCCCATCATTTGTCCTGCCCATCACGTCCTCTTCCTGACAAGTTCCCGGACGGTCCCTCTTTCAACCTCTCCCCCTCTGGATGGCACCAATGCAACTCTTCCCCATGACTTGTCCTGCCCATCACGCCCTCTCCCTGACAAGTTCCTGAACAGTCCCTCTTTCAACCTCTCCCTCTCTGGATGGCACCAATACGACCCTTCCCCACGACTTGTCCTGCCCATTGCGTCCTCTCCCGGACAAGTTCCTGGATGGTCCCTCTTTCATACTTGCTCTCTGTGGATGGAACCAATAAGACCCTTCCCAATGACCTCTCCTCTCCTGTCCATCCCGTCCTTTCCTCAAAGGCAGGAAGGTGGGTGATGTTTGCTGCTGCCGAAGAGAAGCTCAGTGGGTTTCTTGGCTCATGGCTCGCAAATGTTGGGGTCCTCCCGGTCCTGCTGTGCAATGCAGCCAGGAAGCCTCTGTCCTCATTTCTTGTGCAAGTACCTGGTCCCTCTTTCGACCTCTCCCTCTCTGGAACTGCCCTGCCCCCACCCTGTGACCTCTCCTGTCCTGCCCATCCCATCCTTTCCATGAAGGCAGGAAGGTGGGTGATGTTTGCTGCTGCCAAAGAGAAGCTCAGTAGGTTTCTCGGCTCATGGCTTGCAAATGTTGGGGTCCTCCCAGTCCTGCTGTGCAATATGGCCAGGAAGCCTCTATCCTCCTCTCCTGTACAAGTACCCAGTCCCTCTTTCGACCTCTCCCTTTCTGGAACCACCCCTACCCCACCCTGTGACCTTTCCTGTCCTGTCTATCCCATCCTTTCCACAAAGGCAGAAAGGAGGGTAATGTTGGTGGCAGCCTACACTACTTACTGCCTACACAGGTGAGGTGTCCCTGAGTAGTGTGGATTTTGAGGAACTGCTGTCTTCCGTAGGGTGCTGATGCTGAATAGACTGCTGTGTCTGTGAAGGCAGGTCTGTGGGTGATGCAGGGGGCAGCCCACAGCTCCCCACAAGGGCACCCACCTGTCTGCCCACAATCCCCTTTCCTAGGGGAACCGATGCCTCCCCCATGACATGGGGGAAGGCATCCTCCACAGCCTCGATGGCCGGCACATGAGCCTCTGCTTCTACACGTTAGGGGCATTCCCAGCCTCCCACCCTTGGTTCTTTCCTTTCAACTTTCTAATGATGGAATAACGCAGATATTTATGCAATCTACCTGTCTCCCCAATATCCCTGTGCATAGTATTTGTCTCTCCTGTCAATCCAATACAGGTATTCAATGTATCCACGCATCTGTCTATCATATACATCTATCCTATACAGCTATGCACCTGTCTATTGAGAAACCTGTCTATACCATACCTTTATACTGAGGCGGAAAGTAGCCTCTGGGAGGCCTGGTGGGTGGGCACATTAAGGTGCCACCAGTGAGCGGCAACAATCCCCACCCCCTAGAGGGGAGACGGCACACCACCACCTCGCTGAGCTGGCCAGGCCCAGTGGCCACAAACATCACCCTCCTTCCAGCCTATGCTGGAAATATCAAGTTCTCTGAGGCCTGGTGGGTGGGCACATGGGGGGTGCCACTGGTGAGCAGCCACACACCCCACCCCCTAGAGAGGAGGTGGCACGCCACCACCTCCCTGAGCCCGCCAGGCCTGGTGGCCATAAGCATCACCCTCTTTCTGGCCTACACCGGAAATATCTAGTTCTCTGAGGCCTGGCGAGCAGGCACATGGGGGGTGCTGTTGGCAAGTGGCCACACACCCCGCCCCCTAGAGGGGAGGTGGCACGCCACTGACTCCCCCAGCCCACCAAGGCCAGCAGCCGCACACGTCATCCACCTCTATACCGAGGCAGTAAAGTAGCCTCTAGGAGGACTGGCGGGTGGGCACATGGGGGTGTTAATGGCAAGTGACAACACCACCTGCCCCCTAGAGGGGAGGCAGCCCACCTTCGAGTCCACCCCTTGTACATGGGGCCAAAGTCAACTGGTGGCTCCCATTTTATCGAATGGGAGTTTCCTGGGGGCATTGGATTTGGGAATGTATAAGTCCAAGATCCGTATTGCAATCTTGACCAAACTTGGGTGATAGCTGGAGGAGTGGCTGCTGATCACTCCCTGTGAATACGGGCTCTCTAAGTCCAACAGCGGCCGTTCTGACCCCCATGAACTACAAACACCAAACATGTTCATTAACGAGACATGTTTGTTACTGTTCGTCTGTTCGTGTTCGTCAACAGCAATGAACTATGAAAAGCGTATTAATTTTTTCCCCCATTCATGCCCATGTCTACTCACAATCTCTCTGCTAATGACTAGCAGGAAGCCAATTGTTTGGCAAATTGGTTGGATACAAATGTGTAGGTCCATTTTCCATAAGCACCCTGCTTTCTCAGACAAGTTGGAAATCGCAGTACTGGTTATCTCCATCTCCATCTGAACTGCTTACTATGGTTACTGTTTTTAAAAAATGAAATTGCCTTGATTAATACCATTGCACCATTATACCATTTTTACTATTAGACAATAGAGTAATAGAGCGGGAATAGAGTAATAGCAATCATCAGCTCAAACTGAAAAGGAATTAAAGAGGTACACTTCCACCAATTCCAGTAACCAGGAAGAAGCACTTGTTTGCCACTACTTACAATTTTTAAAAAGCACTTAATTAAAAAGAAAATAATCTGTTTGAATGGAAACTTACTATTTTGGTGTCTCTGTGTGCTTCTGGTTTCTACTCATTATGACCATTAATATGCTTTCCCCTCTGTTTATGGATGGCAGTGGAAGTTTACATCCATAGTCCACTCCTCCCCCACCCACCCCGGTTTGAACTGATTAGTACTATTAATCCATGCCACAATCCTCCCTTCATAATAAGACTTGGCTAAATCAAGATTGGCAAGTGGCTTGTGATAACCCAAGCCTGATTCTGAATTCCTAAGGGGGAGGGGTGCTCAGGAGCTGATGGTGCTCCCAATGACATAATTAGGAAAACCATGGTAGTCCCTCTTTGAGTACCATTTCCAAGTCCAATCCAAGTTATGTGCTGCTCCTGCTGTTATGGTGAAAAGATGTAACAGCATTCCTTCATCTCTTCTTCTTAATCGCTGCCTGAGGCAGCCAGTGCACACTGGGAAATGCTGACGTAAGACATCCTGGGAAATATATTTCCCAGTGTGTGTGCAGTGACTCACAGTGCCAACCAAAACATATTTACATGCTTCTAAGTCAATTGATGTCAATGAATGTAGAAGGATAGAAGCTCTGCTCAGGAATGCACTATCAGTAACTGATGAAGCAGGTGAGATCACAAGGCACTGTGGGAAAGGAAAGTTTTTTTTCTTTGTTTTTCTTCCAGCTTCACAGTGTAGCAACAGTAGATAAATTGGACATGGGAGAGGAGAAGATGAATTCTTGTATGGCTTGGACACAGAAAAGAATTTGGAGTACTGTAACTTGCAGCCACTGAAACTTGTACTCCAAATACAGAAAGTGCGAAAACTTCAGAAGCATTTCTATTTCTTATATACAAATTCAACATTTTATTCTCTGAGACTCAATGTTTCTGAATATTATAATATGATGAGTTACTTACAAGAGAGAGAAACTGGCATTGTCACCTTCCAAACTGGAGACCTTCTCTTGAACTAGAAGTTTCAGAGGATGTTAGCCATTTTTTTCCAGTTAATAGGTTTTCATGGATGATTTTATGTTGATCAGCATATACTGCAATAATTATGATTGGATTGTGAGAGTGGCACAACATTTTATAAAGTATTACCCAAGGAAACTTCAGAGGAAGCCAGGCCTCAAATCAAAATGTTCAGTTTTATTACATATTCTAAGTATTGCAGAAATGAGCAGAAAATTACCTGAAAATGAAAAGAAGCCCTCACTGCAGTAGTACTTGTGCCACTAATTGTGCCCTGGCCTGGCTTCTAATAGAAGCATGCATTTAAAAATTCCAGAGCCAAAGACATATATCAAAATTGCTGGTTCAAGTCATCACAGCGATTTCCTGAAAAGGTAATACAAATCTAGGATTCTTGGTATTACAAAGCTTTCCCACCCAAAACAATTCTGTGTTGTTTTCATATTCAACTATTGCTAGCTGGCTATAGCAGGCACTTGTATTGTCTTTGATTGCATTAATTTCCTGGATAGCAACATTTCTCCCTTCCAATCAGATCCTTGCAAGGGAGGAGCTCCCAGACTATCATGTTTGACAACAAGCCACAGAGAGTTGAACTACACAAGACGAACATAGAGAACATGCGATTGCACTTACATGTATTTCTCCTGTTACTTTCTTGTTTACTCACACCCTTCAGCCACACAGCAGTCAGATCTCATGTAGGGACTGGCACGGGTTTCCTCCCTATTCTCTGATATGAGGGATGGTATCCTATGATGCACCTTCTCTTTGTGCATGCTCAAGTTTTCCTTGGCAGTACAGAGCAAATTCAGTAAAATTCAGCCATTGTTTCCAAAGGGAAAAATGATTTCTGGGGGCCTGGGGGCCATTTTTGGACTGAATTAACCAAATTAGCTGGGGACCTACTCCTAACTGTCCTCTAATGATCCCCCAAGTTTCATGATTATGCCCCCTCATAACTCAGGGCACCTTTCTTCAGCCACTCAAAGAGGCAGTTATCCAACTACTACTAAAAATACCCATCCCTACAGAAAAAAATATGTGGCTAATTATCACTCTGTCAAAAATCTGCTCTTTTTGGACAAAGTGCCTGAGAGAACAGTAACAGACCAACTGCGGGTCTTAATGCCAGGACCCTTTTCAGTCTAGCTTCAGGCTGTCTATGAGAAAGAGATTACCCTGCTCACTTTAGTCGATGAACTCCATCTGAGTGTAGACAAAAGCTATCCCTCTTTGTTGCTCCTATTGGATTTATCTGCAGCATTTGATACAGTGGATCATGCCATCTTGTTGAGACTTTGGGAGAGATAAGTAGGAGCTGTGCATTGAGCTGGTTAAAATAATTCCTTATGGATTTCTATCGGATACCACTTATCAGTGTGAGTACTATCCTGTGGGATTCCACAGGCATAATCCTATCCTCCATGCTTTTCAATATCTGTGTAAAGCCCTTAGAACAAATCATTCATAGGTTTGGGTTTGGTTGTCATCAATATGCTGACAATACTCAGCTCTATATATTCTTATCCAAATCTCCTGGTGATGTTGTAGAGATCCTGAATCACACCCTGGCTGCTGTGGTTAAATGGCTAGGAATGAACATATTGAAACTAATCATGGTAATGCTGGTTGGGAAGGTGAAGATCTTGAGGGACTTTGTGCTCCCCACTTTTGAAAGAGTTCAGATAACCTTTGCTTTTTCAGTTGGGTTTATAACTGGATCTAAGATTACAATTGGAGAAGCAAGTTAATGAAACTGGAAATATCATTTTCTTACAACTCAGTCTAGCCCAGAAGATGGCCGTTTACTTTGATACAGCTGACTTAGGCATGTGAATCCATGTCATAACAATATTGAAACTAGTCTAACAAAATCCACTTTACATTGGTCCTCTCCCCCCTCAAAATCAACTTGAAGATTACTGCTGGCACAGAATGCTGTGGCTCTGCTATTATCAGGAGCTTGATGGAACATGCATATAAATCCCATTCTGCTGTTAGTCCATGGCTACTCATAAGTTACCCAGTTCAATTTGCCACCACAGTTGGAATGAAGAGGCAGACACATACATTGGGAACTAAAGGGCCACTTTATTAATGTAACAGAAAACATATTCTTAAACATGGCAAGGGCCTAAACTAGCGGTACAGGTTGAGCCCTGGGGTCACTCCTGAACCTCCACCCCAACCTGTCTGTGTGAATCATCTGCTACCCTGGGTGCGAGCCATCCATTGTATGGCTGGGACCCAGCCTTGGCAGGCTAAGTGGTCCACCCCTTTAAAGCTCCCCCACCTGGCCGTAAAGCAGTGGGGGGAAACTGGCTTGTACACCAGGGTGTCTGTCCTTGCAACTGGGCCATAAAGCAGCCAGTTGCTCCAGACAGACCCCAGTTTCCCCACCAATGGGGATATGCCAAGGGTGCTCACCGTCCCACTCCTTTCCCCTTAGGTTCTCACCTGCCCCCATGGGAAGTCAACCCACCAAGCCAATTACCTCCCCCAAAATAACAATGCAGGGTAGGTGAAAAACTCCTCACTCACGGGCCAATTCAGGGAGAAGGAGAAAAAATTCCTACTTGGCCCCTACAACATGCGAATGACTACTCTTGCACTGAACTAGGGTGAGGTGGGTGGGCCAAGCACGAGGAGTGACTGTGCTGTTGGAGGCAGAGCAGCCTGAAATGTCCAGCAGGCTCTGCCCCCAACAAAGACCTGGAACTTGGAATTACAAACATCCAGCCATGACTCCTTCAGGCCTAAAAGAATATCCGGGGAAATGGGCTGCCTTTGTTCTCTGGGCTCTACCACCTCATGGGACCAGACCTCTAACATCTTCCGAATGTGGAAGTCACCTGTAGAATCAGCAAAGCCTTTGCAGCAAAAACGTGCAGCAAAACCTTTGCAGCAAAAGCCAGAGCTGCTAACTGGCTTCTAATATATCTAACCACCTGCCCCTTACCTTTTTGGAACACACAAAAACATAAGAGGTGTTCCACGGGGATGGGCCACAACTGGCTGAGACCAGCTTCATGCCTAAACCCGGTGAAGTGCTGTACTGCCCAGTCATATGCTCTCTGAGTACTAGGGGCCAAAGCTAATTGAATGGCCCTGCAGGCCTTTTGCTCCCAATCCGTCAGAGATCTGGAGGCATCAGAGCCGGCAACAAGTTGGCCTCGGGGGCAAGCTGACAAAACAGGTCCATCTGCAGATGAGACAGGGCAGGGAATCTGCCACTCAGTTATTCATGCCAGGTACATGCCTGGCTGAGAACAAAATGTTAAGATGTAAGCACTTAAGTGTAAATGCACAGACCAGCTGCATCACTCTGGCTGATTTAGAAGAGAGGAAATTAACCATATTATCGTACCAAAAGTGCACCGAATGGTTTGCAAGCTTGTTCCCCCACAAGTAAACCGCCACCCAGTATTGGGAAATACTCAAGGAATGTCAGATCTCTAAAAAGACCTGCTTCCACCCAGTCATCCATCCATTGGGCTGAGCACCAATGCCCCTTATAATAAGCCCCGAAGCCTGTTGCTCCAGAGGTGTCAGAGGAGACCTGCAATCCCCCATTTAACAACAAATCATGCCTCCAAAATGATACACCATTAAAGGACTCCAGTAACTCCACCCATATGGCCAAGTCCTCTCTCATCCCCCCTGAAATCCACAATCAATGATGCGGAAGCTGAAGGGAACCCATGGCATCATAAAAGCACCTCAAGAAGGCCCTGCCGGAAGCCACCACCCGGCAAGAGAAATTCAGGTAACCCACCACCTGCTGTAGTTCCAGGAGTGAGACCTTCCAGCTACCCAGAAGGCTGCACGATTGTGCCTTAAGGTCCCAGATCTTATTGGCTGGCAACTGTGAGGTTTGCCACACCGTGTCCAACTCTATACCCAGAAATGTGAGAACCTGGGATTGATCTTTTTGTGAGCCGGAGGTACACCCAGCTCCCTGAAAAGTCTAACAAAGTCTTCCAGAAGCCAGGCATACTGACCCAAACCTGCTGGCCCCATGAAAAGGAAATCACCTAAATAGTGAGCAGTGTCCTGGCATCATTGCCGGAGACGCAGTGCCCACTCCACTCCATGTTTAAAGGCCGCACATGAAATGAAGCATCCCATGGGAAGTGATCTATCCATGTAAAACTGGTCTTCATAACAAAAACCCAACAACTCAAAGTCAGCAGGGTGGACAGGGAGAAGGCAAAATGCTGACTTAATGTCGCATTTCACCATCTCCACCCCAGGCCCACACCTCCTAACTACACTGACCACTTGGTCAAAAGAGGTGTAGTGTACTGAGCAAAGGTGCTCAGGAATGCCATCATTTATGGAACCCCCCCCTCGGGTAAGATAAATGATGAATGAGCCAAAACTCACCAGCTGCTTTTTTTTTTTAGTACCACACCCAAAGGGGAGACCTGCAAATGAGGAACAGGTGGAGCCAGGAAATGGCCAAGCACCCGACCCTCAGCACACTCCTTTGCTATCTTTGTTCACACTACCTCCTCCATGCCAACCATTGAATGCAAATTGGATGCCATGAAGGAGAATCTCAGGTCCTGAAAAGGGATATGAAAGCCCACTGAAAAACCCTTGAACAAAAATGGGTGTCAGCCCGCCTAGGGTAATCAGCCAACATGGCCTTAAGTACCATCAGTTTTATTTGGCTGGGGCCCTTTACCAGAAGCCTGCTGCCCTTGAGAACCATCCCCGTCTTAAAGTATTTGCATGTTGTGAAGGGATGGGGGCCCCTGCATATGGGGCACTCGTGCCCGAACTTACAACCCTTCCTGCTACAGACCCCTTGGGAGGAAAACTCCCAACAAAGCACCCAGGGTTGAACCGCCTGCCCTGTGGGGGCATGGGTTCCAGGTCTAGAAGAGGATGGTGAGGAAGACTGCTGCACAAGGTGCCCGCTATCTGAATGGTCACCCATGTTAGGCTTCACCGGGGACATCAACTGAAGCCACAGGTGCTGATGTATTTAGTCCCACGGTAAGGAGGGGTTAAGGGCTGCATGCATCCGGAATTCTTCGTCATATTGCAGCCAAGCTGCATCAACGATGTCCGAATACCCCCTGTAAATAATGTCCATATATTGTAACAAGGAGGCTGCCCTCCAGGGTTGGGCATGGGCTATAACATCCGCATAGATCAGGAACCCCGGCAACCAATTGGCCCAGGATCTGTCAATCTGACAGCACTTAAAGCACTCCTTGTCTCGGTCATCCATATCCTCTTTATCCTTCTTCTCCAGCTCCCTGAAGAAAAGGGTAAAAACAATGACATACTTACCTTAAAGGTTTTTCTCCCTCGTGGCAGGAGTAAGGTGGCCCCCAAGAGGCATAGCCATATCCCCAAAGGGTAGGGCACAAAAAGGCACAGGCCCATAGTTAGCCCAAGGGATCCCATAGTACAAGCCCCATGGTGCTACAGCTGGCGGCCACATCCCAGAAACTGTTGCCTGGCCAGTGAAGGCCAGCTGGCCCCATTGAGGCCAACCACACACAACCCCGCTAGACTGAGGGACACCCAATTGAACATAGGCAAATTGTGGTGCACTTGGGGGCACCTGGGCAGCACTCTAACCCCAAGGCCCAACAGGCCATACATTCCCTGCCGGGGCCAAGCTGACTTACCCTCAGTCTCAAGTGGTTGAACTGCCAGGGCCACCTGGTCTGACTCAGACAACCAACCAGTGTTGGCGCAAGACATACTAGCTCCCTCCATCAGTTCTTCAGGTTGACTGGTGTTTGTTTCTTCACTCACAGGTCCACTGGCTGCTTCTCCAGTACCTACAGAACCCTCAAGAGCAGATAAGTGGGACAATATATCATTCAGAGCTGCAGTCTTAGAAGCCGCTCTCACGGGCCTTGCTCTTTTAACTCCCGAACCAGCCCCAGAAAGGCCTGCTGCCTTTTCCAAAGCAGCAATCCTTTCTAATATGCATTCACACACAGGACCCTCGTCTTCATCCTCAGAAGATGACAGTGCCACATAAGGCCTCCTTGGGGCAGGACGCTTTACAGGCTGCTTTCCATTGGATGTCCCAGTGCCCTTCTTGGGTGGCATTTTTTAAAAAATGTACAGCGCTCCGCTCACTAGACCACACTGCCCAAGCTAAGTCACCTACCAAATGGCTGCCCGATCAGTAACAGCACTCCAGTGATGGCCACAATGAGCTAAGCAAGGTGCCTGCTTGATGTAATCCCTTAGCCTAGTGCTCTATAAATTTCCTATATTCCAGTGAATGAAGAATTTATATAGCAAAATTATGAAATCACCAATAATCAAACCCTGCCTGTCTGGAATAAATAAATAAAAATTGTGTCACAGCAAAGGAACAAAATGGCAGCCAGTAACCCAAAATGGTGGCAGCAATCCCCACAGCCACAGAAAACAAAAGGGGATGGGACTAGAACCTAAATGAAGGGGGCCAAAGAAGGCCTACAGGCCTGCAATTAGGGATCCCGTTAAGGCCAAAGGGACCTACACAACCCCTGCAGCCCCACCCAGGTAAGACCCCGAAGGCCCAATACCACCCGCGGTCTCAGGGAAGGTAAAATGCAAAGTGGGAAGGAGACAGGAACCCCTAAAGGTCACCTCTCCACACATGGTGAGCTCACCAAAAGCTAGCCTCCTGCAGTGACCTTCCCCACCTGGCTACGCCACCTTCCTGCCGCAGTGAGAAGGCCAGGCAAGTCACTTGCAAAGCTGGGGCCAAGCCTCCACACCACCAACCACGTGGCCGCCAATGATTGTGCCACCAAAGGATCCACCGCTGAGCCTCCCCACACACACAGCCTCGCTTGCCAGACAAGCCTTGCCCAGCAAATGAACCTCGCCTGCCGCTGACAAGCCCCGCTGCTCCATCATTCCCAGTGCTGGGAAGGTGTCTGTGAATGCACCCTTCCCCGACCGAGCACAAGGCACAACTGTGCTGTTGGGGGGCAGAGCAGCCTGAAACAGCCAGCAGGCTCCACCCCCTGGCAAAGACCCGGATGCCTGGGAGGGTGCCTGTCTTGCTCCCTTCCTCCATGGAGCAAATGACGACACCCAGCTGTTGCCACCTCCTGGGAGTGCCAAATTAAGTTATTGGGTATCACATACAAAGACTTCAATGGCTTTGGTCCATCATATTTATGGGATTGGCTTTCCATCAATGCTCCACCATGACAGCTTCAGTCATCTGAGCAGGGCCTTCTTCCAGTATCATCATGCAAACAGGCAAAATCAGCAACTTCCTGAATTCGTACTTTCTTTATTATTGGCTCCCATTTTATGGGAGGGCCTGCCTAATGAGGTCAGGCTTTCTGCAAACTGTGCAAAACTGAAGTATTCAAGAAGACTTTTCTACATAGGTAACAGGCTTGTACTATAACAAATGGTTCAGAAAGTTATTTGGTAAAGGGTTACGAACTGTGTTCTCTACTACTGTATATAGCTTGTACTGCCTGTTCCTGCAAGTAGGATCCTAATATTTAATTTTTGCATCACTTAACACATCATGTTAATTATTATATCTTGCTTCACTTCTGTTTTCAGATTTCTGGTTGGCTCCAGATTTTTACAATACAATTCCTATTACATTGTTCGTTGGTTATGCCATCCTGTTGATTGTATTGACTTATACTGTGTATTCCACCTTGAGTCCCAGTAAGAAAGGTAGATTATAAACATAAGTAGACTGTCAGTGCAATTCTAAACAGAGTTACTCCATTCTAAGCCCATTGATTTCAACGAGTTTAGACTGGGGTAACTCTTCCTAGGATTGCATTGTAAGACTATAACATAAATAAATAAAAATAAAGTTGTCATAGAGCAACTGCTGAAATGTTAAACTATACAACATTTCTCAACACAGACAGACATCAGCATATCATAGATTATTTCTGGATATAAATATACTAAATTCTATTAGGAATATGGCTGTTTAAAGCTGGGTTTCTTTTTAGGGTTTCTTTGGTATTGCAATGCTGCATTTTAGCTTTTGAATAGTCCCTATTAAGGGTGCTCTTCCTATAAACAATTGACTATTACATCAATCCTGCCTTTTCATTCTTAGTTATTTGATACTGTTTAGAGCAGAAGAAGCAGAAGGACACCTATTGTTTAAGAGATACCACCAGTGAATGAATGGTAACAATGCTAGAAGAGCCTTATTCAGACTTGTTACTGCTTTGTTTGCTTCAGCCATTGTGGATGTGTGCCTTCTTTTTATATTTTTGTTCTGTTGAACATTAATTGCTGAGCTCTTGAAATGTTTTTAGTCAACCACTTTCTCAGTAACAACCATTCCAGAAACAGCTGTTTTCCTCCATTTAATTTCCTTATATGTTAATTTCAGCAGAGCTTCTGACATTTTTCTAATGTTTTAGGAGTCTTGTGGAGACAAGAAGTTCCTTCCAGTTCTAACCACGGACTATGCTGTTTAGTGGAATATTCACCATCCCAGATGTTAGAAAGATGAGTCACAGATGTAATAACAAGAGTGGGGGAGGTCAGCGGGCACGTGCGCACATGCATACACACACAGTATTAGTAAATGTTCTTGGACATAAAGTTTCCATACCACTATTTATTATGAAAAGATGTGTATATGTTTTTAAAGTAATTTTATTTACAAAATAATCAGAGAAGTAGAAAAAAGTCCACTTGATGCCCATTCAGGGTTATGTCTTGAAGAATATTATTATCATGCTTGGATACCTGCCATCCTAATCCATGAAATGTTGATCAGTGAATAAAAATAGTACAACACATGTAACAAGCAAGATCCATTCTGAAGACTGCTGTCACAGAGGAGATGAAGTTGCAATGAAAATACAAGGTCCCTAGATGCAGTTTCATCTGTGTCCAAACGACTGCTAATTCATGTGCGATTTGCTTATTGTACATCAGTGTCATTATGCATGTACAAGTTTTAATTGATTTCTAGGGTTTTATACTACTAATCCAAGCATTTTTTATCTTCCTCATTTAAAAAATCTGAATAGGCTCCTGAGCTAATTGAAGCAGAACCAGAAATTTAATCCCAGTACGTTTAGGATGAATTTGCCTACCTAAAATGTAATGTTTGAGTTAAGAAAGAGTAAATTGACAAAAGAGCATGCTGGGGGATCAAGCGTTAACCTTTCTTGTTCCTCCTTTACTTTACTTGCTTACCTACTCATGTGCTCATTCACTTACTATCACTTCCTCCTCCAATTGCAGAAAGACAAGAAAGTCTTGTACAGCCATGAGGCTGGACCTGATATGCTGCTTCCATCCCAGCCACATCTCCTAACACCGATAAGGGGATGCATTCTGAATAGTAGTCTTGAAATTATGCAAAACAGTCATACCTTGAAGTGTCACGAACTTTGATAGCTGCAATCACTCATGAGCTGAGCCTTGGATCTCCCATTTCACTACTGCCTTCCTTGAGCAACTGATGAACTATTTTGTGACTGCAGAGTAACTGTGGTAGTAAGTTTCATTTCCTTCAGCCCTGCAGTTGCTGTTGTATCTGTGCAGTACATGAAATCAATTTTCTACCAGGGTCAGAGATAATTAAATGGTCATGTAATTAAATAATGTAGGGGAGGGGGAAATTCATTTCCCATAAGGTTTGTAAAAACATGCATGTGCAAGAAAATTGATAACACAGACTTAATCAAAGATTGACTGGATTGTTCACTGTATTTAAACTGCTGGCAGCAGAGCACAGTGATGACAGATGTATGTGTGTGATAGAAACTAGGGCTCCCACTGGCCTGTGTGAGAACAACATGCATGAAATGTGTCTGATTGTACTATATTTTATGTAATGTTTGAATATGTGGACAGTAACCCACTGAACAGGCTTGAACTGCTCAGAAACAGCTGAACCGCTTGAATAAAAACCAACTCCCTCCCACAACCAGAGAGCAGAACATGAGCAGAAATGATAGGGGTCATAGTACTAACAATGGTTATTTCCCATTTCTCACTGAATCCTATATTTTTGATAGTAATTTATTGGCACTAAAAATAAAAACATTCTTAGCAAAATGAAAGTAAAATATTAGCATTATATATTAATGGGGAAAATAAGATAATTTGGCAAAGATATGTCTGATGCATAGATAAATTTCTGACTTTTTAAAAAAGCTTGTCTTCGTTATGTCAGATTTTTAAAAAGAGCTTAGACTGAAGAATAATTTGAGTTGGTTGTCTTATTGTCATTCTAAGGAAGCAGTTTAATCCACTTGAACCACAGCACTCAGCTGGAACTGCTATTAAACATTCTGAACTACCACTTTAAATTCTCCAAACATAAAAAAATACATACTTTGCCCACATTATAAAGATTTCTTCTTTTTATTATAATAGTGAAAAAGGTTATTCCAGGATATGTGGTAATCATAAAATAATTCAATCCTGGACTTCAGTGATTTATAATAAGCCCATCCATGACAACCATTCCTTTAATTTGAAATGTTTTATGGCTTAAATAATGAAAAACACACTGAGTCCCACAAGATTGACATTAAAAGCCCCATTCTGGCTAATCAATTTAAGGGAGTTTCCTTTCCTTGCTATCTTTCACTTTATTTTTAAATGCTGATAGATGGCATACTGTCCTTATAATAGAGATGAAGTTGTTTACAAGCAAAACTCCATTCCACCTTAACTAATTTCATTTGTACCTTTTTTTCGCCTTTTGATCTCTGTAAAGCGTATAGTTGGATCTTTAATTACTACTCAAGCAAAACTTCAGGCCTTCTGTTATTAATGACTCCAGTAGGAATTTGCATCAAGGGTGGAATATTCTGTGGTTCTTCTCACCAGGAGAAAGCAGAAGTTCACAGTGTAAATAGGTAACCATCACATACCTCATGAAGTTTAGCAACTACAGGATCTATAATATTCTGGTTGTTGTTGCTGCTGCTCTTTCTTGGCACTAAACCACATTAAATTCATTGGGACTTACTCCTGAGTAAATATGCCCAAGATTTGGCTACTTAGCAACTACAGTAGCTAGGAAATTATGTGCAATAATGGTATGCCACAAACTAAAGGAGACAGCAAAACAACTGCACAGCTGGTACTTTTATACTAACCATGGGAACAGCTGGGCAAAAGCAGTTATGCTAATCTGCATGGGAAAAGCAGGGAAGACAGGTTTTCCTTTCGTTTCTTTGATAACACTTCATGAGTCACTTTTGGTTTATAGAGCAAGATTTGGGTCCAATAGCATCTTAGAGACAAAATACATTCCCAGAGTGTGAGCTTTTGAGAGTCAAAGCTCCCTTCATCAGACACATGGAATGGAAAAATGTAGAGGTCTTTAAAGTCTAGGCAGAGGGTGGCAGGGTTTGGAGTATTCATGTTTTCCAACAACACAAGTATTAAAATAAAAAATGGAGAGTCCCCTTCCAAACATTAAAAGTATATTTTTCCTGAATAATAGATTATGCAGGATTGGAAAAGTATCATCCAAGTTTGTATTTGTAAGAACACAGGCCCCAGCCATCATTAACAATGGCCCAGTTTGCTGAAGAGCCTTTCCTTGGCCTCAAACAGAAAGAAGCAGGGGTTGAGCACCCCCATTTCTGTATCTCTACCCCTTCTGGGTTGGGAGCCAGAGTCCTCTGTTCTCATCAGCCATCTCTCTAGAGC
This sequence comes from Eublepharis macularius, assembly GCF_028583425.1. Lineage (NCBI taxonomy): Eukaryota > Metazoa > Chordata > Lepidosauria > Squamata > Eublepharidae > Eublepharis > Eublepharis macularius. Next base: position 64,229,273 of record NC_072797.1, on the reverse strand, counting down.
CTTTGAAGGCCCCAGCCAGGCCTAGGACATGCCCAGTAGCCCTTTATCCAGACGTCCAATGGGAGCATGGCCATGGCTGTGAGGAATCAATAGTGCATTCTGAGCAATTTCTGCCCTGTTTCCCCCATCCCCCCCCCCCACAGGGGGAAAATTTTCAATAGTTTATTGTTAAAGGATCTGCTGTCAGTGGTTGCCTGACTCTTAAAGGTCAGGCCACCAGTGATCAGGTGGCTGGTGTGAGGACCTTTGCAAGGTGCATCTGTGACCTCACTATGCCTGGTGGAGGCCAGGCATAGTGGAGGTGTGTATGTGTATACACACACACACACACACACACACACACACATTTGTTTGTTTGTTTGTTTGTTTGTTTATAAGCTGTCTTTTCTCCCCAGTGGGGACTCAAAGCTGCTTACATTGTTCTCCTGTCTACTTTGTGAGATAGTTTAGTCTGAGAGCAGAACTACAAGTGACAAAAGGCACAGATTGGACACGTCAGCTTTCCTCAAGTTTTGATGGGAAATGTAGGTATCCTAGTCTTGCAGCTTGGCTCTCTGACTGCTGTCCAATGGACTTTTCAACTGTCACTTGTCCAACATTCCGCCAAGCTGCCTACATTTCCCATCAAAACTTGAGGGAAGCTGACAAGTGTCCAACCTGTGCCTTTTGTCACTTGTAGTTCTGCTCTATGAGTGTGTGACTAGCCCAAGGTCACCCAGCAAGCTTCCATGGCAGAGTGCAGTTTAGAACGGGATCTCCCAAAGCCTAGTCTAACCACTACACTTAGTTTTGATGTCTTTGCAAGGAATTCCCAAATATGCTAGAGAATGATAAAAGGTGTTTGAAAAACTAAAATGCCTGAATTGGCTGGGAATTACTTTTGAGTAGACCTACTAGGCTGGAGCAGGTTATAATTCTATGCTCTGGGACTAAGTCACTGAACATTGTGGGACTTATTGCAGAGCAGGCAAGCATGTGCTATAAACCTCTTCAAGCTACTTTGTCCTTAAAGTAAGAAAAGTTCTTCAATAGAAAAGGCTTCCTTGGGAGGTAGTGGGCAGAGGTTAGGTGGCCATCTGTCAGCAATGCTGATTCCATGACTCAGTATGAACTTAGACAGGTCATCATGAGGAGGAGGACAGGAATAGATGAGCCAGAGCTCAGCTCCTGTGGTCTTATCACCATCTTGGCGTCTGATAGGAATTTTCCTCCAGAGATCCTGGAGGTTTTTTGCCTTCTCTGAGCGTTGAGCACGGAACACTGGAGAAGTTGGGGGAGGGAGCTGTGAATTGTGTAAGGGATGGACTAGATAACCCTTGGGATACTTCTAGCACTATTATTCTAAGCATTTCAGGGAGGGGGCTACTCTTGAACAATCAAGTTCACAATAACAAAGAAAAGAAGACAGAATTTTCAGGAGCCAGTATATAGTATTTTACAATATACACATTGCTCCCAAATCTAAGAAGCCTCTTGTGGTAAGATCAGGGAATAATATATATTTGATGGAGGGTGAAAGTACTATCAATTCACAAATGACCTATGGCAACCCTGTAGGGTTGTTTTAAGTTAGCTAGCATAAAAATTACCTTCAGCTATTCAGAAACATGGCAGGCAGTCTGGCAAATGCTGCTGGTTAAAGGGTTAATATACATTAATTCCAGATAAAGCTCTCTACAAAGAGACGGGAGATTTGATTTGTATGGCTTTAAAGTTTTAACAGATGAGCCTATCCCTGTGAGACCACAGACCATTTACCATCACTAGATTGATTTCTTTCTGTGCTAAAGGCTTGATGATACTTTTCAACACAGTTCATTGTAAGCAGAGTGATACCTCAAATATACATTAACTAAAGAGTCTTTGGAGGCTGAATTAAGGAGATGAAACTCTGGGCAGCAGGGGAATATCAGCATTTAATAAGTAAAGAACAAAACAATATCTTGATAAGTTTAATATAAATAAAACCAGCTATTATAATGAACACAAAGTCAAAAGTAAACAATGTTATGCTTCATATTACAAAGCTTGTGCTTTGATTAGTAAAAATAAATGAATCAAACAAAACCACTGTTGTCTTTTCAGCTCCAAAGGTTATTTCCACATGGGTTATTTGCCATAAGTATGGTGCTTTTGCAAAGTAGGATGTTTTCCTTCTTCCCCACAGCATCCATGCAAATTTTGGGGTTTCCCCATCTTTTCTCCAATTTTTCCCAAACCTATTTTATGCCAAAGTTTTCAAAGAGATCACAGTAAAGCCTGAATGGCTTCTGTGTGGTAGAGAAAGTTTAGATTTCTTCAGTCCAACATGCCCAGCAACATGTTCCCAAAGAACAGCCATTTCTTCTCACTACCACCAGGGCTTTAAAAAAATGGTAGATGAATGGCAGTGTATTAATAAACCATTATACAGATATATGCATTATTTCTCCTGATTTCACAGCTTCCATTTTTTAAAAAAGCATGTTTCTAGTGCCTCCCCTTCTGTTGTGGAAAAAGAAAGAGAGGGGCATATTTTCACAAGGGAAGGAGCTATAGACTTATTTTTTAAAAAAAGAAAAGCTGTTTTTAGTTTCAACTGGGTACCTGTGTTGGTCTGTAGTAGAAGAGCAAGATATCTTCAAAGGGAGCTTTGGCACTCTAAAGCTCATACCCTGGAAATCTAGTTGGTCTTTAAGGTGCTATTGGATTCAAATCTTGCTCTCTTTTTTTAATGAAGGCTGGTAATTCAGAGAACCTGATGCATGTATTGATATAATGATACAACTTTATCCAATTTTGGATAATTTTATCCAAACATCAATTTAAAAATTCTGCCAGGGAAACCTGCTTTCTGGAAGCTCTGATGCTGATACACTGTATTAACAGCCACAGCTGCAACAAGGATATATAAACTTGTCCCTGGATGGAAAACACCATAGCTGCAGTGTCTTCCTCTTCTTGTACCACTTTCCTGCTTTTCTATCACTCCACACTGTGGACCAAGCTACAAGTGAGGGCTTCCGTGGGTTTTAAACCCGTGTCTGCAGACTCCAATTTTAACTGAGTTGTAATTTTTTTTAACACAGACCTGCAACCCCCCCCCCCGCCCCCAGAACTGGCATGCAGTGGGGCAGCCCTAGTTCTTTTCGATGGTGACACAGCTAGTGAGCCCCACCACTATCTCCCCGCTGTTATCTACACCCACCAAACATGTTGAAGATGCAAGAGACCACTGGACTGTTCACTGTGCCGGGGTGGGGTGGGGGGGTCATTTGCCAATCCTTGCAGTGTTCAAAAATGAACACATTTTTGTATTATGAGCTTGTATTTCTTTTGTTAGAAAATCAGGGTCAAAATGTTCCTCAGGAACAGTGCAGAGTGACTCATAAGCACATAACTATCCTGGAAGTGGGGGGAGGGAGGCATTTTGAAAGCATCTAAATGAAAACACAGATTCCACCCAGCTAACAGGCCCTGCACAGATTCCCAGGAACGCCAACAGAGATGGAGTCAGGGAACTTTCCAAACAGGAAGGCCCTAGGATGGGCGGGGGGGGGGGGAACTAGACACCTCCAGTTCCTTGTGCCCTCTAAAGCCCAGTGTGCCTGCCCTGCCCCTCCACTTCCTGGCCCCTTTGTAAAGATGCCCTGCTAATGCTGAGTCTGGGCCTTCCCCTCCCCACATGCAGATTCAGCATGCAAGAGGAGGCAGAGCAGACATTGTGCATCCTCCTTATGATCAGAGCAGCATGGAGATGGGTGGCTGGGTCACCATCTCCCTCCCGCATCTCCCTTGAGTGAGCTGGCTGGTCAGCAAACACACTCAACTAGGACTGTCCCACTCTGCACCTGTTCTGGAGGGAGCCTCTTGGCTCTGTGTTAACACCCCCTCCCCTACAAATCAATTTGAAATGCTGTCAGCACACATGGGTTTAAAAGCAAGGGAAGCTGTAACTTCTAGCTTGGTCCTCTGTTTCCAAATTAACTGGGAAGAGTTTCAAGGTAACTCTAGAGATCAATGATCAGCAAAATCAAACTGAAACCAAGGTGTTTCCAGTTGCTTTATTTCTGTTTCTATGCTTGATCCAAACTCTACTGAACTCAAAGCCACCTCTGATTGGTGGTAGACAGGATAGAAGGCATGGACATTAACATATTTCCCCTCCTTTTTTTTGTTTTTGAGATGCAGTGAAGCAGAAAGGTTTCTGGCACTTCAACAACTTAAACAGTGACCCAGTGCTTATGGTGGCATGGTAATAGGAATTCATAGCTTCTTATAATATGTGGACACTGATCAGATATGAACATTATTGTAATGGTAGATTTGGTAGATGTAAAAATCATGAAGTTGTGGGCTTTGGCTGCTTGTGGGATTGAAGGAAAACAAGATACCCTAGAAATATCATAAGGAGGATCTATATAGATCCTGCTAGTTCTAGCTTTTAGCCAGACTCTGTAAACACTGTCTACCAGGCAGTGTTGAGAAACAATAGTTTCTCAAAGGGAAATTTCAGCAAATCATGGCATGGTCAGGTGGTAGTTAACAGAAGAGGATGCAAATCAACTCTTATATAGCAATACAATTCATGTGTTCAATCTGCATAATTGGAAAGCACTGTGTATAATATGCAAATTAGGTTTCTCAGATTTGGGAAATTATAGAAATATATTGTGTGATTCACTAGCCATGCAAGATGACCAGCAGTAGCTCAGGTTTCACAGGCTTTTAGTAAAAGTATAAAACAGGACTGTTGCAATTCATTAGTAGCTGTACACTCATATAGTTAGATGTTTATTCACCTTGAATTTCAAGCCAGAAAAATAGTTTAAAATTCAGAGTTGCAATGGATCTTAAATCAAGAGTCAGACACTCTAAAGGAAAAAGGTACATAGGATTCCTACAAAACAAAGAACTCTATTTCCTACATCTTTACTCTACAAAGACCACAGGAGCAATATGGAGAATCTGCATCTTCTTGACCCCAGGAGAGGAAATCACCTGACCTATTAACTAATAGTAGTTTCTCAATTTCCTGGGCTTTCAGATAGATAAGGCTATTGGCTCTCTGCCAGGTTTCCTTCCAGGTCAATACAAACAGGGAGTACACTGGGTAAACACATTAATCCCATGACTGAATGTAAGATCTTGCAACCTGCTGTAGGCACAGTGTTTAAGTGGTTCGGGTCACTTCAGGTATGAATAGGAAAGATTCAACCATTACTTACAATGGGGAACATGCTCCTGGATTTCCGGGAGCCTGGGGGGGGGCATTTTCTTTCCTAATCACACCAAACTTGGTGGGGACCTTCTCCTAACTCTAACAACCTCCCAAGTTTCAGAACGAGGACGCCCCTTCCTCCTCCACTCTCCATTATTCCCTATGGGGAAAAACGAGGTTTTCTAGGTGGATTGGGGTGGCATTTTGCAAGCAAAAGGCACCCAGTTTTCAGGGGACCTGCTCCTGCCTCTCCTCCCACCCACACTGCAAGTTTCAGGGAACTTGCACTTGGGGGGATTTTATGCTCCCCAAAGGTGGTTTCCCATACCATATTTCTACTGCAGGGAAAACTCCCACACAGCAGAAACATATGGATTGTGGTTGCCAATGGCCACAGCCACAGTCCCACTCACAATCCACCCCCACAGCCCAACAGAAGCAAAGACACACACCCCCAAATCCTCCATCATCCCCAGAGCTGGCTGGTCAGCCACTCTCCATTCTTCCCTATCTTCGCACCAGAGAATCACACACACAACAAAAATAATTTAAAAAAATATTTCTCAGTAACAGCATTAACCATCACAATCCACATCATCACTATAAAATCACAATTTACAGTCCTAGATTACAACATCCCCACCATCACACCAAAGAATCACACACACACACATTTTGTAATTTTTTATTTCTCAATAACAGCATTAACCATCACAATCCATTTCATCACTATAAAATCACAATTTATAGTCCCAGATTACAACAGCTCCCATCATCACACCAGAGAATCACACACATACAGAATATTTTTTAAAAAAATTATTTCTTAATAACAGCATTAACCATCACAATCTACATCATCACTATAAAATCACAACTTATAGTCCTAGATTACAATAGCCCCCACCATCACACCAGAGAATCACACACACACAAAAAGTAATTAAAAAAAAATTTCTAAATGACAGCATTAACCATCACAATTCACAACTTACAGTCCTGGATTAAAACAACCCCCACCTTCACACCAGAAAATCACACACACACAACAAAAAATATTTCTTTAAAATTTTATTTCTTGGACTTCCTGCCATCCCTCCCCACATAACAGCATTATTAACATTACATTACAGCAGTACATCATATTACAACACATATTCAAATTACAACATACAGTCATGTTTGAACCAAAAAATAACATCACACCAGAGAATCACACACCAAAAAAATTCTTTTAAACTGTTTTTCTTGGATTCCTTGCCCTCCCTCCTCACAAGTGGGCTGAGGGCATGTAACAGCATTAGTGGCACATTGAAATCACAATATACAGTCCAGTTTGAGACAAAAATAACATCACACCAGAGAATCACACAACAAAAAAATTCTTTAAAAATGTATTTCTTGGATTTTCATCACATCATCCATTCCACCCAAACCCGATTCAACCGGAGGATACTCTTGCAACTTAGTTCAGCAGAACCATTATCATTTCCTGCATCCAGGCTCTGAGTTCAGCCAGTGGGGAAACACCACAGAACAGAACCAGACAGTACCAAGCCAGAAGCACAACACAATGGCATTTGCAGAACTGTTGCAAAGGATTGCCCCCCACCATGCCAGCTTCAGGCTGAACACTGCTTATGAGGCAATGTTGGGATGTAGCCCTCATCATCAGCTGGCACCCACCCACACCATTCCTCCCCACTCCCCCACCCCTTCAACAACAACATTTAAAAGCAACAACAGAATTTAACAACATTTAAGAGAATTAAACAACATTTAACAACTGCAGTTTTAAAACATTTAACATTTAACAACCGGAAATAGCTTAGTTTGGGGCTCCTTCTGTGGGTTTCCATGTCCTTCTACAGTTTATAGTTTACCTAACCTAACCTGTCCCTGTCTTCCCATTTCAGTGGCAGTCAACATTTCTGGGGCCTCAATTTGTACCCACAGGGAGTGGGCCAGTGCTGATACATTCTCTGTGTGGGGTGGTGGTGGTTTGGGGGGGGGCTGGCCAAATTGCAGGGGGGATTCCTTCTGCCACTGAGTTCCACCCTCCTCCTGCTGGTGCTCTAACTAATTTTAATTATGAGAAGAGCACTATTCCCTAGGTCCTAGCCTTGCAGAGGATGCAGGCCACAAGGAGGGCTCACCTCAATCACTCTGAAAGTCTACTCCTGAGAAACTGAAGAGCTGCATGTTGACCTTCAGGAAGACCAACTGCTCAACTCTCCATGGGAGAAGACAAGTGTAATGTGAGCTGACAATGTCGCCCACATAAGAAAAGACATGCTCGCTCTCCACACTCGTCGGAGGGCATGAGAGGACCTGCTGTGCCTTGAGGGAGAGGTCTGTCCAAACCGCCTCCTTCTTGACCCAGTAGCTCAGCAGATCAGTGGATAGCAACTCGCAGGGCTCTGCAAGGTAGTTCCTGACCATTGCCTCTGCTGAATCCTGTCTCACATGACTCATGATCCCAGAGGGGCCGAGGGGCCGATGGAGCATCTGCATCTCCATCTCCATAGACATCTTGCCAGTAGCCACGTGGGAGCCTGCTCAGAAGGGGTGTAAGAGGGACCTGCAGGGCTGGGCCCCTCGTTTGCCCCCTCTGATGACAGGTGGCCCCTCTTGGCTTGCCTACACCTCACCTGCAGACAGAGGGAATCTCTGTTGCTTGTAAGGTTCCCATCCAGCTTGATGAAAGTGCCCTTCATGCGTGGATTGCACATGGTTGCCAACTTGTATGATTCCTTCTCTGTGAGAGGCTTCATCTTGGCAGCTATACCCTGCTGCAGCCTTTCCACGAGTGCATACACTCCTGGGACCAAATCTGCACATGGTGCATCTGGGTCCACAAAGGAGGCCATTGAACTCTGGAGCATGTGCACCAGAGGAATGACCAGACCCAGGATTGCTGTGACTGCCACAGTGAAATCCTTGAAGGGCTTCAGGACCTCCACTGACTAGGAGATGGTGAGCAAATCCTCTTGGCTGAACTCACCCTCCTGCCTCCAAACATCACTCTCTGAAAGCCACACCTCAAGGGTGGCCTGCTGCTCCACCCTTGGCATGGCACAGGTGGAGTTCCAGCAAGAGACAATGTCAGAGATCAGGCAATGCCCCAGCCCACCTGCCCTGCCCTGCTTCTGGCACAGATTGTGAGTGGACTTCACGCTGCACAAGAAGTGACTTGTGAGTCTCCGACATTTCTGCAGGAGACACTGGAGCTTAAAAGTTGCAGGGTCACGGGGTTCCCTGGGGGAGCCCACACCAAGTGCAGATTTCACCACGAGGTGAAGTTTGTGTGCCACACAGTAAATGAGCTCCTGGTTCATCAGCACCACCACTGCCTTCGACTTCCGGTTTGGGATTCATGGAGGTCTGAAGCAGCTCCATTTGCGGAGCTGACCGGACTGCCGTTTTAAGTGGCCGGCGGGGGAAATTTAGCCCGCGGCCGACTGCTCTCAGGCGGAGAGCAGGCAAAGAACGCTCAAGACCTCAGGGCGCGTTGATCTCGGGCGAGGGGGGCTCTGCGCAACGGGCCCCCTCCCGACCCTTGAGGTCCCACCCTGCGACAGGTCGGCTAAGATCTCTGCGGCAGTTTCGGGGCCAATGCGGTTGGCATAAGACCTACGTACCCAAGCTTCAAAAGGGGAAAGAAGTGGAGAGGAGATTAAGATTGAAACAGCGATTACAACCCAAGGAAAGTGAATGAGAAGGTAAAGATCACTATCTTCTGATACGGGACAGATTGTAAAAAGTAAAGAAGAATTAAAGTAGATTTTCAAACTGCAACAGGCTAGTAAAAAGGAGGGGAAGACTCGGCAAGAGTTGCATAAGAAAAGAGACTAAGTTTAAGGAGTTATTAAAGAAATTGGACTATTTTGAATACTTGCGGTTATGGAGCTGTGAGAAAAATTTACCATCGCGAGAGCTACTGTGGGAAGTCAGGAAACAGGAAGTACGTAATAGCAATAGAGTTGCTGGAGAGAAGCGGCCCTTGCCGAAGGGCAGGAAGAAGGGAATCGCCATCTTTGAAAGGGGAAGGGTCGCGGCTTCAGCGGAAGAGGAAGTAAGCCATTTTGGATTACAAAAATCATAGAAAAACCATAGAGAAAAGATGCCCGACATTTTGGACTTTTTAAAAGCCTTTTTTTTTTTTGCAAGAAGACCGGGACATTTGAATTTAAAAAGACATTAAATTTTACGCCACGGAGACTTCCGGTTTGGGATCCATGGAGGTCTAACACAGCTCTAAGTGCAGAGCTGACCAGGCTGCCGTTTCAGCGGCCGGAGGGGCACAAATAGCCCCCGGCCACCTGCTCTCAGGCGGAGAACAGGCAAAGAACGCTCAAAGACCTCAGGGCGCGTTGATCTCGGGCGAGGGGCGGTTCTGCGCTAAGGATTCTCTCTCGACCCTTGAGGTCCCACCCTTTGACAGGTCGGCATAGATCTCTGCGGCAGACCCGGGGCCAGCGCGGCTGGCATAAGACCTACGTGCCCAAGCTTCAACAGGGGGAAAACAAACGGAAAGAGAACTCAAGATTGAAGCAGTGATTACAACCCAGAAAGACGTTTGAAAAGGTAAAGATCACTATCTCCTGAATTGGGATGGATTGTTAAAAGTAACGAAGTTTTAAAAGGACTTTTTAAACTGCAACAGACTTACTATAAGGAGGGGGAAACCCGGCAAGAAATAGATTCCAAAAAGGACTAAGTAAAAAGAAGTAATTTCAGAAAAGAGACATTTGTTTATCATACCTGTGGTTGAGAATCGATAGCAGGCTGTGGGAAAACTTCTACCATCGCGAGAGCTGCAGCGGAGAGTCGGGAAACAGGAAGTACGTAATAGTGATAGAGTCGCCAGAAGGAGACGGCCCCTACTGGAAGACAGGAAGAAGGGCATCGCCATTTTTGAACAGGGAAGGGCTTTGGCTTCAGCAAGGGCGGAAGTAGGACATCTTGGATTACAAAAGGGTACAGAGAAACCATAGAGAAAAGACGCCCGACATTTTGGATTTTTGAAGCGATTTTTGTTCATTTAAAGGACTGGGACTTTTAAATTAATTAAAAGGACTACCAATTTGGACGCCACGGAGCTAAGAAAACGTGCAGACTCGTGGGAGCGAGGTAAATCAAGCCCCACGATGTCGAAGAAAGAGTGGCAAGCAGCCATAGAGAACTTGGACAAAAAATTTTGTGAAATGCTAAAGGAGCTTAAAGAAACAAAATTGGAGTTGGTGAAAGAAGTCAAAGATGTCAAAGAGACAGTTAAAAATGAGCTGGCAGAAGTAAAAAAGGGAATGGAGACGATACAAACCGACCTGCAGGCAGCGCAGCAAAAAGTTAACGATGTGGAGAAGGCGATGGACAACCTTACAGAGACGCAGCGAACGGACATGAGAGTAATGAGGGGAAGAATGGCAGTTGCGGAGAGTAAATATATGGAAAAGCAGCTGAGGTTTCGAGGTTTGTTGGAAGTAGAAGGAAAGACAGCACAAGAACAGGTGACTGAAGTGTTAGCTGAATACCTGGAAAAGGAGGAGGAGGTGGTTGTGGCTTTCCTAGATGTGGTGTACCGAATAAATTCCAGATTTGCGACCCAGAGAAAGGTACCAAGGGATGTGATAGTGCAATTTACGACAAGGAATGTAAGGGAAATGATAGTGACTAAGCAATTTCAAGATCCATTGATAGTTGATGGCAAGACAATTATCATCATGAAGGAGTTACCCAGATCGGTGCTCTTGGACCGGAAAAAATACAAAGTGTTAGTCCAGACTTTGAAAGACATGAAAGTAAGATACAGATGGGAATTACCAGAAGGGATATCTTTTGAATTTGGAGGGGTAAGAAAGCGCATCAGATCTGAATTGGAAATGGAAAGGTTCATGATGGACAATGAAAAAGACTTACCAACAACAAGGCCTTGAATATGGAGTGCAAAGTTTTATCGTGGAATGTAAATGGACTTAACTCACCTAATAAGCGAAAAAGTGTTTTCCACTGGCTATTAAAACAGAAATGTGATATAGTTTGCTTACAAGAGACTCATATTAGAAATCAGGATGTAAAATACCTTAAAGTAAGTAAATTGGGCATTGAATTTGTAGCGGCCTCAAAAAAGAAAAAAAGGGGAGTGGTACTATATATAAAAGAAGAGCTGCAACCAAAGGTGATAATTAGAGATGGGGAAGCCAGATTTATAGCAGTGGAATGCATTTGGAACTTAAAGAAAGTGTTGGTGATTGGAATATATGCGCCTAATGGAGCTAAAGAGTGCTTTTTTGAGGATTTAAAGAAGCAACTAGATGAACTTTCATATGATCAGATAATACTTGCAGGAGACTTCAATGGAGTTACGAATTTGGAACAGGACAAGAAATCAGCCACTACACAAAAGAAAAGAGGATTATTACCAAAGACTTTTTTTGGATTAATGCAACAGGAAGCGTTGGAAGATGTGTGGAGAACGCAGAATCCCACAAGCAGACAGTATACCTTTTTCTCTGCAAGACATTCTACCTTATCGCGTATTGATATGATCTGGGCCTCAAAGGACTTAGTACTTTGGACTAAGGAAGTAGAAATAATGCCTATGGTAGGCTCAGATCATAACCCAATTATGTGGAAATTTGGAAAAAGAACTAAGAGAAAAGGATGGAGAATAAATGAGGATTTGTTGCAAGAGGGAGAAAATATGGAAATGTTGAGAAGGGAGACTAAATTCTTCATACAGTACAACAAGAATCAAGAAGTACCAACCAACAAGGTATGGGACACGTACAAAGCAGTAATCAGAGGTGTATTAATGGACTGAAATGGAAGACTTCGAAGGAAAAAAGAGGAGAAGAGACAGGAGATTATGGAAAAAATAAAAGCCAAAGAAATCCAGTTGAAGAAAAGACCAGGGAAAAAGAAAATATATCAGGACATTAAAATCCTTCAGGAGCAGTTGACGGCCATGAATAATAAAGAACTGGAATGGAATCTTAAAAGACTGAATCAAAAGTCGTTTGAAGGGGCGAACAAACCTGGGAAATTTTTGGCATGGCAATTGAAGAAAAGAAAGGAGAAAAAGATAATAAATAAAATATGTGATGACAATAAAGTACACCTGGAATAGGTCGCTATTAGCAGAGCCTTTTATAAATTTTACGCTAAATTGTATGATAAGAAAGAAGTGAATAAAGATGCGATAGCCGCATATCTGGAGAAAATGAAGCTGCCAGTAATGTCCGAGGAGTGGAGAGTTAAACTAAACAGTGAAGTAACAGAAGAAGAGATAAGGAAGGCAATACAGTCAACAAACTTGGGAAAAGCGCCAGGGCCTGATGGACTCACAGCTAAGTTTTACAAGGCAATGGCCAATGAACTGGTACCGTTTTTAAAAGAGGTGATCAATGGTGTTATGAGGGACCAATGGATCCCAGATACCTGGAGTGAAGCAAATATATCATTGATCCCCAAAGAAGGACAGGACTTGACCAATGTTAAAAACTACAGACCTATCTCTTTACTTAATAATGACTACAAGATTTTTGCAAAGATCTTGGCGGAGAGAATAAAGGGGTGGCTAGCCGAAGTTATTGGAGAAGAACAAGCAGGCTTTTTACCAAATAGACAAATAAGAGACAACCTAAGGACAGTCATAAACGCTATAGAATACTATGACAGGCGATGTGATAAGGAGGTTGGTTTCTTCTTTGTAGACGCTGAAAAAGCATTTGACAATTTGAACGGGGACTTTATGTTTGCCACCATGGAACAGCTACAAATGGGGGAAAGGTTCATAAGAGCAGTGAGAGAAATTTATAGAGACCAGAGTGCAGCAATTGTGGTGAATGACGAGTTGACTAAAAAACTGATTATTGGAAAGGGTACAAGACAAGGTTGCCCGCTATCCCCATTGTTGTTTATTTTGGTTCTTGAAATTTTGATGATGCAGATTAGAGAAGATAATGCAATCCGTGGTATAAAGATAAAAGACTTTTCCTATAAGGTCAGAGCGTTTGCAGATGATATAATGTTAATTGTGGAAGATCCAATTGAAAACATGCCTAAGGTAATAGAAAAAATAAAAGAGTTTGGAGACTTGGCAGGTTTCTATGTAAACAAAAAGAAATCAAAGATTTTATGTAAGAATATGATTAAACAAAAACAACAGTTATTAACGGAAATAACAGACTGTGAGGTAACAAGTAAGGTGAAGTACTTGGGAATTGAATTGACTGCAAAAAATATAGATCTATTTAAGAATAACTATGAGAAATTATGGACTCAAATAGAGCATGATTTGATCAAATGGAATAGGCTGAACTTGTCATGGTTGGGAAGAATTGCAGTAATCAAGATGAACGTGTTACCAAGAGTTATGTTTCTGTTACAGACGGTACCAATCATTAGGGACTCCAAGCAATTTGATAAATGGCAGAGGAAAATATCAGAGTTTGTGTGGGCAGGCAGGAAGCCTCGAGTGAAAATGAAAGTGTTACAGGATGCAAAAGAAAGAGGGGGAATGCAACTGCCCAACTTGAGACTTTATTATGATGCAATCTGTCTGGTATGGTTGAAGGATTGGATCATGTTGAAAAATCGCAAACTGCTGGCCTTAGAGGGATACAAAAAATTATTTGGATGGCATGAGTACCTATGGTATGATAAAGTAAAAGCAGATTCTATGTTTCTGCATCACTATATTCGGAGAAGCCTCTTCACAATTTGGAAGAAGTACAAAGAATACCTACAAGAAGGAATTCCCTCCTGGGTGGTTCCATATGAAGTAATAGATCCAAGAACGGTCGATAATGAAAAACAGTGTTTAACGTATAAGGAGATAACTCAAATAGAATCCTTTAAAATAAGAATAAGAATGCAACAAGAGATGTCTCCAAACTACGACTGGTTTCAATATAGACAAGTTAGAGATCTTTATTACTCAGACTGTGCGAAGGGAGGGATAAGGATGGAAGACTCAGAATTAGAGAAAGTAATTTTACAAGAAGACCAAAAGGAAATTTCTAAGGTTTACAAAGTGTTGTTAAAATGGTATACTGAAGATGAGACAGTCAAAGTGCAAATGGTGAAGTGGGCTATAAACTTTAACAAAGAAATAACAATGGAGGCGTGGGAATACTTGTGGAAACATACATTGAAAATCACGACATGTACCAATATTAAAGAGAATATTTACAAAATGATTTACCGTTGGTATCTGACGCCAAAGAAGATTGCGCTAGGGAACTCGAATATGTCTAATAAATGCTGGAAATGTAAAAAACATGAGGGATCAATGTATCACATGTGGTGGACTTGCGAGGTAGCTAGGCAGTACTGGGGGGAAATAATAAGAGTAATGAGTGAGATTTTACAATTTCAAGTTAATAAGAACCCAGAACTCCTGCTACTGAACTTGGGAATGGAAGACATCCCAGCACAACATAGGATATTGATATTCTATATGACGGCAGCAGCCAGACTTTTGTATGCGCAGAAGTGGAAAGTACAAGAAGTGCCAACTACTGAGGACTGGATTTACAAATTGCTGTACATGGCGGAGATGGACAAAATGACAAGAAAACTGAGAGACCTTGATCCAGGGCAGTTTAACACGGACTGGGGAAAGCTGAAACAATATCTGGTGAAAAAATGGGAGGTGGGAGGAGAACTGTGGCAGTTTGAAAATTATTGAGGTACACAGGAGGAGAGAAGTGACTATACCGAGGGGGTGGAGAGTTAATGGAAAAATTCTAAGCAACTTTATATGATTTTTAAGTATTATATTAAGTAGCAATAGCGTTGATACTATGAGAATTATTGGGATAGAAATTAACTAATCTATATTTTTTGGAAAGATAACCGTATAACATAGAGTGAATATATACATACATACGTAAATTCAAAGATAGGTCTAATTGTTAGACTTATGGTATATGTATAGATAAAGAACAACATATAGAACAGAAGCCTAAGTAAATGACAATAAGTGTGTATAATAAGTATGTGTATAGAAGTATTGGAATTGATGTATAAAGGGGGGCAAATTGTTTGTCCCATATTGAAGAGAATAGAAGGAGTAAGATAAAACACAGGTTATCAAAATGAATATTATTAGTAGTTTTAATGAAGAAGATAGATTAAGAGGATTTTATTTATATGACAATTTATATGACAATTTATATGTGAAAGGAAGTGGAAATAGTGCTTAGAAGAATCTGAAAGTATATTATAATAAACAAATAAAATAAATATGAAGGAGCAGAGGGAAAGTGGATAGGGGGTTGGAAAACTGTTGGAAGTCAATAAAAAGGGGGGGGGAAAGGGAGGGGGTTAGAATTAGAAAAAATTAAAGAATGTGATTATAATTGTTATTATATGTTTCTAATCCAATAAAAATTCTTTAAAAAAAAAAATTTTACGCCACGGAGTTAAGGAAGAGAGCGGACTCGTGGGAGCGAGCTAAAGCAAGCCCCACGATGTCGAAAAAAGAGTGGCAATCGGCAATAGAAAACCTGGATAAAAAACTTTTAGAAGTGATTAAAGAACTTAAGGACACGAAACTGGAGCTGATTAAAGAGGTTAAACAGACAGTGAAAACTGAGCTGTCAGAAGTGAAGAAAGGTATGGAAATAATACAAAACGAATTGCAAGGGACACAGCAGAGAGTCAAAGTAGTGGAAGGTGCGGTGGAGAACTTAGCTGACACGCAACAAACAGAGATGAGACTGATGAGGGGAAGAATGGCGGTTGCGGAAAGTAAACACATGGAGAAGCAGCTGAGATTTCGCGGCTTGCCGGAAGTGGAAGGAAAGACAGCGCAAGAACAGATGACTGAGGTGTTAGCTGAATACCTGGGAAAGGAGGAGGAGGAAGTTGTGGCTATCCTTGATGTGGTATATCGTGTAAATTCAAGAATCGCGACCCAGAGGAAATTACCAAGAGACGTGATTGTGCAGTTCACGACTCGAAATATGAAAGAGAAGATTGTGACTAAACAGTTTCAAGATCCATTGGAGATTGATGGCAAGACTATTATCATCATGAAGGAACTACCCAGATCGGTGTTACTAGATAGGAAAAAATATAAAGCACTAATTCAGATTCTGAAGGACATGAAAATCAGGTATAGATGGGAATTACCAGAAGGTGTGTCCTTTGAATTTGGAGGGGCCAAAAAGCGTATCAGATCTGAGCGAGAGATGGAGCGATTCTTAAGGGACAATGAAAAAGACTTACCAGCAACAAGACTATGAATATGGAATGTAAAGTTTTATCTTGGAATGTAAATGGACTAAATTCACCAAACAAGAGAAAAAGTATTTTCCACTGGCTATTAAAACAAAAATGTGATATTGTATGTTTGCAAGAGACCCATATCAGAAAACAAGATGTAAAATATTTGAAACTGAAAAAATTGGGTAATGATTTTGCAGCAGCCTCTAATAAGAAAAAAAGAGGAGTGGTGTTGTATATAAAAGAGGAGCTGCAGCCAAAATTTGTAATGAAAGATGTGGAAGCCAGATTTATAGCAGTGGAATGTATATGGAATCTAAAGAGAGTGCTGGTAGTCGGAGTTTATGCACCTAACGGAGCAAAAGAAAGCTTCTTTGAGGATTTGAGGAGGCAACTAGATGAACTTTCATATGACCAGATAATTCTTGCTGGAGACTTCAATGGAGTGACAAATTTGGAATTAGACAAAAAATTATCAACGGCACAAAAGAAAAGAGGACTGTTACCAAAGCTCTTTTTTGAATTGATACAACAGGAGACTTTAGAAGATGTATGGAGAAGACAAAACCCGAAAAGTAGACAATTTACGTTCTTTTCTGCAAGGCATTCTACACTATCGAGAATTGACATGATCTGGGCCTCAAAAGACTTAGCGTTATGGACTAAGGAGGTGGAAATAATGCCGATGGTAGGCTCAGATCATAATCCAATCATGTGGAAATTGGGGAGAAGGAGAAAAAGGAAAGGATGGAGAATAAATGAGGATTTGTTACAAGAGGGAGAGAACTTGGAAATGTTGAGAAGAGAGACAAAATTCTTCATACAATATAACATGAATAAAGAAGTACCAACCAACAAGGTTTGGGATACCTACAAGGCGGTAATTAGGGGCATACTAATGGACTTAAATGGTAGAGCCAGGAAAAAGAAAGAAGAGAAGAGACAGGAGATTGTGGAAAAAATAAAAGTCAAAGAAACACAGTTAAAGAAGAGACCAGGGAAAAAAAAATTTATCAGGACATCAAAATACTTCAAGAACAGCTGACAGCAATGAATAACAAAGAATTGGAGTGGAATCTTAAAAGACTGAATCAAAAAGCGTTTGAAGGTGCAAATAAACCTGGGAAATACCTGGCATGGCAACTGAAAAAAAGAAAGGAAAAGAAAACTATAAATAAAATATGTGAAGATAATAAAACATATTTGGAACAGACAGCCATTAGTAGAGCCTTCTACAAATTTTATGCTAAATTGTACAACAAGAAAGAGGTGAATAAAGAATTAATAGTGACATACTTGGATAAAATGAAACTCCCAGTAATTTCGGAAGCTTGGAGAGATAGATTGAATAATGAAGTAACAGATGAGGAAATAAGAAAGGCAATACAGTCAACAAATTTGGGAAAGGCGCCAGGGCCAGATGGACTTACAGCTAAATTCTATAAGGTAATGGCCAATGAACTGGCACCATTCCTAAAAGAGGTGATCAATGGAGTTTTAAAGGATCAACGGACTCCAGATACTTGGAACGAAGCTAACATATCATTGATCCCTAAAGAGGGTCAAGATCTGACTAATGTGAAAAACTACCGACCTATATCGTTACTTAATAATGACTATAAAATTTTTGCGAAGATACTGGCGGAGAGAGTGAAGGGATGGCTTTCGGAAGTTATTGAGGAGGAACAAGCAGGCTTTTTGCCAGATAGACAAATTAGAGACAATTTAAGGACAGTGATTAACGCTATTGAATACTACAACAAGCGTTGTGATAAAGAGGTTGGTTTCTTCTTTGTTGATGCTGAAAAAGCATTTGACAATTTAAACTGGGACTTTATGTTTGCCACTATGGAAAAGCTACAAATGGGAGAAAGATTCATAAGAGCAATTAAGGAAATTTACAGAGACCAGAATGCAGCAATTGTAGTGAATGACGAGACGACTAAGAAACTGACTATAAGCAAAGGAACAAGACAAGGTTGCCCGTTGTCTCTGCTGTTATTCATTTTGGTATTGGAGATCCTGATGATACAAATACGACAAGACGAAGAAATTCGGGGAATAAAAATAAAGGACTTTTCTTACAAGGTCAGAGCATTTGCGGACGATATAATGTTAATTGTAGAGGACCCAATGGAGAATATGCCAAAAGTGATAGACAAGATCAAGGAGTTTGGAGATTTAGCAGGTTTTTATATTAATAAAAAGAAGTCAAAGATATTATGTAAAAATATGACTAAGCAAAAACAACAATTGCTAATGGAAATAACAGATTGCGAAGTAACAAGTAAGGTGAAATATTTGGGAATTGAACTGACGGCTAAGAATATAGATCTATTCAAAAATAACTATGAAAAATTATGGACTCAGATAGAGCGAGATCTGATTAAATGGAATAGATTGAATTTGTCATGGTTGGGAAGGATTGCAGCAGTTAAGATGAATGTGTTACCAAGAGTAATGTTTTTGCTACAGACAATACCAATTATTCGGGACTCTAAGCAGTTTGAAAAATGGCAGAGGAAAATATCAGATTTTGTCTGGGCAGGCAAGAAGCCTCGAGTGAAAATGAAAGTTTTACAAGATGCAAAAGAAAGAGGCAGAATGCAACTGCCCAATCTAAGACTTTACTACGACGCAATCTGCCTAGTGTGGTTGAAAGATTGGATGACGCTGAAGAATAAGAAATTATTGGCCCTAGAGGGATACAAAAAAATATTTGGATGGCATGCATATCTATGGTAATTCGATGTTCTTACATCATTATATACGGAGAAGCCTATATGCAACCTGGAAGAAGTACAGAGACTATTTACAAGAAGGAACCCCCCTGTGGGTGGTTCCATATGAGGTAATAGATCCGAGAGCTGTCGATACTGAGCAACAGTGTTTAACTTACAAGGAGATAACCCGAATAGAATCTTCTGAACTTAAAATAAAGACAGAGGACGAGTTATCACCAAATTATGATTGGTTTCAGTACAGACACATCAGAGATCTCTACAATTCGGACTCTGCAAAGGGAGGCATAAGAACAGAGAATTCGGAACTAGAGCAGACACTTTTAAAAGATGACAAGAAGGAAATTTCTAAGGTATACCAAGTACTGTTGAAATGGTATACTGAAGATGAAACAGTTAAAGTACAAATGGTGAAGTGGGCCATAAATTTTAATAAAGAAATAACAATGGAGGCATGGGAATACTTGTGGAAGACTACAATGAAGACTACGACGTGTACTAATATCAAAGAGAACATTTACAAAATGATTTATCGTTGGTACATGACACCAAAGAAGATTGCGCTAGGGAATTTGAACACCTCTAACAAATGCTGGAAATGTAAAAAACATGAGGGTTCCCTGTATCATATGTGGTGGACGTGTGAGGTAGCTAGGCAGTACTGGGGGGAAATAATAAGAGTAATAAGTGAGATTTTACAATTTCAAATTAATAAGAACCCAGAACTCCTGCTACTGAACTTGGGAATGGAGGGCATTCCAGCTCAACATAGGACATTGTTATTTTACATGACAGCAGCAGCTAGACTTTTGTATGCGCAAAAATGGAAAGTACAAGAAGTGCCAACTATCGAAGACTGGATTTACAAATTGCTGTATATGGCGGAAATGGACAAAATGACAAGAAAATTGAGAAACCTTGACCCAGGACAGTTCAACACAGACTGGGAGAAGCTGAAACAATATTTGGTGAAGAAATGGGAGGTGGGAGGAGAACTGTGGCAGTTTGAGAACTATTGAAATACAATAAAATGCAGAGGGGGGTGACTTTACCGGGGGGGGCGAAGAGGTAAATGAAAATTTCTAAGCAGTTATGTCATTAGATTATTATATGTAGAATAAGATATAGAATATTGATAGAAAATAATTAACCATAAGGATTAATCATAAGGACTGACTAATTAACATTATTTTTGGTAAAATTTGTATAATGTACCAAACTGAATAAGTTTATCTGAAGATATATATGAGTCAAATTGATTGATATTATATGATGATAGTTATATAGATTTATAATTGAAGGGGGACAAAAATAGTAATGTAATTAAATATAACTAAAGCAGAAAGAAGAAGATAAGTAGAATGAGTAACACATAGAGCATAAGTTAAATTGGTTGACTTATATGAATGTATGGTTTATATGGTTTATGATCTATAGAAATATTTGAAATTATGAAAAATGGGATAAATTGTTTATCCAACAGGGAAAAAGGGACTCAAAGTTAGGGTACAGAGTATCAAAAATAGTTAAAGAATTATTGCTTAGAATAAAGGGAGAATATATACTTGTTAGATAGAGGAATATAAAAGGAGTAAGGGAAAAGGGACAAAGGGTTGGAAAACTGTTGGAAGTCAACAAAAAGGGGGGGAAAGGGAGGGGGTTAGAAATTGGGAAATGGGAGAATTGATTGTAATGTGAAAATAATTGATCCTAACCCAATAAAAAAAATTTCAAAAAAAAAAAAGCACCACCACTGCCTTCAAGTTGTGGCCACCATCTGTCCCCATGCATCCCATGGTCATGCCTCCCTGGCTTGCCCAGTTGTCCAGCTCCCTCCTCAAGATGACCACAATATTCTCCACTGTGTGAGCAACATCAAGAACCTCGGCATGGAGCAAAGCCTTGTAGTAGCCAGCCTGGCGGTGTCCCATCCATCCCTACCTAGCACTGGGCACCCCACCCTCACCCTGAAGGTCCTTGGGTTGCCACCAGTGAGCAGTAAGTGAGAGGTATGCTTGCTGCACACTAGAGCAGGTCCAGATGTCAAATGTGAAGTGCACAGTTCTCCTGGCAGTGCGGGACAACTGTGACTTCATGTGGTCCTTGGCAGCCCTGTAAAATGAGGGCACAATGGTCCTGCTCAACATCATGTGAGCAGGGATCATGTACCAGGGAGTGAGATCCTGGAGCAGCTCCTGGAAGCCAAGTTGATCTACTAGGGAGAATGTCTGGCCATCCTGGGCAATCATCTTGATGATATGGCATGTGATGTGCCTGCTCACCTTCTGGATCCCCCCTTTGGGCACACTTGTGTCCTGCGTATCAAGAATCTCTGTCAGAGATGCTTGGTGTCCCTGTCCTACAGGAACCCATGAGGGGAGAGCACCAGAGGAGCCTGTCTCCTGGCTAGCTGGCATCCATGTGGTGCCACTGGAGTTTTCCCCCCAAAGAAGCACCACCTGGTGTTGCCTCTTCAGGTGGTTCCACATTCCAGATGTGCAGAGATGGTTCACATCCCTCCCATTGCCTACAATGCTTGCACTGGACAAACTGGGGGCCCTCCATTCTCTGGAAGTGATTCCAGATATCAGATGTAGTGGGGGGGCCCAAAGCAGACAGGGGATGTGCTTACAGACTCCCCAGGAGATACCTCCTGTGAGGTAATTGGGGCAGACACACCATGCCTTGGCTGGGCAGTCACAGAGGGATGAGGATGAAGGAGTAGAGATGTGGGCTCTTCCACCACACTCTGTTCCTCTTCCTCCAGCATCCTCTCCTCCTGCACAGCCATGAGAGGCCTGCTGCTGGTCTCAGAGAAAACATGGGGGGACCACCCAGCAGAGTGTTCCTCTTGCAGTTCCTCCAACTTCCAATGGGTCCCTGGGGTGAGTGTGAACAATGGAAAAGTCACTTGCCCCATGTCCATCCCAGGAAATACCACATGCTGCCCCTCCTCCAGCTGCTGGTTCTCAACAGCTGGAGAAGGGGGAGCCTCATCAGGAGGCCCCTGCCCATTGCCAGCTCCTGCCTCAAACTCCTGGGTTGGGGTGGCCGACCAGCAGCTGCCTCAGGAAAGAGGGCCTTGCAAACCCTCTTGCTGTCACCAGAAGCCAAAACCAGGGCTGTGAAGTGAAAACTCAATGAATACACATTAAGAACACTCAGATTATCAAAAATATAGTTATAATGTGTATATACAAAATAATCCAAATACTGAAGTAATCAAGATGTGAATATTACAACAACCATTCCAGTAAATACATCACAAAAGTGCTCACTGGCACAAAACAGTAAAGAGGGGGTGCACGCAGGCACCTCCTAAGAATTATACAACCTAAAGGCAGCAACACTCAATTACAAATATACAAGGGTGCACACTGGCACTACCTGTCAATTAGGCAGCCATGGAATGGTTTACAAGGGATACCATCCACAGCAAAAACATTTAAAGGGTGAAAATGTCCAATAACATCAAGCTGCAATTGAAAAAAGGAGGCTGTGAAGAGCTGAAGGGGTCCAACGCCAAGTCAGCAAATTCAGCCACCTTATCAGCCACAGGACGGGATTTGCCAGCATACGTAGTATTACATAGTATTAGCCCGTTTTGTGAATGGATCACTTCTTCAGCAGGCACATGTAGTTAGATCCCTGTGGAACAGTTTTGCATACTCTCTCAGTGAAGCCGCCAATTAGTCCTAGACGCTGGCGTTCTGCTGTCACCAGAAGCCAGGCTGGTGAATGGCAGCAGCCCAGGGGAGGGCTTCCTCCACTCAAATGATGGGATAGCCGCAGAACTCCCCCTCTCCCTCCCCTCCACCCCTCTAGTCTTAGCCCTAGCCTTTCCCCTGGGGCCCCTCTCAGCTTTTCTGTTACTCATTCTGTTACCCTCCTTGAACCTACACTAACTAGCTCTTAAGTTGTTAAAACACCCCCCAAGCACCTAGCCAAAAGCTTTAGTTTAAAAACCTATCTACCTGTCCTAGATCTTTGTTTTTGTGGCTCTGGAGATGGTCAGAAATCTCTTTTTAAATGGCCTTTTTAATTTTTGTGAACCTAATTCTACACCACCAAACAGCTGAATTCCTCTTCAGGAATCAAGCTGGCCCTGAACCAAATATAAAGGGAAGCCTATTACAAAAAAAGTGCCCAGCCTGGCTCCAAGGGTGCCAGAGGTGGGCAGGGAAACCCTAGTTAAGGGAGAATTAATGGGAAGCCTATTTACATGAATATAACTTGAACAGACCCTTACCTAACTCTCACTAAACCTTTTCCTACAAAAGCCTATTAAATGGAGAAAACTACCCTAGGTTCCCTAACAATTTACTTTACAGGGCAAAAGAATGACAAAGGTCTACAACTAGCCTACCTTATAAAAACATTATTTAAAAGTAGACAGTTCTCAGAAACTCAAAGTATGCAAATACTACCCAAACACAGCTATTACTAAACAACTTCTAAACAACTGCTAAAACCCACCACCCCAACCAACAAAGCAACAACAGCAGTAAACAACAAACCCTAACTGAAAAATACCAACTAGTCCAAAGAACACCAAATCCAAACACCAACACCAAATCCAGACACCAACTGTAAGAAATCACCCAAAATCAAGCAAAGAAAAGAGCAAAGCAAACCCCCTCAGGCAAGCAGCCCCCCTCAGGCCTATTCACACCTCCCCAATACACACACACACAGAGAATTTTTTTGCTAAGAAGCAAAACCAAAATTAAAATGAAATAAAAAACTCAGGCCCACCCACTTAAGCCCTGTAAATCAAAGCAAACTTCCCCCAGGCAAGCAACCCCCCCTTTCAGGCCCACTCACACCTCTCCAATGCGCACATGCGCGCGCGCACACACACACACACACCACAGAATTTTTTTGCTGAGAAGCAAAACCAAAATTAAACAAATAAAAAAACAGAGGCCCACCCACTTAAGCCAAGCAAATCAAAGCACCCCCCTCAAGCAAGCAGCCCCCCTCAGGCCCAGTCACAGCTCCCCAACACATACAGAAGGCCCCCAACCAGAACTATAACAACTAGAACTAGAACCAACAACTTTAAAACAGGAACAGCAGCTAAAAACAGATCCTAAAAACAGCAGTGAACAACTATAAAACACCAAATAGCCCCCCAGCAAGACTAAGAAAAACAGCCCCCCAACAGTAACCTGTAAAATACCCCCCAACAGTCCCCTAACAATAACAGCCCTCCAAAAATAACTTGAAAACAACACCCCAAGAACTTCAAAAAAACAGCCCCCAACAATAACTTGTAGAATACAAAATACAGAACAAAATAACAGTAATTAAAAAAAAGATTCACAAGGAAAAGCACTCAAACCCAGCAAGCCAAGCCCCGCTCCAAACCAAATGCCTCTTCCACAGCCATACACACACTCACTCAAGGTCTCAACAAGGGGAAAAAATTAAAGGAAAAATTAAAATCAAAGCTTTAAAAAATTCAGTCACAGCACAGGGGATCCTTGCAGTCCAGAAAGATCCAAAAGGCCAGTCAAGTCCCAGCCCACAGCATAGAGACAGAGAGAATCTACAGGCACTCTCAATGTCTCTCTCTAGGCCAGGAACAGAATGGAAGCTGGTTTAGGCAAGCCTCCAGTTTAAATCCTTTGCAGCATCTCCTTCCAGAGAATTCATTGGCTGGAAGGGGGATGTAACAGCAGGATTGGACACTCCTAACCCCCCTCCCTTATATGATCACCCTCCCTCCTCCCCCTTGTACTACTATGCTTCTTAACTACCCTGCCGTTCAGAAAAATAGGCAGGAATCTCTGCAAGCAGCATTTTTCTCACTGTTTGCAAGTTTGCAAAAGAGCAAGAAAAGTGCTGCTTTCAAGCTTCCTGCCAATTTTTACCAGATGGAAGGGGGAAGGGGGAAGTTGTAGAGAGTCACTCATTCCTTCTCCCTCTCCGCTCTGCTAAGAAAGAGTGGGAAGCTTTTGCAAAAGTTTGCTGGCTGTTTGCAAGTACAAACAGGCAGCAAAGTGCTCCCAGTTGATCCGAAGCAACCCGAATCACTTCGGGTTGCTCTGCTACAGTATTTCTGAAACAGGCCAATTGGGAAATACCGAATCTTACCGAATCGGGCTGGATTCAGATATTTTACATGTATCTGAAACCTGAAACGCACACCCCTAATAATAACATTAACTTGTTCACTCTGGGTGAGGCACTAATCTGTCTAGAAGAGTGGTATGTTAGTGCAGTTGTTGTTGTTGTTATCCCAACAATGAGTATATAACATGAACTTTATTGATCTTGCCAGATATAAAGTTCCCCATAATTTACTCATAACTCTTCAGGGGTCAGACGGATTCAGAACATCCTTTTTAGTTGTCGTGACATGCTTGCTTTTGCCCTTATTCTTTCTTTGGCTTTCAAAGCTCTACACACACACACAGTTCTTTTTAAAGATAATCTGGGATAATAATATCAAGAGTATACAAACAAAAAACAATACTTAGATATAAATAATTTGAAAGTATGTTTGTTACTCCCTGTGAAAGTGTAAGACAAGCCTTATGACATCTGTCCTGTTGTACTCAAAATCATCCTGTGGCAAATAGCTTTAAAACGAACACTAGTATGAGATCTTTGGTTCCCTTCATGGCCAATGGATTCTCTTCTAATGTCTGCTTTAACTATAATATTATCTTTTGCTAGTAAATCAGGATTTGTGTACTCACTCAGGTTCCTGAGAAACTAATGCACTCAAAAGAACATCATTTTATTAACAACGTGATACAGCAATAGGAGCAATAGCTTTTAGAACAAGGGACCTCATGCAGTCCATACTTCCAGCCAACAAACAGTACTAATTAAGCAGCAGGGACTCCACCGCATGAGACTAAACCAAGTCACACAAATATCATGGGGGAAACAAACATTTCCATTGTAATGTAGACAAAAAATATGCCTGAGTGGTATCTGTTCTGTAGGCTTGCTTTAGTAGTATTTTTAATAGGACTGGATCAGAAAGACAGCCCACCTGGATTTGCAGAATCCATTTTACTCAAATGAGAGGGCTGTATTGCAGGGATGGGGTCTCAGATGCTTTGCTAATAAGTTAGGGACAATAGACGTCATCATTATATTGCCTTACATATTATCTGTTGCTTTAAATATGTACTCCTATGTACTACCTGTGCTCCATGTTGTCTAATGTTAGTCCTAGAATTGATTATGTTCCGTTTCAGTATTTTTTCTACTCTGTATTGGACTCCTGCTATTACTATGTCTTTTAAATGTCCTTGGTACTGTATTGAAATGTACTTGATACTGATTGTACTAATCTCATACTGTGTAATCCGCCTTGAGTCTCAGTGAGAAAGGTGGACTATAAATAACATAAAATAAATAAATAAAATAAATTTTGAATACCTAGGTATTTTTTTTTAGAATATTTCTATACTGCCTCTTCAGAGACCTACCTGAGGCAATTACAATTAAAAACCACGGCATAAAAAGCCATTAAAACAAGCCTTAGACATAAGCAACAATAACTTTCCATAAAAGCTGATATTGGGTGGGGGGACAGGAAATTAAATTGATGGGGTTTCTCTTGGCAAACAGCAATGTGATGTATAAATACAATTTTGTTTGCCTATTTTGCTACCTTCTTGTCTGCACAAAGACAATTTTATGTTGATACTCAGTTGGTATGCATGCTATGGACCGACTCGACTAGTCCTTATGTGAGCAGAAGTGAAAAGTTATACTTCAGTTCCATCCAGAAGCAGTAACATATAAAATCTTTTCACTATATCTTCTCATGCAAATATGTTCAGTGTTCCATGCCAGCACCATTGGTCCCTTGGGGCTTCAGGTGCTAGAGGACATAACAGGAAACCCAGCAGATAATCTTAAAACATTGGGATCTGCTGCTGCATTATCTCTGAACTACCAGAAAACTTCCTTAAAAACCAGGGGAATTGAACCTTCTACTTGTTATTCATGTGCTCTGCCTCTAAGCAGTGGCCTCTTCCCATTTAATGCTCTATTTATAAACATGCATGAAACAGACACACCTTTTGAAGGTACCATATATAAATGTGCACTTTAAAAAGCACTTTTGGGATGTGGGTTTTGGGAAAGTCATGAATACTGATATTTTGGATTATTCAGATCTCCTGCTCCTTTTCCAGGATTCAGATATGGGTTTTTTTCTGGGATTCTGGAATTATTCAGGTTCCATTATGGGAGACTTTTTCCAGAGGGGGTGGCTGGAGTGACTGTTTTTCAACCAAATGACATAAAACTGGCAGGGAGTGTTAACCTACATTAACTGCTATTCAATCAAAATCAGAAATTTAAATACAATTTAAATATAGGATCAGCAATAACACTGTGTTATCAATATCTAATGTTAATTATAAGTTAGGTTGAATGTGCATTGTAGACTCTCTACAAGGAGTCGAGATAATGTACTTCAAATAGTATTTTGTTTGGTTATGTAATGTAATTAATTAGTTATTTATGGTTCTTGAATAACAATTTTATTTTTAAAAAATCAGACATTTTCTTTTGAGTCCGCTTCAACAACTAAAATTTTTAAAAACAGCAGGAACATTCCAAAACTCCACAAAACCACAAAACAAAACCAAGAAAAGAACCAGAACCAGAACTAGAACCAGTAAGCAGCAGCACTCTTTTGCCCATGCACAGCATACGCCATGTGGAGCAGCAAAAACAGAGAAATAATTCCCCCTCCCCCAGTGCTGTTCTGGTGTTGGAAACAGCTGAGGAGGGACTCAGCAGCACTCTCTCTTCCTGTGGCAGCATTCTTAGCCAATTTCAACTCTTCCTTATTTTTAGTAAGCCATTCCTCAGAGCAGCTGTAACAAGTTTAGTAAGTCCAAGTTGGATCCAATGAACTCAGAACTAGAGATGGGCACAAACCACATTACGAACCGTAAAAACCCACAAAAATGGTGATTGCGCGATCGTAACCCGGCAGATCGTGGTTGGCCACGGCCAATGAACCAGCGGTCAAGAGAGGCCAGGTTCGGGGCGTTTGGGCTTGGTTCGGGAAGCCAGACACTCAGGCGCCAGCAATCTATTCCCCTGGCAATGGAGCCAGGGGAATGCCTGAGCTCTGTCTGCCCTCCTTCTGTCGCCCTGGAAACCTGAATGGAAGCCCAGCTTTCCTTGATCAGCGGGGCTTCCTTACAACCACGGAGCTGCAAAGCAGTTACAAGTTGGGAGAAGACACCCAGGGGAGGGAGGGGGAAGGAGGTGTTCTGTAGCCATGGGCACTCCAATCTCATCCCTGCAAACCATGATAGGCAGCTCTGACGGCCAAACACAGACCTCCTGTGTTGCTGAATGGGACCTATGCTTATAAATAGCCATGGGCTCCCAGGCTGGGTTTCACTTTCTGCTAGCAGTGGAGTGGGACAGAGCTCTTGCTTGCCACTTGCTAGCCTTTGGAGAGAGAGACTGAGAGAGTACAATTGAGCTTGGCTTTGGTAGATAGGGATCTATCTCCTCTAGTTGGAGGGCTGCTGCCTGGATTTTGGGGCCAAGCTCAGTGGGCACTTCGGCTGAGAGCTCACATTAGTGCCTGATCTGTTCAGGTCTGTGGGAGTGGTGGGCTAGAGCTCTAGTCCCTCCCTCCCTCTGGTTCCAGGGCTGCTGCCTGGCTCTGGGGCCAAATTGTATCACAGAAGGTTTCCCCTGGTAGCAATAACAATAAAGGAGCGGTTAGAGAACCGCCCGGGAGTATGAAGAATTAACAATCTGATAGAGTCAAATTTTCATACACTCAAACTGTGTTATTCAAACTGAAATAACATATTTATAACAATTAATGCACATTGATCAAAACAGATATTATCTAATTCAGCAATTTCTTTTACAGAAAGTTTGAACAAGAGTCCCCAACAAGAGGACCCTAGGGTGTGGTGGCAAAGCAAGATGTAACACAGGTAAGTCTTGTTGTTGGTGCTAAGATCTGAAAGTAATTGTATTTTCTTTTCCTTTTCAGATGATGTAAAGAGAGAATGAGAATCCAAAGGCTGAAATCCCCAGTTGAATAAACAAGACTCTACCTGGTTGAATGAACAAGACTCTAATATCCAATTTTCATGGACTTATGACAAAGACTCCATTAATTTTTTGGATGTCACAGTATACAAAAATCCAGAAAATAAATTGTGTGTACGCCCATATAGTAAGCCCACGGATTGCCACCCTTATTTGGAATACCATTCCTTTCATCCCCCCCCCCCCCATTTAAAAAGAAATATCCCATTTGGACAAATGCTGAGGGTGAAAAGGAATTCATCCACTTTGGAGGAGTTCCAACAAAGTTGCAAAGTATTGACAGGGCATTTTATCCGTAGAGGTTACCCTATGGAGGTCATTAATACAGCCAGAAGAAGACCTGAGGCAATTCCTAGGGATACCTTATTGCAAAATAAAATTAGAACACCAAATAAACGGTTTATATGGGCAATAGACTACACTCTATTATCGACACAGCTTAGAAAATTAGTGCACAAACACTGGCCACTGTTAACTGAGATTCCCGGTTGTGAAAGAGCACCAGACATTGGTTACAAGAAAACTTGTAATATTAAGGACGTTTTGGTTTATTCTACCTTGCGTCCTAGGACCCAAGAGAAGGAAGTCATAGGGATGTTACCCCCTCCACGAGGCACATATAGATGCACACATTGTGCAGCTTGCAATTTCATCCTACAGGGGGATACGGTGGAACTAGCTAGCATTAATGTGAAGTTGGATTTGAAACAGTTTATAACCTGCCAAACCACGGGGGTGGTTTACTTAATTATATGCCCTTGTCCTAAGTTATATGTTGGTAGTACCATCCGCCCACTGCGTGTAAGAATCCTAGAACACGTGTCAAGGATCAAACATCAGGTGCTAGAAGCACCTCTTACACAACACTTTCTAGATAAGAGACATGATGTTAAGGACATTAAGGCAGTTGGACTTTATATTACCACCAGAGAATCCAGTCAGCAACAGGATCTTCTTCGCAAAGAGGCGAAGTGGATTCACACTTTAGGCACTATGTCACCAAAGGGACTGAACAATGAGCTATCCTTGAAATGTTTTCTGGGATAATTCCTGTTTGACAACTGTAATGTACTGGTATCAATTTGATTGTTAAGCATACTGTATATGTAACAAAAAGTATGTAAGTAATTTCAGGATTACAAATTGACTATGTTGTACCTTTAATTACATTAGTAGAGGTTGCACTTTTAATTATATCATTGTATGTAAGCAAGATTCATCTTGAGCTCTGGTACGTAGAATTTTTCCATGTTGTACCTTTAATCACATTAGTATACGTTGTACCTTTAACTATATCATTGCATATAAGCAAAATTATCCTGAGTCATGGTACGTAGGATTTCTCCACGTCATACTGGGTGATGTATTTGGCATGTATGAAATGAGACTCTGCAAGGGTGAGCATGTAACATTTTACTAACATGTAACAAACTTATGCATTAGAAGGTTTGTGTTTAATTTTCTATATGTTTGATATAGACACAAATGGTTGCCCCTGAGGAAGTTTAAGGACAAAGAACTGAAAGACATTTTGCTGGCTTAAGTTCCGGGCACAGCTTGAGTCTGGGGATTGCAGCCTTTGGATTCTCATTCTCTCTTTACATCATCTGAAAAGGAAAAGAAAATACAATTACTTTCAGATCTTAGCACCAACAATAAGACTTACCTGTGTTACATCTTGCTCTGCCACCACACCCTAGGGTCCTCTTGTTGGGGACTCTTGTTCAAACTTTCTGTAAAAGAAATTGCTGAATTAGATAATATCTGTTTTGATCGATGTGCATTAATTGTTATAAATATGTTATTTCAGTTTGAATAACAAAGTTTGAGTGTATGAAAATTTGACTCTATCAGATTGTTAATTCTTCATACTCCCGGGCGGTTCTCTAACCGCTCCTTTATTGTTATGGCTCTGGGACCAAGCTCAGTGGGCACCTGGGCTGAGGGCTCACATTAGTACCTGATCTGTTCAGGTTGGTGGGAGTAGTGGGCTAGGGCTCTAGTCCCTCCCTCCCTCTGGTGCCAGGGCTGCTGCCTGGCTCTGGGGCCAAGCTCAGTGGGCACCTCAGCTGAGGGCTCAGACTAGTGCCTGATCTGTTCAGGTCTATGGGAGTGGTGGGCTAGGGCTCTAGTCCCTCCCTCCCTCTGGTGCCAGGGCTGCTGCCAGGCCCTGGGGCCAAGCTCGGTGGGTACCTCGGCTCCTTTTCGGCCTGGCGGGTGGGCATGTGGGGGGTGTTGCCGGTGAGCAGCCAGACCCCCCACTCCCTAAGGGGAGGTGGCTTGTCGCCACCTCCCTGTGCCTGCCAGGCCTGGCGGCAGCCGCCAACACTAACCTTCCTTTATCGCTGGGAATACCAACACGCTCCTTTTCGGCTTGGCGGGCGGGCACATGGGGGGTGCCGCCGGCGAGTGGTTCAGTTCGGGAATGGGAGATGTTTGTTGCCGTTCGTAAATTCGGGATCGTTGTCGGCACCGAACCATGATCTGCAGGTTCGTTAATTTTTTTTGGTTCGTGCCCATGTCTACTCAGAACCAACTTATTAAAAGCACAAAAATGTAGTTGGCCCTCATGGAGGGATATGAGAATTGTCATGATTGGGTGTCCAGTGCAAGTGCTCCCTCTAACATCTAATCTGGTTGCTTGGGACAGCTGCCTCCCTCCCTCCCCCCTCCCATTGCCAGCGAACCCTGAGAAATGGGTGAAATACAGTCCTGGAAACCCTAAAATGACAGCCATGGATATTCTTTTTAATATTTCTCTGTTTTTTGGGGAACCAACAGGGCTTTTTTTCAGCTGGAATGCGGTGGAACGGAATTCCGATACCTCTTGAAAATGATCACATGGCAGTGGCCCTGCCCCCTGATCTCCAGACCGAGGGGAGTTTAGGCAATTAGGTAATCTAAACTCCCCTCGGTCTGGAGATCAGGGAGCAGGGCCACCAGCCATGTGACCATTTTCACCGAGGGTGATTTAAACTTTTAAAAACTCCCCCCTTGTTCCAGCTGACCCAAAGTGACATCATTGGCCCTGGGAGCATGTGTGCATTTTGTGTGCGCACATGTGGTACCAGGGGGACCACCTCCCGTCAAGAGTTGCCCCCTATGCTGGCAACCCACTGAGTTCCACCACCTCTTTTCCCGGAAAAAACCCCCCTGGGAATCAATATTCAGTATTCTGGAATCCTGAATACCATTTGGGCTGATAATACCTTATTGGTATTTTCTGGGTATATTTTCAAACCAAAAATATCTGTGTACACATCCCTATTACCATCACAATATATAACACCATTCCACTGTTTGCAATGTGGAACTGTTTCTCCATTCAATATGTTTTATTTCTGGGCATAAGTAAACCTGAATTTGATTGCCAGGCTCATTCTCTGAACAGAGAGAGAGGGGGGGGGGAGGAAACAGTAATTTCTGAGTGATGCAATCACTTTTAATTAGAATTTTAAACTGCTAATCCTATTCTTGAAAGTGCATCAGAAAACAAACAACACCCCCTTCCCTGACCAAGCAGATGCAGTTCGGGGTCTTATATAACAAAAAAAATATGCTAGCTGTAAAAGGGACTACAGAGCAGAACAGGAAAAATAGGTGAATAACAGATGCAATGAAAATATTTTACTGGTAAATAGCTACATATATTGCAAAAGTAATAAGGCTCTGAGAACTTTCTTTGTTTTCACTAGCATGATCTATGTTATGCATGACAGAGAGAATGTTTCATAAATTGTAATTCTACCAGCTTCCTCTCAACAGCAGAACATAAAGCATTGCTTTGCTTCCCTGTCATTTGCATGAAATTTTCATGAAGGTAATTCACTTCAGTGTAGCTTTCTGCTTTATACCCCCCCCCCCAATTTATTTTTTCTTTACAGCTCCTGTGAGTGTTTGGTTCTGTGTGTCATATTTTATGAACTGCTTCCAAAGTTAAACCCCTTTTCTTTCTTTCTTTCTTTCTTTCTTTCTTTCTTTCTTTCTTTCTTTCTTTCTTTCTTTCTTTCTTTCTTTCTTTCTTTCTTTCCACAAAAAGAGACTTCTCTGAAAACGGTGACACTCTCAATGTTCAGAGACTATTAATTATAATCAGGCTCCAGTTTGAGATGCAAGTCTGTTCTAAGATTACCCTGTGGAATTTCCCAGAACAAAATTATGCTGAAATATCCAATTAGAATCCTGTAGGCAGGCATGAATTTCATTGTAGTTAAACATTTGCTGACAAGCTGGCCTTTCAGTTTCTCTGTATGCATTGAGTGAAGAAATCTGATCCTGATTGGCCTTCTTTGAACAAATGCTTTCCCATTCGATCAACTCTTTTTCTTCCAGGGTAGCCATTGTGCTCAGAACAAGGAGATTGCTCTTCCCAATCTTACTATTTACAAATACTGCATTTTAATAGAATGTTCATTGTTGAGCTGACCATCTGAAGGGAGAAACTCTTGGAAAGAAAATGAAAGAGGAACTTCTGCTCTCATACATCCATATTTCTAAATGAAGTTTATACAGTTATTTTATACTAAATTTGGTCTCTGAGGCATAGTGTTGCAACAGTTCCTCTTCTTTTCTGGATATATATTAAATATTTTAATATCTGAATTATAAATATTTTAGTATCTATATGCAGCTGGAATGTTTTCTTCAGAAAGATTTGTCACTTGAAATGAAAACAAAGCTGCATCTCTTTATTGGTCTAGCAATTTTCATGTCCTCTAATTTCTTTTTGGGAACACACATTTTGTTTCTGTAGTTTAAGTTACCAAGTAGGAGCACTTAACAGCTGAAAATTTATCCATTAGAGCTCTTTGGAGGCAGCTATCACAATAAAAGAAGTCATATAGTGTGATCTGCATGTTTCTTTTTAAAGTCTCTAATTTTGCGACAGGCTTCTTTAAATACCTAAACTATGCCTGTAACAAGAATGGAATAATTGAGTTCTGCCATCTCTCTGTGGAGACCATCAAGCAGAAGTTCTAATATGAATAACTAGCATTTTGATAAATTCTTTGGAAATCAAAGGTGGTAATAATAATAGAATTCATGGAGGTTCTTTACAGTCATTGTTTTCAGTAATCCCTTATAACAAACTAATAAGGAATGCTACTTTTATTGCTCCATATTGCAGTGATGGAAGGAGGCAAGGCTGAGAGAAAAGTGACTTCCCAAAGAGATCTATCACATCTGGTTCAGTTCTTAACTACCGTATGACACCAGTCAGTTCATAGCAACCAAAGTCAGATAGCAGTAACATGTAAATTCAGCCACATCCTAGCAAGTTATATTTTGTATTGCTGGTGGTAAGGCTCTAATTGTTGTTGTTCCAGAAAATGGAGCACATGGTGGTGGAAGCTAATTCCTGTCGTACCTAGTTGCACAACATTGTTTATAACATTTTTCTCCCTGCCCAGTTCTGATAGACCCAACCCCCCCCCAAACTTTACTCATGAATAGCAGATGTATGAATGGATACCCTTCCCCCTAAATCTAATTTGAGCTATCGTACTGCACTTGCTTGGAGAAACAAGAATCAAGCAACAGTATCACAGAGAAGAATTCCAGGCTCCATCAAGTTTCTATCACTTTTTATTTGTGAGATAAAAAAAGTATGACAATTACAAATGTGCCTGAGGTTGATCATTCAGTTCTTGAATGTTGCCATCCTTATTTTAGAATATTAAAGCTTTTGTTATGGGTTCAGACTGAGTGCCTGTTTATGTAGAACTTTTCTTTCAGATTTAAATGGATTAAATAGCTTTATTGAAAGATTTTGGGGTTAATAACAATCTAAGGTTTCATTTTATCTGAATAAGAAAGCTATCCCAATTTTTCCAATCATTTTTGTATGAATGGGAATATGATAATGCTATTGCTTTTCTTTTTTAAGGCTTGTTGTAGATTAAATTTCAGGAACATCAATTATCCTACCAATTTTATGTACTCTTAAGATTTGGAATTCAATCAGTAGATGCAAGGCTGGCATCAGCACACAACAAGATGCCAGGAACCATGTAGGGCTGCCAGGTTCCCCAGTGCGGGCAGGGGATCCCCCTCTCCCACCCTCTGCTCCCCTCCACCACTCACGTATACAGTGGGGGGAGGGGAAACAGGCCTTTGGGCATGTTCCGGGGTGGCACAAAAATGTCACTTCCTGGAAGTGACATCATTGCGCTGCCCCAGAAGCATGCTCGTACTCTGCATACGTGCAAAAAAAAAGAGTGCAGGGGCCCCCTCTCCCCAGGAGGGTAAGGGGATCTAGTGACCCTAGGCTATGACTTCTAGTGGGCCCCAGTGCTGCTGACACATGCATCTCCTCTGATGCCTATAAACATAATCTTCCTCTGCCTTCACATGACTGTTTGTCATCTCTGTTCCTAGCTGCATATGTTGCTTAGCACTGTTGAAGAAAGGATTATGCATATTGCGCAAAGCATAAGTATTCCTGGTGGCCACCACCCACCACTGTCAGGGAAAAGAATGTGAAGGTAGTGTGGGCAGTTGTGATTGCAAGCGGTGGGAGAGCTTGTGAGTGGGCAAAGGAAGAACACACACAGGCAATGTTGCAGTGACTTATTAGCACTTAAATAATGTTTATGAAAATAATGTTGTCTAGTAATTTTCAGTAAGGAGAATTTGACGAGAAAAAACAGCACGTGATCTAGTTTTAGAGCTATAATGAAAAAAACTGCTGTAAAATTGGAAACTTTTCTTTTTACATGTTATAGTCTACCTTTGTGTTATATTGTAGTATATGCATGGTGTAGTGGTTAGAGTATTGAGTTGGGATCTTGGAGACATAGATTTGAATCCCCACTCTGCCACGGAAGCTTGCTGGGTGACATTAGGCCAATCACATACTTTGAGCCTAACATCTCTCATAGGCTTGTTGTGAGGATAAAATGAAGGAGAGGAGAATAATGTAAGCTGCTTTGGGTCTCCACGTGGTGGGAGGAAAGTAATATAAATGAAATAAATACAGTTTTTTTAAAAAACTAAGTGTTTGAGAAGCACTAAGAGCATTAATACCCCAAAACCTTCTATAGAGAAGCTACTACAGAATATGAAGTATATTTAACCAAAAGGTATTTATTGAATCAGATGTGACTAGAGATGGGCATGATCTGAATTACGATACAAAAAACCCCACGATAATGTCAATCTTTCAATCATGACCTGGTGGATCGTTGTCTTCCATGGCAAATGATCCAGCAGTTGGGAGGAGGCTGGACTGGGGCAATCGTAATAGGATCGGAAAGCTAGACTTTCAGGTGCCAATAATCTGTTCCCCAGGCAACAGAATGCCTGAGCTCTGTTTGAAACTTGATAATATTTCCCCTAGCGAGGAAAAGCAAACTGTGGCTTCCTGAGAAAAATATAAGCAAAGTGAGAGGAAGGGGTTAAGAGAGAGAGAAAACAAAAACCCCTCCCCTAGCTTTGAGTGTGGCTATCAGCAGAAGCTGTTTTGTGCCGTTGAAAGAGTTAAGAAGAGATCTCAGCATTAACTCTTTCAAAAACCCCTTGCTTTGAGAGCAGCTATCAAGCTGTTTTGCACTCCTCTCTTGAGTTCGTTCAGTGCTGAAAGAGTTAACTGAAAAGAGATATCTCTCTCCTCATGGCTCCCCAGTGCCTGGTTTTTGCAAGAAGTTGGTATGTGATTTGATGTTTCATTTGTGTTTTTCATATTTAAAAAACCATAGTATCCGTGAGGATCTGTGTGGATCCTGGTTTTACTTTCTTCCTGTTTAAAATATGCTTTTGGAAGATTGGCTGTTTGCTTTTAAAATCGGGTGGGGAGGAATGGATTCTATCCCTGCTTTTTTTAAAAGCTGGCTGAAACTTGTTGATGTGGTCTCTCTCTCTCTCTCTCTCTCTCTCTCTCTCTCTCTCTCTCTCTCTCTTTGGAGAGGTAGGGTTGAGTTAAAAACTCCCCCCCTCTGCACACACACGTGTGTGTGTGTGTGTGTGAGAGAGAAAATGCTGGGTTAAAAACTCCCCCCCTCTGCTCTATATGTGTGTGTGTGTGTGAGAGAGAGAAAAGGCCGGGTTAAAAACTTTCCCCCCTGTGTGTGTGTGTGTGTGTGTGTGTGTGTGAGAGAGAGAGAGAGAGAGAGAGAGAACACCGGGTTAAAAACTCCCCCCCCCGTCTGCTCTGTGTGTGTATGTGGGGGGTGCCCCTCCGATCCGATCCCAGATCCCAGATCAGAAATGGGACTTAATCAGAGCGAATTGGTGATCTGGGATCGTCACCAGCGTGGATCCACGATCAGCTTGATTGGTATTTTTTTTTTGATCGTGCCCATGTCTAGATGTGACCAACAGATTTTTAACTTGCAATCCTAAATATATTTATTTGGAAATATCTACTGAAATAGATGAATCTATTTCAAATAGGGCTGCCAGTCCCCAGTGAGGGTGGGGGATCCTCTGCTCCCAGCCTTTGCTCCTGGCCACCACTCACCTGGCCAGCAGGGAGGGAAGCCCTAGAAAACAGGCCCAGGCGTAAAGAAGTCTTTCAGGCCAGTGTGCAGTGGGCATGATCCTGCCGGGTGCAATGACATTACTGCTGGGTATGCACACGTGCAAGGAGATGATGGAGGTAAGTGCCAGGTCCCCTCTGCTGCCAGGTGGTTAAGGGGACCTGGCGACTCTAATTTCAAATATATTAGGTCTGTTAACTTTAATTATTGTCCTGTATCATCAGGAACAGATCTGAGTTCTGATGACATATTGTTAGATAGATAGATAACATATTGTTGTTTCCCTTGAAATGTGTGTCTTTCAAGAAAACCACTATCCATTGTGGTAATTCATAAGCACATAAAGTTATGCACCATAATTTATTTGAGATTTGTATTGTTTCTGTTAATTTTGTTCCTACAATCTAGTAGCAAAAGTAATCATTTGATGCCGTGTTATGACTCTATACTATTTATTATGTTTTAGATTGGCAAAGGCAAAGGGTTTTTATTCAAAATCTGCATTTTCAGGAATAGATGCCAACTAGTTGCCATGTTTTCCCATTCCTATCCTTGCAGTGAAGTTTACAGGGAGAGAAACAGTTCTTTTGGAAAATTAAATGCACTTTTTATGCCTCAGCACCAACAACAGACATAAAAGACATGGCTGTGCTCTCCTTATGACAATGACTCCAGTCATTGTGGTCTAGGTGCAGCAGCTTATTAATAGCAGCATACATCTAACCCTTTTTTTGTTTCCAAGCCTAGAAAGAAATGAAGCTTGATGAAAGTGTCAAGTACATGGGGACCTAATTTGGACTGGGACTGTGTTAAAAAGGGAGAGGGTTAAATCCCCCCAAGACCCTTTCCTAATTTAAATTTGCAGCAAATTTGTGGATACCCATATGATATCTGTATTTACCTAATGAGACACATGACATTGCTTTGGGGGCATTTCAGATCATGAAAGCAATGCAAAGGGAGAGATTACTCCTTTTCCGCTCAAGCCATAGACTTGATCTGAATTGGGGCCCCATATACCAAAATCTGATTTAAAAATTCTGGGAGCTTTGGACACAGAATTCCTAGCATCTCATCTTTTTGGTGGGTGCTTTGTGAATGTGAGTTCCTTTTAAGGAGTAGAACCATAATGACACAGTCATGCATCTAGATAAAAAGTGTATTGGACCATACACAAGAACAATTTTCAGTTCCTATTTGTAAATGTACACAAATAACTGTTTTAATTAACTAGTCACATTTGAATTAAATATGGCCATAAAAAAATTTAGAAGGAAAAGTTAGAATTTTTTGGAACTACTGCACAATTTTTAAATAGAATAGACAGAGAAGTGATAACTTTGGGTATTTTTATTTGTGAGCTAGCATTAAGCTTCCTTCACATTATAGGTATGAGCATCTGATGGTTGTTTATGTAAAACAGAGTGCAAATGAACATTCTGGCCAATATGGGTTCTGCATTCACATTACAAACCCACTGAAGCAAGAGCTGCTGTAAGCCTCACATGAACAAATCCTTCAGACTTTTGCTGGGATTTCAATATCTGAACATTTCTGAAATTATATCAGCAGTTTATCTCACTGTTCTCCCTTACAATTAAAGATGGCGGGAGAATCCCCAAATTATTTGAAAAAGACATAAACCAAGAAAGATGGTATATGAAGCTGTATACACACATTGTTTTTCCTAATCATTCTGCATGTTTATAATTTTCAGACTCACCCAGAACTTTGAGTATTTATTAGCATCCCTGTGGAACCTGAGAGCTTTCTTCACTGAGTGGAAATTATCCCTGAAGAATGAAAAGAAGTTTCATGGCATATGTCTCTTTGTTGTCTTCTGTTCACCTTTCTTTCATTCCTCTGTCTTTGAGTACATTTCCCCCTTCAACATCTGTTACTGTTGTAAATGCTAAATCCTCCTAAAATTAAGCAAAGCAGTTCATGGATCTTAGACAGACAGAAGTGTTGATGGCATGGAACATCCTTTCAGGCTAATCATTTTTCTGTCCATGTTTAACACTTGCAATACGATTCCATGTGCTGCTTTCTTTCATGCCCTTTGTCTCACAACCCACCTTGACAGACATTCTCTTCATTTTTGTGTCAGGATATATTGAATCTGTTATCAACAGATCTCGTCACTTCTGTCTTTTACACAGAATGGTTTCTTTCACCTTTCCTTTTTTATTTGTCAAAGGTGTGGGGGGGGGGAGATGGAAACGTGTTGAAGTTGTGTTTTGCCCATTTCTGTATGAGCAAAAGATATTTTTAATGAGAAGCTGTCAAGAGTGACAAGATATTTGTTCTAGGATGCTTCTAATAAAAACAGTATAGTATTATTTATTTCTTAATTTAAAGTTTCATAATTCACTTGTTATATGCAAACAAAACCCTGCTTTTTAAAAGACCCTTACAAAGTTTTGGCAATTTGTGGAAAAAATTATTTCTAACTCTTTCATTTATGGGACCTCTTTTATTTTCATTCTCACTCCTCCATCGTCCTTCATTAATATAAGGTTTTTCTCATAATTGCTAAATACCAAAGTTCAATTTACTATACTGCTATCTTAAATGAAAGGATTTTTAAGTTTTTCATTATCTGGAGTATATCATTCTCACCACTACTATCAAGTGAAAAAGAAATGTTTCTTATTTCCTTCAAATGGATCCTTTTATCAATATACAATAAGATCTCAGTCAATATGAAGTATTAGATTATATGGTTGATATCTTGTTCCTTTTGAAATTGGGAATTTTGAAAAGTTGCATGCAAGATACAACATAGTAGTCTTTTGCCACCCTGGTCAGAATGAAGAGACAGACATCAAGCTTGGATCTAAGGGCCATGTTGCTAAATTAACATCAACCAAGAACATTAACCAACAACTGTGGCAAGGGCCTACTAGTGGTACAGGTCAAGCCACGGAGTCACCCTTGGACCTCCACCTTGACCTGCCTGCATGACCCCCAAATCCCTGGGTGCGATTCATTCATGCAGATGGCTAGGACCCGGCTGGCCAGGCAATTTGGTTCCCCCCTTTCAACTTCCTAAAGCCTCAGCCATACAGCAGTGAGGGAAGGACTTGCATGTGGGGTTCCCCCAGGCAGTCTGCCCATGCAGCTGGCAGCCATCACAAACAGTACCAGCCGCTCCTGGCAGACCCCTCTTCTCCACCAATGGGGAAGCACCAAAGGTGCTCACCAGCCCACTCCCTATCCCCAAACTCTATCGTGCCAATGCCAGGGCCAAGCCTCTGCTTAGGCCCTAGTGCCTCACTATTGGTCTAGAGCACTGTAGCCTTTGCCGCAAGTCATCCAGGAAGATGTTGTTGCCTGTTGTTGACAGGTGAACCCCATCACCTCTGTAGAGGCCAGCAAATTTGGCCCTGATTCTAGGATGGGGTGAATAAATACCTAACCACTCACCCAAGGCCTTTTGAATGGCTCTATTAGCCTTCATCCTAGCCCTTTCAATTGGCTGGCAATGCTTTGCTTCCTGCCAAACACTGCACAGTAGTATGGCAGACCAAATTATAAGCACCCCTGGCCAACGCTGGCTGATCAACCGCAGGTCCAATTTTGCCTGCAAAGATGAGGCCTTGCCCTGCACGAGTCCCAGGCCATTCCCACCCAAGTAAATGACTAAAATATGGGGTGGAGGTTCATGCCTGTTTCCAAACAACAGTGGCAAGAAGCCATGATGGCCCTGCCACTCTACAGGGGCCCATTCACTTAGCCGAAACTGGGACCCAATTGGTGTCCTCCTTGCTTGATGGGCTACCCAAAAGACCACAGATCAAAATTCATCACTTCTCTCAGCAAGACACAGCAGCTACAAAAAAAAAATTAGTAACACATTTAAAACCACGATAGGAGCAGAATATAGGAATGGTAGGCAGAAAGCCTCCATCTGCCCATGCACTGGATTGCCTGCACTGAATACCCCATGGCTACTGCTGTTGAAGCAGCCCCAATCCTAAAAGACTGGGTGCCAAATTTGATGCCAGCTAATCCCAATGTAGCCAGTCCCCTTTCTGTCACTGCCTAAACTGGTAATGAGTCAGGAGAATGCCATCATCCCGGACCCCAAACCCTTAAATACTTCCAGAGAGCCCTAACAGGGCACAGCTCCGGATTAACACTTAGCCCCAAGCTAATAGTTGCCCCTCTCTGCTTCTGGTCTATCTTAGACCTGCTAATTGTAAGGGAAACATGGTCTCCCTCCAGCTTAAGGCTACATGCCATCAGGGCACATCCTGATGTGCCCTTGTGGGACAGAATCATGAGCTTGATAATGCACAAGGCTCCAAAAAAAGGCCATCAACACAGCTGCATGAAATAGCCTAGCCTCATATCTAGAGCTGCAAGTATCACCCCAGGCAGTGCTAAGCCCTTTAAGCACCGTCGGAGAGATAGGTTCCCTACGGTCGGTGTGGACCAAAGATTCACACGACCATCCCTCCAGCATGTTCTTGACCCAGAAGTCATCCATGGCCTCAGAAAACCTCTGAGCTTTGCTTACAAAGGCTAAGGATGCCAACTGCCCCCTTATGGACTTTATCGACCCTTTTCCCTCACACAAAATTGTATGAGATGCTCAGCTGGGATGGGCCAAAGCTCCTGCAGGCCCACCTCCTTTCTAAACCCCTCAAATTGTCCTACTGCTCAGTGGTATGCCCTTCTTGTGCTGGCTGAGATGGCAAGCTGGATAGCCCTGTATGCTTCGGCCTCCCAACTTGCCACAACTCCTGGGGCATCTGGGCTGGCTTCCAATCAGCCTCTGGGGCAAGCTGCCAAAAACGTTCCATTAGTTGGTAAGACAAAGCATCTGCCACACTGTTGTTAATCCCAAGAATATGTTTGGCTTAGAATAAAATGTTCTACTGAAGGCATAATAGCCTCATCACCCTAGAGGATCTGGAAGTCAGAGAGTTGACCACATGAACCTCCACCAGATTGTCACACCAAAAGTGGACAGAGTGGTTGGCCAGCTCACCACTCCACAGGTGGACAGCCACACAAATGGCAAAAAAATTCCAGAAAGGTAAGATTTTTGTCCAACCCCTAGGCTCACCAATCTGGTGGCCACTGGTCTGCATATCAATGCCCATGGAAATACACTCCAAAGCCTGTGGAATCAGATGCATCAGACATGACCTGCAGCTCGGCTTCGAGCAGCAGGTCATCCCACCATATTGTAACCCCTTTAAAGTCCTGGGGGAATTCAGACCAAATTGCCAAATCCTCCTCATTCCCTTACTGACTCTCAAGCAATAATGGGGTGCGCACAGTGATGCCATGGCATCACAAAGGTGCCACAAAAGGGCCCTGCCAGGGGCAACCACCTTACACACAAAATTAAGGTGACCCACTAACTGTTGTAGCTCTAGGAGGACACTTTACACATAGACATAAATTCCAGTAGCCTAGCCTTAAGGACCTCCATGTTCTCCAAGTGAAGTCTAAGGGTCTGCTGCACCGTTTCAAGCTTGATGACCAGAAACATCAGCACTGCGGAAGACCCTTCCGTCTTCTCATGAACCAATGAGATCCCCAGCTCCTCAGTCGGCATCATAAAGGTGGCCAGCAGCCTGGCACATTGGCCCTTTTCGCACTTATGGTTTAAACCGCCATTTATGAGCATTCGCTCCGATTGCAGTGGCTTCGGCATTGCACCTGTTCATTTCACACTGTCCACTGCAATTTCGATTTGGTGTCTGTGCTTCATTTCAAAACCTCGGCACAATGTTGGGCTTTCGGGGCCTTGCAATTCACGTCACACTTTTTTAAAAAAAATTGAGCATGAGTAGTAATGTTGCAATGTTGGAACCCTTCCCCCCTTTTTGCTGATTGGGCTGTCCCCTGCCCACTGGAGAGGCAATTGGTGGCAGAGTTCTGGGGAAAAACATGTACCACTATCATTTTTTTTAATCAAGCCAGGGAAGGGTTAAAATGCTGCCGATTCATCTCCTCCCAGGAAGCAGAGGCTTGTTTCCAAAGGGCTGTGCAAAATGATTGGTTTCCCCCCCCCCTCTTTGACAAAGTCTGAAACATGCCTGGGAGGGAGGGAAAAGCAGCCATTTAATCTTTTCCTGGCTTTTAAAGCCAGGAAGAAAGTGCAGTAACATTACAACGTTGCAACCTATTCTTGTCTTTA
The DNA here is from genome assembly GCF_028583425.1 of Eublepharis macularius. Classification (NCBI taxonomy): domain Eukaryota; kingdom Metazoa; phylum Chordata; class Lepidosauria; order Squamata; family Eublepharidae; genus Eublepharis; species Eublepharis macularius. The sequence goes on along the minus strand of NC_072797.1, from coordinate 64,185,395 downwards.
AAAAAAAAAAAGAATGTGTGTGCATACCCTAAGGGAGGAAGAAGAAAGCAGCTATTTAACACTTTCCTTGCTTTTAAAGCTAGCAGGAAATTAGCAGCAAGCTTAGGAATCATTCCTGGCTTTTGAAAAAAAATAAAAGAACATGCATACCGGGAGGAAGGAAACCAACGAAGAAGCAGCCTTATGACTCTCACCTCGCTTTACTAAAAAAAATGGTGGACAAGGAGTTCAGACAGCTGAGGAGGGTGGGAGTGGTTAATTCTGCACAAACCAATCAGCTCACAGGGAAAAGGAGAGGGGGGAGAGAAGCAAAAAGGGGGCAAAAGTGTTCACATTAGCGAAATGCAGGCCAGCTGCCAGTCGGCAGCGAACTTAAAAAAACATCGGGGTATGTCCGCAGGAGGAAAAATTGGGTGTCGCGCCGCGGGCGCCCCCTGGCGGTAGAGGCGACGGGTCTGGGGGGGCGGCCCCGACGGGTCCATTCTGGGCGCCTCGGTGGGGCCGGGGGGGTACTCTGGACTGTGGAGGCTCCTTCCCAGGCGGCCTCAGACACACGGGCGGCCCTTATCTGAACCGGCGGTGCCGGTCAGCACTTGGCTCCACCCAGGCCGGCTGCGCCTTTACTGTTCAGGGCAGTCTGGCCTTCTTCACCAACGTCAGCTACACTGCTTATTGGCAAACCACAACCTTCCTCCTAGGCCTGCCTCCGGAGCCTCCTTAAATCCCTTTCCCCCTCAGCTCCACCCATGCTCCCAGGTGCCTCCACCCAGCATTGGTGGCCTGATGCTGCCTTGCCCGGCCCCACGCGGCCTCCCCCCACACCAGGGCCTCCTCGCCGCCGGGCGGCCATCCGGATCCCCGGCACTCCCGGCGGCGGTGCGGCGGCGGCGGGCGGGCCCGCAGGGACGCCGCAGCTCTTGGCCACTGCCGCGGCCTTCGGGGCGCCGGGGCTCTTCGCCGCCGCCGCGGCCTTCGGGGCGCCGGGGCTCTTCCCCGCCGCCGCGGCCTTCGGGGCGCCGGGACTCGTCGCCGCCGCCGCGGCCTTCAGGGCGCCGGGGCTTTTCGCCGCCACTGCGGCCTTTGGGGCGCCGGGGCTCTTCGCTGCCGCCGCGGCCTCCCGGCTTCCCACGGCCCTCGTGCCAAGGTGAGTGGGGCCGGGGTCCCCGTCGGGGGGGGGGGCGGCCACAGTCCGAGGGCGCTCTGCCCGGCCTCGGACACACACACCCTTTGTGTTGCGACGGCCGGTACCTCACTGGTGAACATCTGGGACATGAAGTCGGCGTTGGCGTTCAACCTTCCTGGGCGGTGCCGGATCGAAAAGCTGAAGGGGAGAAGAGACAGATACCACATCATCACCCGGGCGTTATGGTCTTTTAGGCGGGACATCCAGACCAGGGGGGCGTGGTCCATCATGAGAGTGAAGGGGTTGTTGGCGAGGTAGTACTGCAACGTTCCGACAGCCCACTTAACGGCGAGGGCCTCCTTCTCCACGACGGCGTACTTCCGTTCGGCCGGTTGAAGCTTCCAGCTGATGAATAAGACCGGGTGTTCTTGCCCGTCATAGTCCTGCGACAGGACCGCCCTGAGGCCGCTGTCGGAGGCATCTGTCTGGAGGATGAAGGGTCGGTCGAAGTCGGGGTTGTGCAGCACCGGTGACCCGGCCAGAGCCGTTTTGAGATCATGGAAGGCCTGCAGCTGCGGAGGTGTCCAATGAACTTGGTTGGGCTGGTCCTTCCGCAGGCAGTCCATCAGGGGGCTGGCTCGGCTAGCATACTGGGGGATGAATTTACTGTAGTATCCCACCAGCCCGAAGAACCCCCTCAGCAGTTTCTTGGTCCTTGGCAGGGGACACGCCTCCAGGGTGGCCACTTTATCCGGGAGGGGCTTTAGCTGCCCTCGGCCCATGAGGAAACTGAGGTATTTCAGCTCCTGGAATCCGAGCCGGCTCTTGGTGGGGTTGGCCTTCAACCCCGCGTCGCGCAGGGCCTGTAGCACTTGTCGGAGATGGCATAGGTGGGATGGCCAATCGGGGCTGTAGACGAGGATGTCGTCTATATATGCCATAGTGAATCCTTGGCACTGGGCGAGGGCCCGATCAACCAGCCGCTGGAAGGTGGCGGCCGCCCCGTGTAACCCGAAGGGCATAACCCGGAATTCGAACAGGCCTTGGGGCATAGCGAAGGTGGTCTTCTCGCGGTCCCTGGGGGCCATGGGGACTTGCCAATACCCCTTGGTCAGATCCAAGGCCGAGAGGTAGCGTGCGGCCCCCAGCTGGTCGATCAGCACATCGGCTCGAGGCATGGGGTACGTGTCGAACTTGGCCACCTTGCTCACTTCTCTGTAGTCGACGCAGAACCGCACAGAGCCATCTGGTTTTGGAACCAGGACGATGGGGCTGCGCCACTCGCTGTGGGAGTGTTGGATCATGCCTAGCCGCAGCATCTCCTCCACCTCCCGGGCCACCGCCTCCCACTGCTTCCGGGGCAAGGGTCTCCAGGTGGCCCGGGCGACCTGGCCGGGGTTCGTGGGGATGGCGTGCTCTGCCAGTCGGGTACGCCCCGGTCGGGTGGAGAAGCAGCCGGGCAAGCCCTCTAACAAGTCCTGGAGTTGTTGGCGCTGGGAGGGCTCCAGCGCCTCGTCGAGGCCCGGCATGGTTTTTTCTGGCTGCTGGTCCGTCCAGGGGAGTTCGCCGGCTGGGGAGTCGGCGGGGTTGTCTGCTAGCTGGCAGGCCCCTTGGGGCCACTCTTGCCATCCCTTGAGGTCGTTGACATGTAGGCGCTTGGCCTGTCGAGGGGAGGGGCCACACTGGACCTCATAGGAGTGGGTCCCTAACACCCGCTTGACTGGGAAAGGGCCTTGCCATGGGTCGCCCTGGCGGGTGGGCCCAAAGACCCTGCGGTTAACTAGAATGCAGTCCCCTTCTCGAAAGGTCCTCAACCGGGTCCCCCGGTCATAACGGGCTTTCTGGGCTGCGCGGGCCTTCTCTAGGTTCTGTCCCGCCAGCGTTCTTGCCATTTCCAGGTGTTCCTGGAGGTCCCACACGTATTCCGGGGCGGGCCTCCCTTGCGGGGTTGCCTGGGACGTCTGGTGGCCTTCCATCACCCCCAGGATCCCTCGCGGGTTGCGCCCGTACACTAACTCAAAGGGGGTGAAGCCTGTCGAGGCCTGGGGGGACTCCCGGACGGCGAATAGCAAAGGGTCCACGAAAAGGTCCCACTGGTTGGGGTGGTCATGGGCCAGGTGCCGCAGCATTTGTTTGAGCGTTTGGTTGAAGCGCTCCACCAGGCCGTCCGTTTGGGGGTGGTATATGGACGTGAAGATCTGTCGTACCCCCATGGTCCGGCATAAGTGGCGCGTGATGGCCACAGTGAATGGGGTGCCGCAGTCCGTGATCAACTCCTTCGGGATGCCCACCTGCGTGAAGAACCAGACCAGTGCGCGTGTCACACCGGGCGCCTGCATAGTCCGCAAGGGTACGGCTTCCGGGTACCGGGTGGCATAATCCACCAGGACGAGTAGGAATCGACACCCCCAGGCGGTTCATGGTAGGGGCCCCACGAAATCCATGCCCACACACTCGAAGGGGGTCTGGATCACAGGCAGTGGTGCCAGTGGGGCTCGAGGGGCAATTGGATGTCCGCTGGCAGATTTCACAGGTCCGGCAGTGGGCCTTCACGTCATGGGCCACCGAGGGCCAGAAGAACCGAGCCAGCACTCGGGCGAGGGTGTTGGCGGGGCCCTGGTGTCCGGCCCAGTTATGGTCGTGGGCATGGGTCAGAATCTCCTGGCGGTAGTCCTGGGGAACCAGGAGCTGTTGGACCTCGCCACCCCATGCTGTCATGATGCGGTACCACACGCCCCCTTCCTGGACTATCCGAGGTACTCTCCCCACCCGCCGGGTGTCCCTCACGACCCCCTCACTCACCGCTACCGCATCTCAGAGGCCCCCAAGCGTGGGGTCGTCGGCCTGGCGCGCGGTGAAGCTGGGGTCTGTGGACCAATCTGGGGGTTCCGGTCCAGGGTTGAGGTGGGAGGCTGAGGCGCTCCCACCCGATGGGGCATCTGCTGGTAGGGCCTCCTCCAGACCTCGGGCGGCCTGTAGGTGTTGATGGAAGCTGGGGGCGTCGCGTCCAAGGAGGACCGGATACGGCAGGGCCGGGACGCGGGCCAACTCCACCTCCCAGGACTGGCCCTGGCACGTCAAGTGCACCCGCACCACGGGGTAGGTCTCCGAGTGGCCGTGGAAGCATGCAACCAACGTCAAGCGGACGACGGGCAGGTTCTGCGGCAGCAAGCGGGTGCGGATCATGGACAGCGAGCTGCCGCTGTCCAGGAAAGCCGATAGGTGCCGGCCGGCCACTTCGACCAATATCCGCAGTGGGGGCGGCCGTGGGGGCCGGGCCGTCACCGGGTACGCTTCTTCCCAACCGGCATCGCACTCCATCAGGGGGTAGTTGCGGATGAAGTGGCCATGCTGGCCGGACTTAAAGCACGGGCCTCGGTCTTCGGGGTCCCGCGGGGCCTTTAGGGTTGTCGGGCTAGGCCCCGGCAGGGGTCGGCCCCAGGCCCCCTCCGTGCCGGTGGTCGCCACCGGTGGTCAAGTGGGCCCCTGGCGATGGTTGGGAGCGTCCCTAACCCCCGAGCGGGCTCGTCCTGGCCTCGGGGCCTCGGTGGGGTGGGCTGCGGTCCTGCCACCTCGTGTCCCCAGCGGGGAATCTCTGGGTGCCTCACGCGGGTCCGCGGCCGTGGTGAAGTTCTCAAGGAGGGCTGTGGCCTCCCTCAAACTCCCAGGGTGGCTACACGCCACCCATTGGTGTGCCTTGGGGGGAAGGATGTTAAGCAACTGCTCCAGGACCACCTGGTCCACGATCTTCTTTTCCCCTTCCATGACGGGTCGCAACCACCTGTAGGCAGCGTCCCTCAATGAATTGACCAGGGCCGTAGGGTGCTCGATCTTCTTGTAGGTGATGGACCAGAACTTCTGGCGATAGGAGTCTGGCATCACCTCATATCGATCGAGGATGGCGGCCTTCAGCAGCTGGTAGTCGGCGCCCTCTTCCTTGGGGAGCGCCTTCAGGGCTGCTTGGGCCTCACCAGTCAAGTACGGTCCGAGGATGAACGCCCACTGGTCCCGCGGCCATTGGGCAGCCTCCGCCGTACGTTCGAACGTTTCTAAGTAGGCATCAATCTCATCGGCCTCCCCCCACTTGGTCAACTGGAAGGGGGTCCCTCGAAGGAGTCCTGGGGCCGGCACGGCGGGGCTGGATCCAAAAGCCTGGGCTAGCCCTCGGAGTAGCGCGGCTTGGGACTCTTGTTGCTGTGTCGCCACGTCTCACAGGAGCCGCACCTGTTGCTCCGCCACCCACTGCCCGAGCTGGCCCAGGTCCACCGGTTGCGGGGCCGGGGGCTGTCCCGTGCCGCCTGCCGGTCCGGCAGCCGCCTGATCCATTGCTGTTCCTGTTGCTGGCGTAGGGTTCAGTTCTGGGGTGCGGGGGCAGAAGGTCGCAGGGCGGAGGTAACCGTGGGGTCTCGTCCACCCTGGCGGGGTTGGCAGGTGGGGTCTGGGCCGTCTCACGGCAGGATCCATGCCCACATTCTCCACCACTATGTCGCGCCGCGGGGCGCCCCCTGGCGGTAGAGGCGACGGGTCTGGGGGGGCGGTCCCGACGGGTCCGTTCTGGGCGCCTCGGTGGGGCCGGGGGGGGGGGGGTACTCTGGACGGCGGAGGCTCCTTCCCAGGCGGTCTCAGACACACGGGCGGCCCGTATCTGAACCTGTGGTGCCGGTCAGCACTTGGCTTCACCCAGGCCGGCTGCACCTTTACTGTTCAGGGCAGCCTGGCCTTCTTCACCAACGTCAGCTACACTGCTTATTGGCAAACCACAACCTTCCTCCTCGGCCTGCCTCCGGAGCCTCCTTAAATCCCTTTCCCCCTCAGCTCCACCCACGCTCCCAGGTGCCTCCACCCAGCGTCATACCCACCACCTGGGCCACCTGTGGCCACACCCAGTGTGCCCACCTTCCCTCCTCCCGTTGGCTGGTAGCCAGTAGGGTTGTCCTCCCCCCTCCTGGCCTCCCCAGCCTATCGCCTCTCTCCCCCGTTGTGGACAGCTGCCTCCACCCTTGCCCGGGCTGCTGGGGAAGCTCAGCTGCCTCCTGACTGGCTCTTCCACCCCGGGCGAGCCAGTCCCTTTCCCCACCCTGGGTCCTCCGCCCGCCTCCCGCTCAGGCCCCGAGCGCCTGCGCCGGCGTTGGGTGGCCTGATGCTGCCTTGCCCGGCCCCACGCGGCCTCTCCCCACACCAGGGCCTCCTTGCCGCCGGGCGGCTGTCCAGATCCCCGGTGCTCCCGGTGGCGGTGCGGCGGCGGGCGGGCCCACAGGGACGCCACAGCTCTCGGCCACCGCCGCGGCCTTCGGGGCGCCGGGGCTCTTCACCACCGGCGTGGCCTTCAGGGTGCCGGGGCTCTTCCCCGCCACCGCGGCCTTCGGGGCTCCGGGACTCATTGCTGCCGCCGCGGCCTTCAGGACGCCGGGCTCTTCGCCACCGCCGTGGCCTTCAGGGCGCCAGGGCTCTTCACTGCCGCCACAGCCTTTGGGGCGCCGGGGCTCTTCTCTGCCACGGCGGCCTCCCGGCTTCCCACGGCCCTCGCGCCAAGGTGAGTGGGTCCGTGGTCCCCGTCGGGGAGGGGGGGCGGCCGCAGTCCGAGGGCGCTCTGCCCGGCCTCGGACATCAGGGATACAGCGGACAAAAAGCGGGACTGCATCCCTGACTGCTTTTAAGTGTGAAAACCTTGCAAACATGGGATGTGGAAGAGGTACAAACGCGCTCTAAAAACCAAGTGCGAAAAGTACCATTGTCTAGATCCTGCTGGGCCCATGAACAGGAAATCATCCATATAGTGCACCATGTCATGACAATGCAACCGGTGCTGCAATTCCCATTCTAGGAAGGAGCTGAATAGCTCACAGGCAGTATAAGAAATGGAGCAGCCCATCGGGAGAGCTCAGTCCATGTAATACTTTCCCTCAAAAGAAAAACCCAGGAACTCAAAGTCATCAGGGTGTACGGGGAGGAGGCAAAATGCTGACAATGTCACATTTTGCCATCTCCACTCCCATCCCACATGGATGCACCACTTTGACCACTTGGTCAAAGGAGGTATACCTAACAGAGCATAGCTGTCTGGGGATGGAGTCATTCACTGAATCCCTTTTGGGTAATGACAGATGGTGAATTAGGCAGAACTTGCCCGCAGCCTTCTTGGGCACCACCCCCAAAAGTGACACCCTCAGGTTCAGGACTGGGGGGCAGTAAATGGCCCTAAAAACCTACCCTCAGCGCATTCTTTCAATATTTTCTCCCTCACTTTATCTTCCCTGCCAACCACAGAACATAAGTTATCAAACATGAAAGGTGCCCTTGGCCCTTGAACTGGAATTCTAAAACCAAATTTAAACCCATTCAACAAAAAGAGAGCATCTTGGCATCTTGGATAAGCATACAACAAGCATTCAAGGATCTTCAGCCTTACTGGGCTGGGTCCCTCTTCCAGTGGCCTTCTGACCTCCAGCACCCCCATCCCCAGATTTCTTATCCCCTCAGCCTTGCTTAGCCTTGGGGCAGACAGTATAGGGGTGTGACCCTGTACAAGAGGGGCATTTATGTTTAAAACTGCAGGGGTTCTGGTTGCACACTCTTTTATAGGCAAACTCCCAGCAAAGAAGCCAGGGTTGAACCTCCTGCCCCACTAGAGTGCAGGTACTGGTGGCTGGAGCTGGGCACTGTACAAAGTGGCCACTGTCAGACCGGTCTCCTAAATTGTGTTTGGCTGGGGACATCACCTGCAGCCATAGCTCCCAGGGCAAATGTGGGTTCAGAGCAGCCCGCCTCCTGAACTCCTTGTTGTACTGCAACCATGCAGCACCCGAGAAGCCAGTGTAGCCCTTGTAGATAATGTCCAAGTATTACAATATAAGCACAGCCGGTTGGAGCTGCGCCATTGCCAGTACCCTTGCATAGATTAGGAATCCAGGCAGCCAATTGGCCCAGGTCCAGTCAACACACCTAAGCGTCAACCATTTCTTATCCCTGTCATCCAATTTGTTTTTATCCTTCTTCTCCAGTTCCCTGAAGAGAAGGGTAAAGACATCCACATATTCACTTTTAAGGATCTTGTCCCTTGTTGCCTGGGTCAAGTTGTCCCCAAGGGGTAAGGCTGTGTCCCCAAATGGAAGAACATTATATAGGACTTGGCCAAAGGCAAAAGTGGGGTACAGGTAAAAAACCCATGGGCCACTCGGGTACCCAGGCCACCGAGCTGAAGTGCCTAGGTACGCTGAACTTTTTGCTCCCCCCTCCAAGTAGAGGGGGTTGTCGAATACTGTGGCAACAAAGATTCCCCCAAGCCCTAACCAGGCCAGGAGGTTTGCCTCACCAGAGGCCAGGCTATGGGAAGCTGTGAGTATGGACCATGTGCCACCCCTTGAGCCCCTTAGGCAGTCCCTTGCCCCCATGGCCCCCATGGCCAGGGGTAACCCGTCTGAGGGAAGCCTCCTTATCCCTTGTTTTTACTGGATCCACAGCCACCACCATTGGAGCTGATTCTGCTAATCATTCCTGGTACAACTCCACCACCGGCTCTTCTGCCCCTTGACTAGAAGACATCTGAGTGCCGCTGCCCTTGCCAGCTGAAGCTCATGCTGCTCCTTCCAAAGCAGAATGACACATCAGTATCTCCCTATTAACAATGTCCCTAGAGGCACGGCTAATTGGCCTTTTCCTACTGGTTCCCTGGGCAATGGGCCCTGAGGCCCCTTTGGCCTGTTCCAAAGCTGCTAAATGTTTCAAAATGTCTTGCTGGCTAGCACTCATGTCCTCCTCCTCAGAAGAGGACAGCATGGGAGAGAGTCTCTTGGGGGTGCCCTTTTAGCAGGCTGTTTGCCCTTGGAAGGGCCGCTAGCCTTCTTAGGTGGCATGATGAGAGATACAGTAGACAAATGACAACCAACTGCTACAAAATGGCCACCACACACAATATGTCCACCACTCCACCCCAATAAGCAAATGAGGCCTATTCCAAACCCATGCCCCCCCTAGACAAATGAGGCCTATTTCAGACCCGTGGCCCATAATGATGAGGCCCCCTATAAGCCCAATAGGCAAAGAAGACCTATTTCAGGCCTGTGGCCAGTAATGAACCACCCCCCGGTAAGCTGGCTAATGAGAGGAGGGTGCAAAGATCAACTATGGCCCAAGACCCATTCCTTAGCTCCAAACAGGGGGAGCAGCAATGACCCCCCTGTTCCCCTCAACATGAAGGAGCCTTCCTTGCCCCCTCAGGCACAATAAGCTTGGAATGCAACTGCCACCCTGGCCCTGCAAAGGCCTACCGCTCCAAGGGTAAAATGCCCCAGCCCCCACCAGGCCAGTCTGGGAGGCTGCCTTCCCCCACTCCTGGCTCCGGGGCCTGCGGGGCTTCACCCAGCAGCAGCAGAAGCCACTGTTACCTGAAGGCTCTTTATGGGCCACAAATCACCTGTGCCTTTGCACACCCACTTAACTCTGAGCCGTGGAAGGGAGGTTGCCAAAAGCAGCACCACCACTTCACCCGCATGCAGCTGCCGCTGCACTGCCACCATCACTGCCACAGACCCCTGGGTCGCACTCGCTCGCACACGGCTGCTGCCACCATGTGGTTGCTGCAGCTGCCCAGGATGCGCTCCTTGATGCTCAGCAGGAGCAGGCACCAGGAGCATCCTGCTTTACCAGAAGCAAGTGCAGCTGGGCAGGCAGAGCAGCCTAATCAGGCTGCTAGCTCCACCTCCTGACCAAGTCCCGGATGGCCAGGAACTGTGAGCTCCTCCTTCCAGGGAAGCAATGCTGCCAGCTGTGAGGGCCATATTGTTTTAAGAAAACAGAACACATTATTATTCCACTGCATGATAGGTATCTCAGTAAGCTTTAGGGATCCTCACCAATATAATTAAGTCACATGGGAAGTTTAGACCTTCTCCTGAGCTACAGACCTGATATCATTACTTTGAGGAATTCCAGTGAAATGACTTGCAAGCAAACAGAGGGACAAGTTTATTTTGGAGACAAACATTTTCTGAGCAATGTTCCTACCCACTAGATAAGAATAAAATAAAAGATCTTGTACATGTATTTCAAATCAAAACCAAGTATTTTAGTTTGTTATGGAAGCAAGGCAACATACGCTACTTCACTTAATTTCTAGAACAGGACACCATTTGTTCATATCACTCTTTCAGAGACTATTGTTTTCTCTCTGTAGCATTTGCAGAACATAAATGAACTATTGTTTCAGGACAATAGCACTTTAGTTCCTCCAGATGTGATGAAAGCACTGGTGGATCATAGGCAAGATTCACTTTGCTTCAGGAAGAACTGAATGACAAATAGGAAAAATTCATTCTTTTATACTCTCACCACTGTCAAATGAAATGGAACAATGGAACATGTTTGTTACATGAGATGGAACAACTCTCTGACTTGATACGGAATAATAGGGCTGTTAAAAGCAAAATAAATACTCTCTTTCCTCTAAGAGGCCCTCCTGGATCTGATATAGGAAGAGAGGGAATAGAGGTTAGGCAATAAATCAGAGAAAGGAATGCATTGTGTAGGTCTAGCCTTGTGAGTTATTTGTGGAAACATTCCAAGATTCTTGAATTTTCTCAGCAATTTGAAATAGTTTTCTGGATAATTTCTGAAAATAGTATTTCACATAGACACTTTTTGAAATAAATTTGATTGACAGCATTCCAAAATCATGTAGTCCAGAGATACACAGTTCTGGAGAAGCGATCTTTTATCTTAAATACTGTCATGGCCCAGTCTGAGAGTGAGGTCTCCTCTGGAGGAGAGGAGCCTCGTGTAGCCAGCCAGGACTCCTCAGGAGAAGAGGAGCCCTGTGTAGCCAGCCCTAGCCCTGATTCAGCAGAAGCCAGCAATCAGGAGCAACAGCTGCTGGCTGATCAGAGCTTACAGCCAGCAGCTGAGGCACCAGCACCCTCTAGCTCCAATACTACAGAGGAAGCTCAGCCAGGGACTTCTACAGGTGTGGCGCAGCCAAGAGCCTCCACCCCCCCAGGTTCACCCACACCCAAGGAATGCCGCAGGCAGTGCCAGAGACTGGAACTGCCAGAGAGACGGTGCAGTGCTCGCCTCTTGAGCCAACGCCAGCTGCTGGAGTGATGATGAGTAGTGGCACGATAGAGCCCCAGCAGCTGGCTGAAAACCACACCTGGCTATAAGAGCCAGTCTGGAGGAACTGCTGGGTGTGGAAGCAATGGGTCTACTGTCTGCAATCATGCTGTGGTCTGTGAACCTTGCCCGTGCCTGCTTTTGGACTTGACACTATTGGTGACTGACCTTGGACTGTGCCTGACCTTGCTCTTGGACTCTAGACTCACTCCTGGCTTTATCTTGTGCTATGACCACTGGTTTGACTTGGCTTTTGCTCTTGGAACTCTCCTTTGACTTTGGCCTTAAGGTTTGAACTTGAACCACCCTGCTTGGGCTGGCCCAGCTCGTGACAAATACTCAGATATGGGTAGATTTTACAAAACATTTTTTTTGCTACTAATATTTATGGTTTTCTGAGTTTTGAAAATTAGTTTGGTTTAGGAGTAAGTATGATTGTTTACATTCTATACAATTAAATGCTTTGCTAAAAATACAAACCAGACAAAGTTGAATTAATGCTGAAAATTTAAACATCTAAAATTTTACAATAAATATGCAAAACAAAGTTTCTGCTGTTGTGATTGCCAGCTATGAAAGGTTTGGTTGGATTATATCTGCATAATTCCGCTGTTAGAAGTTTAAAGTGACTTTCCCCCAGGGCTTTGACAAATTACTCTTTCAGTGAATTTTTTCCTTCTAAGCATTACTGATTTGCATCTGTGTTCTTCCTTATACAGTTCTAGAATGATGCCAAAGCTACTGCTTCTGATCCCCTTGTTTTGGATTTGAATCCTGGCATGTGACTTCTAACTTGGAATTAGGATTGCCATGAGGAAGGAAATTTCTTTTTTCTGAAATTCACTTCTTTATATATAGCCGTAGATTCCACTTAGTCTCTTTACTTGTTTTTTTTTTTAAAATGGATTTCTCTTTCATTTCTCTTTGATTTCTTTTTATGAACAAATCAGTGCAATGCTTTGAAACAGCCCTTGCAATTGTTTCATGTTACACACCACAGGATGGTGTTAGAGCAGAAACACAGGACAATCTGGGAAGACACTACTTGCCTCTGAGCATCTACATAGTGGGATCCAGAAGTTTTGCTGACCTTCCCTGTCTGTCTCCCCTGTCTTTAAATTTCTCTTTGATCAAAACAAAATTGATTAGAAACTATCTCCAAATACCCCAAAGGAGGAAAAGAAAAGGATTGTTGGATTTCAGGAAGAAATTGGGTAAAGAGGGATTAGGAGATTTTCTCTTAACCATGCTATCTAGAATGTTTGGCCTTTGTTTTGACTTTTTGACTTTGTCAGCCATAACTCTCTTTTTGATAATGCATTGGTAATACATTCTTCCTGTGCACCAAAGTACACTCCTCTGATCTGTTCAACATAAATTCTGGCAAATTAAGTAGCCCATCTTATATTGAATATGTTTGTTAAATTTGATAGCATGAAATCTGGAGAATGAAATAGCCTGCAAAAGCAATGAGGAGAGAATGATATTATATGATATCACATAGATCCACTTGGTATTTTGGATCTTCCACACACTTTTTCACAGTTGTTCTTTTTGTTCAGCAAATTCAGACATCCTCAGTAAGATCTAGAGCTTTGTGTGGGGGGGCATGGATTCCTCAAGTCTCCAAGTAGCTTGGTGTGCGTGAGTGCTTGTGTGCATGTCAAAGAACAAAATACATTTCTGGGGAGGGGGAGGCTTCACCTCACAGGGTATCAGGCCCCCACCAATCTCTCTTAACTAATCCTAAACTTAGAGACCGAGGAACAGTCTCCAATGCTTCCAGGTGTTAATCAAGAAGTCAGACTTGCTCAGCAGAATATCTGCAGACTGAGTTCTACAAAAACAGTTATTTGGTAGTTGAAATCAAATAGGCCAAAGTACTGAATTCATATTGAAGCCCCCAAACACAAAAACACCACAGAATTATACTTAATAAAGTAGTAATTGTGCAAAACAGGAAAGAAATTAATAAAAGCTAAATACCTGCTCTAAAATAATTAATAAGCTTTGGCTATCTCACCCAGATGTTACCTTGTCAGGTAAACCACAAAAGTCCAAATAGCACTCCACAGTCAAAAGTCCACTGACACTTAGACCAATTGTCAATAGGAGTGTGTGATTATTTAATTTTTTTTAATCAATTTTTATTGAATGGGTTAACATACATTCCCATAATACGTAATACAACTACATTTACCCTTTAGATCAATATATATGCCCCCATCCCTTCCCCCTCCCCCTTTTCCCTTTTTGACTCCCAACAGCACTATAACCCCTTTATTTCTTATTATTATCTCTATTCAAATACTTGTCCCTATTATAAAAGGTAAAGCTTTTACCTATTCTCTATACATCTTAATAATTGTCCAGAGACCACAACTGTCCTTTCACATCCCAGTTACTTTTGAGATACTCCTTAAGTTTCCCCCAATCATTTAAAAATTCACTTGGATTTTGTTCTTTCAGTTTCCTTGTCATTTTGTCCATCTCCGCCATGTACAGGAGTTTTTGGATCCAATCTTCAACTTCTGGTATTTCTTCTTGCTTCCAATACTGTGCATATAGTAATCTTGCTGCCACTGTCATATAAAATAACAGTGTTCTATCCTTCACATTAACTTTTTGCATGTTCAGTCCTAACAACAACATTTCAGGGCTCTTCAACAAATTACATTTCATAATTAATAACATTTCCGTATATATCTTTGACCAAAAAAGCTTGGCCTTGTCACACATCCACCACATATAATAAAAAGAACCCTCATGTTTTTTACATTTCCAGCATTTGTTTGACGTATTACTATTTGCATTTGCTAATTTTTTCGGTGTTAAATACCACCTATACATCATCTTGTATCCATTCTCTTTCAAATTATTACATGTAGATATCTTCAATGTGTTCTTCCTTAGAAATTCCCATGTCTCCATTGTAATTCCTTTATTAAAATTTATTGCCCACTTCACCATTTGGGTTTTAACCATCTCATCTTCCGTGTACCATTTCAATAAAAGTTTATATACCTTAGAAATCCATTTCCCCCCTCCAAATAATAACTCCTCTAATTCTGTATTTTTTGTTCTGAAACCCACTTTTCCTTTATCAAATTCAAATAGGTCTTTAATCTGTCGATATTGCAGCCAACCATATTCAAATGGTAAATCCTCGTTGTTCTTTATTTTAAAAGAGTCTTTGTCCATCCATAATAGTTCTTTATAAGTTATCCAATCTTCTCCCTTGTATTCCATATTTGGGTTTACAACTTCTGCTGGAACAATCCACATAGATCTTTCCCCCCCCAATAAACTTCTTATACTTTTGCCAAATCATGAAGACATTCCTTCTCACAAAATGATGCTGAAACATCCCATCCATTTTATGTTTATCATACCATAAATATGCATGCCAACCAAACAGATTATTATGCCCCTCCAGAGCTAACAGTTTAAGATTAGATAGTTTTGCCCAATCCCTTAACCATGTTAGACAAATTGCCTCATGGTACAGTCTCAAATTTGGTAATTGTAAACCGCCCCTCTCTTTTGCATCACACAGCACCTTCATCTTAATTCTTGGTTTTTTCCCTGCCCACACAAATTCTGATATTTTCCTTTGCTATTTATCAAAATGTTTCTTGTCTTTTACAATTGGAATCGTTTGTAACAAAAACATCATTCTAGGTAGCACATTCATTTTAACAACTGAAATACGTCCCAACAGTGACAAATTCATTTTTTAAAAAAAGTTTTTATTGGATGGGTTAACATATATCACTCATAACATTCAATTAACATCTCCATCCCATTTCGGACTTCCAGTTTGGGATTCATGGAGGTCTAACGCAGCTCAGGGAGCTGGGCTGTCCATGCCGCTGTTTGTGGAGGCTGGAGGGGTGCCAACTGCCCGCAGCCCCCTGTTCTCAGGCAGAGAACAGGCAAGTATGCTTAAGAACCTGAGGGTGTGTTGATCTCGGGTGTGAGGGGGGTTCTACACAATGAGCCCCCGTCCACTCTTGAGGTTCCACCCGAAGAAAGGTTGCTAAAATCTCTGCAGTAGCTCTGGAGTCAGTTTCTGGCATAAGACCTACATACCCAAGCTTCAATAAACCGAAAAGGGAATAAGAACTAATTGGATACTTGAAGCAGCAATTACAACCCAAAAGAAACGTCTAAGAAGGTAAAGATTTCTATCTCTTAATACGGGACAGATTATAAAAAGGAATAAAGTAATAAAGAGAATCTAAAAACTGCAAGAGACTTGTTATGTAAAGGAGGAAGTTCCGGCAAATTAAATTTTAAAAAGTGACACTGTAAAGAGAAGTTAATGCGGAAAATTGACTATTGTTTACATACCTGTGGCTAAGAAGAGATAGCAGAGTGTGAGAAAGTTTTAATATCGTGAGAACTGCTGTGAAAAGAAGAGGAACAGGAAGTGCGTCAGAATCATAAAGAGACTGGCAAGAAGCGGCTGGTTAACAACGGAAGTGGAAGGTCGCCATTTTGAAACAGGGCAAAGCTGTGACTTCCAGGAAAATGGAAGTAGGCCATCTTTGGTGAAGGTAAGGGCGATTGCTTCAATATAAAACCATAGAGAAAAAACGCCCGACGTTTTGGACTACGCAAACTCTTTTCTCTAAAAAATAAACTGAATCTGGACTTTTAAAAATAACAGAAAGCAACAAATTAGCGCCACGGAGTTGAGGAAAAGAGCGGACACGTGGGAGCGAAGTAGAGCTAGCCCCACGATGTCGAAGAAGGAGTGGCAAACCACGCTGGAGAATTTGGATTAAAAAGTTTCAGAAGGAAATAAAGAGCTTAAAGAAATGATGCAGGAGAATTTTAAGGACTTTAAAGAGGCACTAAAATCGGAGATGGCAGAACTCACAAAAAACATGTAACAAGTACATAATGACTTGCAAGCTACACAGCAGAGAGTTAATGTAGTAGAGAACATGGTTGACACCTTAACAGACGTGCAGAGAACGGAGATGCGAGGAATGAAGGGAAGAATGGCCGTAGCTGAATGTAAACAAATGGAAAAGCAACTCAGATTTCGTGGGATTCTGGAGATTGTGGAAAAAACAGCCCAAAAGCAGATTACAGAAATGTTGGCGGGCTACCTGGGGAAAGAAGAAGAGGAGGTTGCAGCTCTTCTGGATGTGGCATACAGAATTAACTCAAAATTTGCAGCTCAGAAGAAGCTACCAAGGGATATGATCGTGCAATTTACGACCAGAAACACAAGAGAGTCAATCGTAAGCAAACAGTTTCAGGAGCCATTAGAAGTCGACGGGAAGGTGGTGAGAGTCATGAAAGAACTGCCCAGAGCAGTGTTGTTGGAGCGGAAAAAATACAGAGAGCTGGTCCAGATGTTAAAGGATTTGAAAATTAGGTACAGATGGGAAATACCAGAAGGACTGGCATTTGAATTTGGTGGAGTAAGGAGAAATATCAGGTTGGGTCACGAGATGGAAAACTTTATTAGGGACAATGAAAAGGACTTACCAAAAAGTACAAGAATGTGATCATGGAGTGTAAAATAATATCTTGGAATGTAAATGGACTAAATTCACCTTGTAAGCATAAGGCTATTTTCCACTGGCTTTTAAAACAAAAATGTAATATAGTATGTTTTCAAGAGACACATATCAGAAAGAAGGATTTAAAGTATTTGAAATTTGTAAAGCTTGGAAATGAATTTGCTGCAGCCTCCAAAAAGAAGAAGAGAGGAGTTGCGTTGTATATAAAGGAGGAACTGCAGCCAAAATTAATTTTAAGTGATGCAGAAGCTAGATATATAGCAGTGGAAATAATCTGGAACAATTATCTATTGTTTAAATATTTCAACTACCGGCAAAGAACTACCTCCCCCCTTTACAAGTTATCCAAAGACCAGATTTTCCCCTTCATGTCCCCCTTTCTTTCCATATAGTTCTTAAGTTTCACCCAGTTCATAATAAATTCTTCTATATCTTGTTCTTTAAGTTTCCTTGTTAATTTGTCCATTTCTGCCATGTTCAATAACTTCTGGATCCAATCTTCCACCGATGGTATCTCTTGTGTCTTCCAAACTTGTGCATATAACATCCTAGCTGCTGTCACCATATAAAACACCATTGTTCTGTCCAT
Source organism: Eublepharis macularius (assembly GCF_028583425.1). Taxonomy (NCBI): domain Eukaryota; kingdom Metazoa; phylum Chordata; class Lepidosauria; order Squamata; family Eublepharidae; genus Eublepharis; species Eublepharis macularius. The sequence goes on along the minus strand of NC_072797.1, from coordinate 64,168,039 downwards.
ACTATCAAATTCTTCTAAGTTCATACATAACGGTAACTGTTCTGGGTTTTTAACAACATTTTTCTGCAAAATATCTGACATAACATCCACAATATTCCCCCAAAACTGCTTTGCCTTTTCACACGTCCACCACATATGATAGAAGGAACCTTCATGTTTCTTACATTTCCAACATTTATCTGACATTTGGCTATTACCATTAGCTAGCTTTTGGGGTGTAAGATACCATCTGTAAATCATTTTATAAACATTTTCTTTTATAGTGGTACATGTTGAAATTTTTACTGTATTTTTCCACAATCGTTCCCAAGCTTCCATCGTAATATCTTTATTACAATTTATTGCCCATTTAACCATTTGAACTTTAACCACCTCATCTTCTGTGTACCATCTCAACAAAATCTTATATATTTTAGATATCAACTTTTTCCCTTCTTGAAGTAAACACTCCTCTAACTCTTAATATTTAACCCTAAATCCTACTTTCCTACGATCTGCATCATATAAGTCTTTAATTTGTCTATACTGAAACCAACCATACTGAAATGATAAATCTTCATTAGTTTTCATAATATATGTATTTTGTTCCACTCTTAAAATTTCTTTATACGTCATCCACTCCTCTCCACCATGTTCCACATTCGGGTTTACGACTTCAGCTGGTATAATCCACAATGGAGTCTCTTCCTCAAAATATCTTTTTATATTTTTGCCACACTCTAAATAAACTCCGTCTCACAAAATGATGCAAAAACATAGCATCCATTTTAATCTTATCATACCACAAATATGCATGCCATCCAAAAAATTTTTTATATCCTTCCAAAGCCAATAATTTGTGGTTTTTCAATAAAATCCATTCCTTCAGCCAAACTAAGCAAATGGCTTCATGATAAAGTTGTAAATTTGGTAATTGTAATCCACCTCTTTCCTTGGCATCATATAACACTTTCATTTTCACTCTAGGCTTCTTCCCTGCCCAAACGAAGCTCAAAATCTTCCTTTGCCATTTATCAAACTGCTTATTATCTTTCACGATTGGTATTGTTTGCATCAAAAACATTATCCTTGGAAGTACATTAATCTTAATCGCAGCAATACGACCCAGCCATGACAGATTCAAATACGTCCCAACAGTGACAAATTCATTTTATTCCATTTCAACATGTCCCTTTCTATCTGCGACCACAGTTTTTCATAGTTGTTCTTAAACAGATCTATATTTTTAACTGTTAATTCTATTCCCAGGTATTTTGTTTTCTAAACCACTTCGCACTTTGTAACACTCATTAATAGGGATGTGCGTTTCGGCATTCAGAATGCCGAAAGAAAGCTGAAACAAAAGTGTTTCGGCTTCTTTCGGATAAGCCGAAACGTTTCGGGGAATGCCGAAACGTTTCGGCATAGCCGAAAGAAAAAAGCCGAAACATTTCGGCTTTCTTTCGGCGTTCGAGAATCGCCATTTTGTTTTTGCTAGCCGTTTGCCTTAGCAAGCGGCTAGCAAAATCCTGCTGGAAGCAAAGGCTTCCTGCAGGCTCTTAGAAGAGGGGAGGGGGGGAGAAGGAGTGAATCACTCACTCCTTCTGTCACCCCCCACCCCTCTTGCAAAGGAGGATAGGGAATCCTGCTTTGCCTTGCAAATGCAAGGTGCAAGCATTGCATTGCACTTTGCATTTGCAAAGCAGCAGAGATTCCCGCCAAAACTAACAGGTAGGGGAGGGGGAGCAGGAGGAGGGTGACTCTTGGAGTGTGGGTGGGGAAAGGCAGGGGAGGGGGGACTTTAGGAGTCACCAATCCCTCTGCTGTATTTTCATGCCAGCCAATAGATTTAAATCTTTGGCTGAGGCTGCAGCAGGGGGTTTAAATTTGGAGCTAGACTGTCTGGAGCACCTCTGTTGCTGCTGCTGCTGACCGAGAGAGGAGAAGAAGAGAGACTGCACTGCACCTGGAGCCTGGAGGACATCTGCCTGGAGGATCAACTGTGCTGCTGGACATCCTGAGAGGACACCTGGTAGGCCTTTTTAAAATTTTTGAAAATTTTTTTGATGCTGGGCAATGTGCTGCTGTGGCCTGCCTCTGCAAAAAGGTGTTGCAGTTTATTCTTGGCATGGCCTGGGGGACAGGTTGGGCAGACAATGTTTGATGGGGGGGGGGGGTTCAGCATTGGTTGTTGTGCTTGCCTTCTTTAAGCTTGATCTACTGTTTTAAGATTAAAACAAGAGTGTGCCAGCTTTGGGCCTACACAGGCCAGAAGCTCTGCTGGGTGTCTTTGGTGCCTTTCTTCTGGCTGGCTCTCACAGTTATGCTTCACAATCTGGAATGGTGTGGCTTGTTTTTCTGTGTCTGGTCCCCTGCTTGCAAGGATTCCCAACAGGCTCCGTCCTGATCAACTGTGCCAGCCTGTGGCCCACACACAGGTATGCTGCTTTGGCTTTGGTAACCCTTTTTGGTTGCTGGCCTGGCACTCACAGTTGTGCTTCACAAACTGGAAAGGTGTGGGCTTTTTTCCTGTGTCTGGTCCCCTGCTTGCAAGGATTCCCAACAGGCTCCGTCCTGAACAACTGTGCCAGCCTGCGGCCCACACACAGGTCTGCTGCTCCGGCTTTGGTAACCCTTTTTGGTTGCTGGCCTGGCACTCACAGTTGTGCTTCACAATCTGGAATGGTGTGGGCTTTTTTCCTGTGTCTGGTCCCCTGCTTGCAAGGATTCCCAACAGGCTCCGTCCTGATCAACTGTGCCAGCCTGCGGCCCACACACAGGTATGCTGCTTTGGCTTTGGTAACCCTTTTTGGTTGCTGGCCTGGCACTCACAGTTGTGCTTCACAAACTGGAAAGGTGTGGGCTTTTTTCCTGTGTCTGGTCCCCTGCTTGCAAGGATTCCCAACAGGCTCCGTCCTGAACAACTGTGCCAGCCTGCGGCCCACACACAGGTCTGCTGCTCCGGCTTTGGTAACCCTTTTTGGTTGCTGGCCTGGCACTCACAGTTGTGCTTCACAATCTGGAATGGTGTGGGCTTTTTTCCTGTGTCTGGTCCCCTGCTTGCAAGGATTCCCAACAGGCTCCGTCCTGATCAACTGTGCCAGCCTGCGGCCCACACACAGGTATGCTGCTTTGGCTTTGGTAACCCTTTTTGGTTGCTGGCCTGGCACTCACAGTTGTGCTTCACAAACTGGAAAGGTGTGGGCTTTTTTCCTGTGTCTGGTCCCCTGCTTGCAAGGATTCCCAACAGGCTCCGTCCTGAACAACTGTGCCAGCCTGCGGCCCACACACAGGTCTGCTGCTCCGGCTTTGGTAACCCTTTTTGGTTGCTGGCCTGGCACTCACAGTTGTGCTTCACAATCTGGAATGGTGTGGGCTTTTTTCCTGTGTCTGGTCCCCTGCTTGCAAGGATTCCCAACAGGCTCCGTCCTGATCAACTGTGCCAGCCTGCGGCCCACACACAGGTATGCTGCTTTGGCTTTGGTAACCCTTTTTGGTTGCTGGCCTGGCACTCACAGTTGTGCTTCACAAACTGGAAAGGTGTGGGCTTTTTTCCTGTGTCTGGTCCCCTGCTTGCAAGGATTCCCAACAGGCTCCGTCCTGAACAACTGTGCCAGCCTGCGGCCCACACACAGGTCTGCTGCTCCGGCTTTGGTAACCCTTTTTGGTTGCTGGCCTGGCACTCACAGTTGTGCTTCACAATCTGGAATGGTGTGGGCTTTTTTCCTGTGTCTGGTCCCCTGCTTGCAAGGATTCCCAACAGGCTCCGTCCTGATCAACTGTGCCAGCCTGCGGCCCACACACAGGTATGCTGCTTTGGCTTTGGTAACCCTTTTTGGTTGCTGGCCTGGCACTCACAGTTGTGCTTCACAAACTGGAAAGGTGTGGGCTTTTTTCCTGTGTCTGGTCCCCTGCTTGCAAGGATTCCCAACAGGCTCCGTCCTGAACAACTGTGCCAGCCTGCGGCCCACACACAGGTCTGCTGCTCCGGCTTTGGTAACCCTTTTTGGTTGCTGGCCTGGCACTCACAGTTGTGCTTCACAAACTGGAATGGTGTGGGCTTTTTTCCTGTGTCTGGTCCCCTGCTTGCAAGGATTCCCAACAGGCTCCGTCCTGATCAACTGTGCCAGCCTGCGGCCCACACACAGGTATGCTGCTTTGGCTTTGGTAACCCTTTTTGGTTGCTGGCCTGGCACTCACAGTTGTGCTTCACAAATTGGAATGGTGTGGGCTTTTTTCCTGTGTCTGGTCCCCTGCTTGCAAGGATTACCAACAGGCTCCGTCCTGAACAACTGTGCCAGCCTGCGGCCCACACACAGGTCTGCTGCTCCGGCTTTGGTAACCCTTTTTGGTTGCTGGCCTGGCACTCACAGTTGTGCTTCACAAACTGGAATGGTGTGGGCTTTTTTTCCTGTGTCTGGCCCCCTGCTTCCAAGGCTTTCCAACAGGCTCCGTCCTGAACAACTGTGCCAGCCTGCGGCCCACACACAGGCCTGCTGCTCCGGCTTCGGTAACCCTTTTTGGTTGCTGGCCTGGCACTCACAGTTGTGCTTCACAAACTGGAATGGTGTGGGCTTTTTTCCTGTGTCTATTCCCCTGCTTGCAAGGATTCCCAACAGGCTCCTGAACAACTGTGCCAGCCTGTGGCCCACACACAGGTATGCTGCTTTGGCTTTGGTAACCCTTTTTGGTTGCTGGCCTGGCACTCACAGTTTTGCTTCACAAACTGGAATGGTGTGGGCTTTTTCCTGTGTCTGGCCCCCTGCTTCCAAGGCTTTCCAACAGGCTCCGTCCTGAACAACTGTGCCAGCCTGCGGCCCACACACAGGTATGCTGCTTTGGCTTTGGTAACCCTTCCCGTTTGCTGGCCTGGCACTCACTGTTTTGCTTCACATTCAGGTTGTTTATCGTTGGTGAACCTCTTCTGGACTGGACTGCACTTGGTGGACATTGGCCTGCAGATCTCTGCGTGGAGGATCAACATTGCTGGACATCTGCAGTGGTGGACTGGTAGGGTTGTTGTAAAATTTGTTTTTTGAGCTTATGTCTGCTGCTGTGCCTACCTGCGAGCATATGCTTTGGCTCGGTCTTTATGGCTTGGGCTAGGGGGGGGCATTTTCTGGTTGGGCAAGAGGACATTGTTTGGGGGTTAGGGGGGCAGCATTGATTGCAGTGCCTGCTTTCTTTCATGTTTCATTTGTCAAGTTTGAGTGTGGGGTGGGCTTGAACTACTGTTTCACAGGACTAAAAAATGAGTGTGCCAGCTTTTGGCCTGCACAGGCCAGAAGCTCTGCTGGGTGGATGTGTTTTGTTTTGCTGCTGGTTGGCCCTAGCCTTTCAGGGGGGGGGCTGACTTGGCTTGTGCAACGGGGCCTTGAATTTTGGGGGTTGCGTGTGCGGCGTGTGGTGTTGACTCTGTTAACATTTCCAATTTTCTTGACAGCATCGCGGAGGAGAGGAGGACCAGCTGCAAGAACGCCTGAACATCGCTGGACTGCAGGACTGGTGTTAGTGTGAGCGAGTCCGGGTTCACATTTGGGTGGGCTTGGGGGTGGGTTCTTGCTAGCTTGGGAGGGGGGAGGCTCATCTTCAAAACACCACATCCACACCCCACACCGACATACCACAGATACATTGGTCCCGCTAAATAGTGTCTCTTAGGTAGGTAGGCCAGTTGGTAGGTGATCAGTGGATAATTGCCCTCAACATAATTATTAGGGAAACCAAGCCTAGTTTTTTTTAAAAAACTAAATAGGGACTCAGCAGGGAAAGCATTAGTGAGTGAGTGTTAGGTTTGAATTCTATATATATATATATATATATATATATATATATATATAAATTTGTAATAGCTGTCAATAGGCTTCCCATTAGTGCCCCCATAACTAGGGTTCCACTGCCCATCTCTGGCACCCGTGGTGGTGCCAGGCCGGCCCGGGCATATTAGTGTGTGAGTGTTTAAGGCTTAGTCACCTCTGTTATTGGGGTTTAGGGCCAGCTCAATTCCAGAGGAATTCAGCTGTTGGGCAGGCTCAGGTTCCCTGACATAAATAGGGTTGCTTAAAAAGGCACTTGATTGTTCATCTCCAAGTCACAGAGCCACTAGAAGCACAGATTTAGAGCAGGTTAGTTAGGTCTTGAAAACAAAGTTGACCTTTGTTTTCCAAATCTTTTCTGATTAGTTAGGGTAGATTTTGGGAGGGGAAAGTATGTCAGAGAGGAAAGCAGAGAGGGGCCCCGGGGGAAAGGCTAGGGAGAAATCTAGAGGGGAGGAGGGGAGGGGGAGGGGGACTGCTGCAGCAGCCCCCCCATCTGAGCGGAGGAGGCCCTCCCCTGCGCTGCTGCTGTTCACCAGCCTGGCTTCTGGTGACAGGAAGAGGGTTCGCAAGACTCTCTTTCCTGAGGCAGCTGCTGGAGGGCCACCCCCACCCCGGGTGTGTGAGGCAGGGGCTGGCACTGGGCGGGGGCCTGCTGCTGAGGCTCCTCCTCCTCCAGTGGTTGCGAGCCAGCTGCTGGAGGAGGGGCAGCATGTGGTGTCTCCTGGGATGGGCGCGGAGCACATGACTTTCCCTGCGCTCCCGCTCACCCCAGGAACCCAGAGGATGTTGGAGGAACTGCCCGTGAGACCCCCCCCCCCCGGGGCGGTCCACCCCAGTTTCCTCTGAGGCCAGCAGCAGGCCTCTCGCGGCTGTGCAGGAGGAGAGGATGCGGGAGGAAGAGGCAGAGACTGTGGTGGAAGAGCCCACATCTCTGCCCCTTCAGCCTCATCCATCCCCACCTGCCCGGCCGAGAGTGGGACATGGTGTGTCCGGCCAGAGCACCTCACAGGAGGTGCCTCAGGGTGATCCGGAAAGCGCTTCTCCTGGGAAGCGTGGGATGCCCTTTTCCTCCGAAATCTGGAAGCACTTCCAGACAGCGGAGGATCCCCGAGCAGCCCTGTGCCTGCATTGTAGGCAGCGCGTCAGCCGTGGCAAAGATGTGTGGCATCTCTCCACGTCTGGGATGAGGTACCATATGAAGAGGCACCACCAGGCGGTGCTTCTTCGGGAGGAGGGTTCGAGTGGCGCCGCATGGCCGCCAGCTAGCCAGAAGGAGGCAGGCTCCTCTGGTGCTCTCCCCCTAAGGGTACCTGCAGGAAAGGGACGCCAAGCCTCTCTCCCGGAGATGCTTGGTATGCAGGGCGCTAGTGTGCCCAGAGAGGGGATCCGGAGGGCGAGAAGGCACATCACACGCCACATCGTCAACATGATAGCAGTGGATGGGCAACCGTATTCCGTAGTTGAAGACTTCGGCTTCTCAGGGCTGCTCCGAGATTGCTTTCCCTGGTACGCCGTCCCTGCTCGCACGTCGTTGAGCAGATCGGTGGTGCCCTCGTTTTACAGGGCTGCCAGGGATCATGTGAAGGCACAGCTGTCCCGGGTTGCCGGGAGAACTGTGCACTTCACATCGGACATCTGGACCTGCCCAAGTGTGCAGCAAGCGTACCTCTCGCTTACTGCTCACTGGTGGGAACCCGAGTCGGTTCTGGGTGGGGGCCGGGGGGAGGTGCCTAGCACAGCTAGACAGGGAAGGATGGGATACCGCCAGGCCGGCTACTGCAAGGCCTTGCTTCACGCCGAGGTGCTCGACGTGTCCCACACAGCGGAGAACATCGCTGCCACCTTAAGGAGACAGTTGGACGAGTGGATAGGCCAGGGACCCGCCACCATGGGATGCATGGTGACGGACGGTGGCAAGAACATGAGGGCAGCGGCGCATCTAGTGAGCCGAGAGAGCGTCTACTGTGCCGCTCACAAGCTTCACCTAGTGGTGAGAGATGCGCTGGGGTTGGGCTCCTCGAAGGAACCCGTGGATACCCGGACCCGTGAACTCCAGTTACTTGTCCAGAAATGTCGGAGGCTCACGGGTCACTTCTCACGCAGCGTGAAGGCCACGCACGAACTGCACCAGACACAGGTCAGGACAGGTGTGCCAGAGCACGCTCTGATCACTGACGTCAGCACTCGCTGGAACTCCACCTGCGCCATGCTTGAGCGCTTGGTGGAGCAGAAGGCCGCACTCCACGCGTGGCTCTCAGAGAACCGCAGTGCGAGTCAGGTTGGTGAGTTCAGCCGGGAGGATTGGCTCACCATCACCCAGACAATGGAGGTCCTGAAGCCCTTCAAGGACTTCACTGTGGCGGTCTCGTCAGACACGTCGACCCTCGGTCTGGTCATTCCCCTGGTGCACATGCTCCAGAGGAATCTGGCCACCCTTGAAGACCGGGTCGCGCCCCGTGCTGACCTTGTTCCAGCGGTGCGCGCATTAGTGAGAAGGCTACAGCAGGGCATAGCTGCCAGGCTAACTCCTCTCACTAAGGAAGAGTCATACATGTTGGCGACCGTGTGTGACCCGCGCATAAAGGGCACTTTCGCCGAGCGGGATGGGAACCTCACCCAAGCCAGAGACGGGCTCTGCTCTTGGGTGAGGCGCAGGCAGGCCAAGAGGGGACGCCTGTCGACAGGGGGGACGCAAGAGGGGCCCTGCCGTGCGGGTCCCTCTGATGCCCCCTCTGCGCAGGCCCCCCCCGCGGCCACCACCGGAGTACTGATGGAGATGGAGATGCTCCGGTGGGCCCTCATCTCCTCTGGGGTCGTGAGGACCGTGAGAGAGGATCCGGCGGAGGCGATGGTCAGGGACTACCTCGCGGAGCCCTGCGAGTCGCTCTCCACCGATCCGCTCAGCTACTGGGCCAGGAAGGAGTCGGTCTGGCCGGACCTCTCCCTCGAGGCGCAGCGGCTGCTCTCATGCCCTCCGACGAATGTGGAGAGCGAGCACGTCTTTTCACATGCGGGCGACATTGTCGGCCCACATCGCACTCGCCTTCTCCCATGGAGAGTCGAGCAGTTGACCTTCCTGAAGGTCAACTCTCGCCTCTTCGATTTCTCAGGACTGGACTTCCAGAGTGACTGAGGTGAGCCCAACTTGTGGCCTGCATCCTCTGTGAGTCCAATCCTTTGGAATCGCGCTCTCCCCTGTATAAAACCCTGTATATACAGTTAAAACCGGCCAGTAGAGGGAGGGTGGTTAGGAACCAGTGGCAAAGGGAAAACACCCAGCAATTTGAAAGCCCCCCCCCCAGGGTATTCAAAACATCTCCCATCACTGAGACAGACCCTGTGGGACCAAATTTATTATGAAAAATAATGCCCCAGAAACATGGATTGCTACTGGAGGGAGAAACAGGTTAGATAGGGATTGCTTAGGTGTTTTTATCAGATGAAATCCTTGTAAAAAAAAAATTGAAGAAGAATTGTTGTACTGTTTTTTGAAAGTTGATGTTCTGTTCATGTAAAAAAAAGAAAAAAAACCCCAAAAAAGTTGTGATTATGTTTTTTAAAAGTTGATTGAATGTTCATGTTTAAAAAAAAAAAAACAGAAAAAAATTGTTGATGTTAATGTTGGGTTTGCATGGTTGGGGGATGCGGGAAGAGTGGTGGATGGGCACCGGCCAATGATGATCTCTCGCAGATGTTCCCAGGTAAATTCTGAGGCTGGTGTGGGGGTGGGGGGAGACCTCTGCAGAACTGCTCCAGAAATACCATTGTCCAGTGCCTTGGAAGTGCCCAGTTCAGCTTTGTGTGTCTGAACTGAAAGCACAGCCACAGGAAATGACATAGGTTCTGCTGGACCCTGTTGCAGTGGTTCCCCCCCATTAAGTCGTTTTATGGAGGGAGAGTTGTATTAGGCTGGTAGTTATGATCATCTTCTGTTTCCATGCCCTGTTGTGCCCGCTCACTATGTAACCTGTGGAAATGTTCAAAACTTTACAGTTTGTCCATTTCAAAAGAAAAATTGTTGTTAAGATTCTCTGATGTGTAGTTAATTGTATTGTGTTGTGCTGTGAGGGACAATAAGTGTAATATGTTGTGTGATTTGTTGACCACTTGTAATTTGAAAATGATAAAATAAAGTTTTTTTTTAAACTTAATGATTGTGTGTCTGTGTTCCCTTCTTTGATGGGAGGTTGGTTCCCAGCATAGGGAACAATGGGGCAGGCTGGCCAGCCTGTTCCTGGGGTACTGGGTGTGGGGCAGCTGAGGGTGGTTTTGGTTCTGAGAGGGGCTGAGTGGAGGATTTGGGTCTGTGTGTGGCAGCTGGGGTGGGGGAACTGGGTTTGTGTGGGGCTGTAAGGAGTGGACTATGGGGGATGAGAGCACTGGTCGTCCTTTGTGCCCAAGTAGGCCCCTGCTACTGTCCTGGTGTGGGCTTCCATGCCTCTATCAGTTGCTGGCCCTCCTTTGCCATCTTTTTCAGAAATTTTCCTAGGGCTGCCAAACTCCTGGTTGGGCTTGAGTTCAGGTTAGAGAGAGTAGTTCCCTACAGAGAAACTGGCTGCTTCCAAGGGCAATCTCTTTAGAGGGCAAATGTGGACCATGGATTCTGGGGGAGATCCCTACTCAGATTTCCCTTTCCACAAGTCCCACCCCCAAATTGCCAGTAACTTCCAAGGCCAGAGTTTGCCACCCCAGAGAGATCCCGTTCCCACCCTCTTAGCCTTGGCATGAAAGTTGTAGCCCCCATGGAACACTTCCAGGTTCCTGATTCCAAGCCCAATGACACCAATGTAAGACAATCCAGCCCTCCATCAAAAATGGATTTTAAGTAGCAGTGGGATTGGGCTGCATTTCAGTCATTCACATATCTGGTTGTGTTCCCAAACATTTAGCTTATGTTTTTTTAAATCAGCGTATGGCACTTAAAGACACTTTTAAATGGTTTTAAAAACATATTTTTATTATGAAGTATTTAATGTGGCATTGCTCAAGGGCAGGCCTTTTGGCCAAATGAGCAGTATCAGTACAGTAAAATTTAGACAAAGCTCATAGGAAGAAAACGCATTCATACTGTCAAGTGGGAAGAAAGTTTTAATTTACATGTACCATGGACTCCGAAAAAGACATGTAAGTGGCCTCCAGACCAAATCAGGCCTGCTTTCTCCCTTGAAGATATCAGTTGATGATAGTGCTTACTGATTAATGTCACATCATGAGAAGACAAGGTTCACTAGAAAAGACAATAATGCTAGGAAAAATTGAAGGCAGTAGGGAAAAGAAGAATACCCTAGATGTGGTAGATTGACTTCGGTTTGCAATACATGGACAAGGTTTTTGGGATATTTTGGAGCTCAATAATTCTAAAGTACACCATAAGTGATTTGAATGCATAAAACATACAGACACATACACATAAAATGTATATACCCCCTCCCCACCAAATTAAAGGTTTATCTTATGCCCCGGTTTTCTCCCCCATGGGAACCTATAGTGGTTTACACATTGCTGTTCTCCCTTGATTTGTTTCACCCTCATCACAACCAGGCTAACAATAGACAGCTGCTCCATGCCTCACATTGGAGTGACTACATCCACCGATGGCCTTCTTAGTTGTTGGAGGGGGTGGAGGGGGGGGAGGAAGGAAACAACGCACTCCTGCCCACTCTATCTGGGGCCTAGGTGACCAAATTGCTTGGCCTTGGCAAGGAGCCAGTGGTGGGGCGGCACTGGTTCTGGGGCCCCGTCCAGAACATTTGTCCAGGGCCCCAAAATCACCTAGACTGCCTCTGGAAAACACAACACAATTGTTTACTTAGGCTGAGCCAAGAACATCCATCAAGCCTACAAGGCACAGAATCAGAGTCTGCCAGATTCTAGACCAACTCTCTAGCCATTGCACTACAGTGGATGTCTAAAAATTGTTCATACCCCCACCAGCAACTTGAACATTTTTCTCCAAAAGGCACACAACTTGGCTGGGTCTCAAAAAGGACTATGATGCATGGGCCTGTCAATGCATACTGGTACTAAGGCTCTTGCTGGGGGGAGGGGGGCATTGTGCCAATGCCACCCTGGCTTTGGAAGGGGACAGTAAAATAGAAGAAATAATCTAGGTTCAGTGCCTCCCCCCCTTCTCTGTCTCTCTCTCTCTCTATAATGTGTGTGAAAACATTACTGACAGACTATACCATCACTGAAGCCTACAGGATACTTAGGGTCTGTTCACACACGCATGATCAATGCTCTGGCATGATGATGTCTGTTCTAGGAAGTGATGTGATCATCACACAAGGCTGGGGAGCACGCACAATTCACAGCAGGCAGATTTGGGCCACAAGTGATCCTGCTTTGGCCTGTAGGGCCCAAATCAGCCCACTGCAAAGCACAGGAATACTCTCAGGGCAGCCAGATGACATCAGTGACATCACGGCAGCAGCCCCAGGAGCGTACCTTGAAGGCTCATTCCCTGACTTTCCCCCTTCCAGCCAGGTAAGCAGTGACAGGGGGTGATAGGTGAGAGTGGGGGATCCCCCACCAAGGGGAAACGGATCCCTAATTGTGTCTGAGGTTGTGGAAATCAAATGGGTCATTACCTCCATATTGCTTCTGTCTTTGAGGGACTTACATGCACATTATATTTAACTCCAGATTTCTTGATTGTCAAGGAATGCATGTGGTGGGGGGTGGTAGGAAGGGTGGGAGAAGGGCCCCTGAGGGTAAGGGTGGCATTTGGCATGCAAAATGCCACCCCTGGCAAGACAAGCCTCCCCCAGCTGTCAGTGGTAGAGATGAGAGCAGAGCACCTACTTGGGGAGGCCATGAAATGCCCCCCCCAAGTGGGAGCAGGCTGAGCCTTGGTGGGGGGTGGGAGGAAGGGTGGGAGAAGGGCCCCAGAGGGTTGGGGGGGGGTTTGTTGCAGTGGTTCCCCCCCCCATTAAGTCATGTTATGGAGGGAGAGTTGTATTAGGCTGGTAGTTATTATGATCATCTTGTCTAGTGTGGGCTTCTGTTTCCATGCCCTGTTGTGCCCGCTTACTATGTAACCTGTGGAAATGTTCAAAACTTTACAGATTGTCCATTTCAAAAGAAAAATTGTTTTTAAGATTCTCTGATGTGTAGTTAATTGTGTTGTGTTGTGCTGTGAGGGACAATAAGTGTAATATGTTGTGATTTGTTGACCACTTGTAATTTGAAAATTATAAAATAAAGGTTTTTTAAACTTAATCATTGTGTGTGTGTTCCCTTCTTTGATGGGAGGTTGGTTCCCAGCATAGGGAACAATGGGGCAGGCTGGCCAGCCTTCTCTGCAGGTGGTGGGGGGGTCAGGGGGGTGGTTGTCTGTGTGCCAGGGCAGGTGCTCTTTCCCAGGGACGATTTGGCACTGCCACCATTGTGGCACCCCTTGTCTGTGCGGAATTGCCCTGGGAAAGAGAGTTTAGGGGTTCCCAAAAGGGGAGGGCAGGCCAGCCTGTTCCTGGGGTTATGGTGGGTGTGGGGCAGGTGGGGGTTGATTTGGGTCTGTGAGGGGCTACTGGGGGGATTTGGGTCTGTGTGTGGCAGCTGGGGGGGAATTGGGTTTGTGTGGGGCTGTGAGGGGTGGACTTTGGGGGCTGAGGGGACCTACTTGGGGAGGCCATGAAATGCCCCCCCCCAAGTGGGAGCAGGCTGAGCCTTGGTGGGGGGTGGGAGGAGGGGTGGGAGAAGGGCCCCTGAGGGCTGGGGGGCATTTTGCATGCAAAATGCCACCCCTGGCAAGACAAGCCTCCCCCAGCTGTCAGTGGTAGAGATTAGAGCACCTACTTGGGGAGGCCATGAAATGGCCCCCCCAAGTGGGAGCAGGCTGAGCCTTGGTGGGGGGTGGGAGGAAGGGTGGGAGAAGGGCCCCTGAGGGTAAGGGGGCATTTTGCATGCAAAATGCCACCCCTGGCAAAGGAAGCCTGCCTCTTCATTTTTTCCCCATAGGAAATAATGAAGAAAGATTAGCAGCAGCATGCTAACAATATGCTGCTCCTTCGCTTTCTTATGGGAGGATGGGGGGACCTGCTTTGGGGGGCCATAACATGGCTCCCCAAAGTCCAATCTGTCTGAAACTTGGGTGGTTGTTAGAGAAGGGTTAGAGGAAGGTCCCCACCAATTTTGGGCTTATTCAGTGGGAAAATGCCTCCTCCAGGCGTCCTGGAAGACGGAGGCATTTTCCCATAGAAAAAAGCCGAAAGAATGCCGAAAGCCGAAAGAGATTCTTGTTTCGGCTTTCGGCTTTAACGATAGAGAATCTTGTTTCGGCTAATGCCGAAACAAGAAAGCCGAAAGTTTTTTCCTTGCACACCCCTACTCATTAACTCCTCCTGTTTCTTTTTTGTCATATTTTTACAGAGCAGTTTCGATTTTGTTTTGTTAATACTAAACCCTGCCAGATCTCCAAATTCTTTAATTTTATCTAACAATAATGGTAATGTCTGGACTGGTTCCTCCACTATAAACATCACATAATCTGCAAATGCTCTGAACTTATATGAAAAGCCTTTGAGCCTTATACCTTTAATGCTGTTATCTTCTCTTATCTGCCTTAAAAGTATTTCCAACACCATAACAAATAGCAAGGGTGAAACTGGATATCCTTGTCTTGCGCCTTTTCTTACCTCAAATTTTTCTGTCAAATCACTGTTTATACATAATGACGCTTTTTGATCTTTATATATAGCTTTCACGGCTTCTATAAATTCTTGCCCCAGTTCCATCTTTTCCATTGTCAGAAACATAAAATCCCAATTTAAGTTGTCAAAGGCCTTCTCTGCATCTGCAAAGAAAAAGCCTACCTCCTTTTCAGGGTGCTTATCATAGTATTCAATGGCATCTAACACAACTCTCAGATTATCCTTAATTTGCCTGTTTGGTAAAAATCTGGCCTGTTCTTCTCCCACAAAGTCAATTAAAAATCTCTTAAGCCTTTCCGCTAAAATTCTTGCAAAGATTTTATAATCATTATTCAATAAAGAAATGGGCCTATAATTCTTGACATCTGTTAGATCTTGTGACTCCTTTGGGATCAATGAAATATTTGCTTCATTCCATGTATTTGGGAGACCTTTTTTCTTCATAATCTCATTCATCAACCTTTATAGGGTCTGCACCAGGTCTTTTTTCATTACTTTATAAAATTTTGCTGAAATTCCGTCTGGACCTGGTGCTTTCCCTATCTTAATTGACTCTATGGCTTCCAAAATTTCTTCTTCTGTAATTGGAGCATTTAATGTCTCTTTCATTGTATTTGAAATCTTAGGTAATCTTGCATTTTCTAAATATCTATCTATTTTGTCTAAATCTATCCTTTTTTGAAATAGTTTGGCTTAATACATGTAAAATGCTCTTTTTATCCCTTGGTGTTCCATTATCTCTTTCCCTTCCTCCCCTATTTTTCCCATTACTTTTTTCTCCCTTTTCCTTTTCAGTTGCCAGGCTAGATATTTCCCTGGCTTATTGGCCCCTTCAAAAGATTTTTGCTGCAAAGTCTTTAAGTTCCACTCCAACTCTTTATTTACAAAGGCCTTCAGCTGCTCTTTATTTCTTGAATTATTGTTTTCTTCCCTGGTCTTTTCTGTAACTCTTGCTCCTTCTTAGAAATTTTTTCCTGTATTTCTTGGATTTTTTTTCTTTTTTCTTCCTTCCCCTACTGTTCAAAGTAATCAAGATCCCTCTCATCACTGCTTTATAAGCATCTCAAACCATCTGTGTTGGTACTTCCTGACCACTCTTATATTGGGAAAAGTATTTTGTCTCTCTTTGAATGAATTCCATATTTTCTTGATTCTGAAGATCTTCATTTAATCTCCATCTAAATTTTCTAAATCCCATCGAAATTTTCCACATGATTGGATTATGATCCGAACTCACCCTCAGCATCATCTTTATTTTCTTTCTCAACAAACTTAACTCTTTTGTTGCCCAAATCATATCAATTCTTGAAAAGGACTGATGTCTTGCAGAATAGAACGTATAATCTCTTATTTTAGGATTCCAATTTCTCCATACATCTTCCAAATTTTCTTGTCCTACCAGCTCAAAAAAGGATTTTGGTAGCTTCCCTGTTTTTTTGTGAGATGACTTTAAATTCCTGTCTAACTGCAGATTAACAACACCATTAAAATCTCCAACCATTAAAATTTGCTCATATGAATATTGGTCCAGATTTTGAATTATCTCCTTATAAAAGTCATCCTTAGCTCCGTTTGGAGCGTAAATTCCTAATACCAAGGTCTTCTTAAAATTTAACATTATCTCTACTGCCAAATATCTTCCATCTTTGTCTTTAAAAATTCATTTGGGATCCAATTCTTCCTTTAAATATATCACAACCCCTCTTTTCTTTTGTTTTGCAGATGCCCAAAATTCTTCTCCTAATTGTCTGCTTTTAAAAAATTTACAATCTTGCTCTTTAATATGTGTTTCTTTCAGACATACTATATTGCAATTTTGTTTCTTTAACCAATGGAAAATTGCTTTACGTTTTTGAGGTGAGTTCAGTCCATTAACATTCCAAGATATTAGCTCATCGTGTTACTTTTTAACATTTCTGGGAAAGTCTCTTTCATTATCAAGCAGGAACACTGTCATATCATGTCTTGACTTGATGTTCACTCTTGTAGATTGAAAATGAAAACTCAGTCATTCAGGTATTTCCCACCTATACCTGATACTCTTCTCTCTGTTTTTCTGTTAGCTCTTGGTACTTTTTTCATTTTGGGAAGTTCTTTCATGATTCTGACTCTACTTCCCTCCATTACCAAGGGGCTTGCATAATGTCTTTTTAAAATTTCTTTCATTCTTTTGGTTGTCAGTTGTACAATTATATCCCACTGTAGATTTTTCTGTTGTGCATAGCTGGAGTTTACTCTGTATACCAAATCCAAGTTTACTTCTATTTCCTCTGGCTGCTTGTTTAAAAATTCTGTCAATATTGCAATCATCTGATCTTGCACACTCTGTGTTGTGGACTCCGACACTCCCCTAAATCTCAACTGATTTTCTGTGATTCTACACTCCATCACCGCCACACGCTCTTGTAGTATTTGATTTTCCAGTTTTAAACTAGAGGTCTTTTGCTCCACCTCTTGAACTGTTTGATTTGTTGACTGTAGTTCCTTCTTTATTTCATCTATATTTTTGACAACTCTGTCACCTCTGCTTTTATTAATTCTTTTATATTTTTGATCAAACTTTCCTCCATTCTTTGCATAGATTGGCCCAACTCTTTATTACCATCTAGCACCTTTTTTTCTAACGCTTCTATAGCAGTCTGCCATTCCTTATCCGCTTTCTGCATCGTGCCTGGGCTAGCTTTTGCACCACCCCAACTATCGGCTCTCTTTCTAAGTTCCATTTTGAATGTCCACTCCAATTTCTATTTTAAGCCAATCAGTATTAATTTCTTTTAATTTAAAGTCTCATCAATTTCGACCTTACCAAAATGTCGGGTGCAATTTCTCTATGGTAACTTCCTTGCTCCTTTTTCCTTCTTGAAATGGCAGGCTTTCACTTCCTCTTGACCTCTCAGTTTCTCCGTGTTGTGATCTTTCCCCTCTCTTTCTTCCATGTTCTTCTACGCTGTTCCCTCTTCCTTCCCGAGTTGGCTCCTCTCTAGGCAGAAAAACTCACAGTGCTCGGTGTCTTCTACAGTCTCATGATGTTTAGTCCATTTCCTCTCACGCTATCTCTCCTCTCTTGCTACCATTATCTCCTCCAAAACCACGGGTATGTATAAACAAAACTGATTTTTCTTTTTTAACGCTTTAAAGTTCTATCAAATTTCCACAACTTCCCCTGGATTGCCTTCCTCCTCTACTCAACTAGCAGCTCAGTTCGTTAGTTTCACTTTTTCTTGGCTCTTTCTTCTGATCTTTAGTCCAAAAAACAAGATAGTAATCTTTACCTTCCTTTGCTCCATTTGGGTTGCTCGTGCTGTTTCTTACGTTCAAAGTTGGTCAAATTCGGTACTGAAGCTTGGTTTCTGACGATCTTATGCCAAAATTTGACTCAAAAGAGCTCTGCAGAGATTTTAGCTTGCCCTTCTCAGAGGGGACCTCAAGGCAACGGGAGAAGTCCTTTATTCAGAACCCCCCCACCACCAAGATCACTAACTCTCAGGTTCTTGTAGCGTTCTTGCCCCTCTCCTACCTGGAGAGGGGTGGCAGCGGGTGATCTAAGCACCTGGCCTGCCTAAAACAGTTGCTCTTGATTGCCCAGCTCCCTGGGCAGCATCAGGTTGCCATCAATCCAAACCAGAAGTCCCTCCAGAGTGTGGGATTATTTAATATGGTGGTGAATAAAGGGAAAAAAATAGCCAAATTACACACAGAACTCACTCATTTAGCTTGTTAAAGCAGGTTCTGGAATGCTGACCCAAAACCAGAAAACTAAATTGAAACAAGTCCCTCTCAGTTAAAACATCAGTGTGTTTTGTTTCATTTCATACCTTTGGCACTGGGCAGGTTCTCCACACAGGGCAGTGCAGCTACTTATTTTCCTCAGCAGCACCAATCAGATCCCAAGGAGAGAGAGATCTTATGTTATTAACTAACTGTGTTGGTGGGAAGAAGGAATGAGATGGACGCACTCAAGTGCTTCTCCCCCCACCCCCCTGCACCAATCAGGTCCTCACAAGGAGAGACTCCTCCCTTTCCTGCATATCAGATTTGAAAACACTTGTAAGGGATATGTCAATCATAGGTTGCAATTTGAAAGATACTTCCCTGGGAGTAAGCATTATTGAATAATATAGAATATCTGAGTAGACCTGTTTAGGATTGCCCCCACCCTGTTGGCCCTTTCAAAAACAATCCCTCTTGCCCTCACAGCAAAAGGAAAACTTATGGGGAAAACATAGGTCTGTTGTGGGGGGTGGGTAGGATTTAGCCAATCATTCTGCCTGCCTGCCTGCACTTGAGAGATGGAGAAGATTGTGCATGCGTTTGCATATTTGTGGCCAAAGTGCATGCAACAGACCAAAATGAGAAGAAAAAACCCCCAAAAGGATCAGTTTTGAGCTGGGAGCAGTCAAGTAGAACAAACTAGGAATGGAACAGGATTGTTCCAGAACCCCCAGAAACAAAACTGAAACAAAAAACTTTCGAGGGCCTTTTTTGCACTTACAGTTTAAACCACAATTTATTAGCATTTGCCCCGATTGTAGTGGCTTTGGCATTGCACCTGTTCATTTCACACTGTTCACTGCAGTTTCGATTTGGTGTCTGTACTTCATTTCAGACCAACTTTGAAGTCTTGATGCAGTTTTGGGCTTTCAGGGCTTTGCAATTCACATCACACTTTTTAAAAAACATTGAGCATGCATAGTAACATTGCAATATAACCCATCCCCCCCACCAC
Organism: Eublepharis macularius; assembly: GCF_028583425.1. Taxonomy (NCBI): domain Eukaryota; kingdom Metazoa; phylum Chordata; class Lepidosauria; order Squamata; family Eublepharidae; genus Eublepharis; species Eublepharis macularius. The sequence continues at coordinate 64,148,864 of NC_072797.1, read as the reverse complement.
CCTTTTGCTGATTTGGTTATCCCCTGCCCACTAGAGAGGCAATTGGTGGCAGAGTTCTGGGGGAAAACATGTACCACTCTCATTTACTTTTCTTAAAAGCCAAGCCAGGAAAGGGTTAACATGTTGCTGCTTCTTCCCCTCCCGACAAGCTGTGACTTTGTTTCCAGAGGGCTGTCCAAAATGCTTGTTTTTTTCCTTCTCTTTGACAAAACCTGAAACATGCCTGGGAGGGAGGGAAAAGCAGCCATTAATCCTTTCCTGGCTTTTAAAGCCAGGAGGAAAGTGCAGTAATGTCACAAGGTCACAATGTTACAACCCATTCTTGCTTTCAAAATAAAAAAGAGTGTGTGTGCATACCCCAAGGGAGGAAGGGGAAAGCAGCCATTTAACCCTTTCCTGGCTTTTAAAGCCAGAAGGGAATTAGCAGCAAGCTTAGGAATTGTTCCTGGCTTTGGAAAAAAAATAAGAGAGTGCTTGCATACCTGGGAGGAAGGAAACTAACAGAGAAGCAGCCTTATGACCCTTTCCTTGCTTTACTAAAAAAAGGGTGGACAAGGAGTTGAGAGAGCTGAGGAGAATGGGAGTGGTTAATTCTGCATAAACTAATCAGCTCCCAGGGAAAAAGAGAGGGGGGCAGAAGAGAAGCAGAAGTGGAGTATAGAGTTCATGCTGACATTAATTGGACCAGAGCCAACTGGGCAAAAGCTTCAAAATAACATTGTGGTATGTCCACAGGGGGAAAAATTGGGGATGCCGCGGACAAACATCAGTTCTGCATCCCACGACTACCTTGCAAGTGCAAAAGTCCCGCAAACAAGGGGTGCAGAAAAGGTGCTGAAATGCTTTAAAATCCCAGTGTGAAAAGGACCTAGATGTACACCCCTATTTAATAACTGTTCTTGCTGTTGTGGGAGATGCTTTTACTTTACATTAAGAGTTGGTTGCTGACTGATCTTGTGCAGGGGGGAGGGAATGTCCCCCCAGTTTAAAGAGTTTGTTGCTGTTTATTTTTTAAAGTGTTCCTGTTCTGGGGGGGAGGGTGTTTTTGGATTGCATTTGTTGAAAGCTGCTTGTTACTTAGTTGCTGCTTATCTTTGGTGGGAGACAATGCTTTTTGCCTCTAAGTGGCATGTTGTTTTGTTCTCTGCTTGTTGGCTAGTGGAGTTTTGGGGTGCTTTCTTGTTGGGTTATACTTTTTCAGTAGTTATTGCACTTACTAGGTAGACTGTTCATAAGGTTTTAAAGTAGGCTAGGTGTAGGTGTTTTTACCAAAAAATTAATTTTCAGCCACAATAAAAAAAAATAACTAGGCTGCTCACCTTGCTCTTGAACTCTTGGCTTCAGTGAAAACAGGAAGTGCTTTAGAGGTGTAGTACTGCCATAGGCTGACCTATACTCATCTGCATTTCAGGGAGTTGCTTGATTCTCAAAGAAGAAATAAGCATCTTGCTATTGTGCAGTTAGTTAATATCACATATAAGGCTTTTAAAAAAGAGACCATTTTTCCATCTCAAAGTTAGACTTACAAAAATTAGCTGATTTTTGGAAACCAAAAAAATTGGGGAGGGGGCTGGGAAAATGTTGTGGGTTTGTATTGCTGTTTTGTGTTAATCAGTGTAGCACAATCCTCTAGGCTGACTCTACCAGTAGTATTAGTGGGGGGCAGAATGAGCAAGAGGAGAGGAGGAGTTCATTAGAGGCCTGGGGGAAAGGCTATGGTAAATATTAAAGAAGTGGAGGGGAGGAGCAGGGCAGTAGAGGCCTGCCCCAGCACAGCTGCCTACCAGCAGCCCAGCCTTCAGTTGTCTGGTGACAGCCTTTCCTTGCAAGAGCTGGTGCTTTTGGCCTGAAAGTGAGTGGTGAGCTTAGTATGCAAGGGAGAGGTTTTCTACTTGTCTCTCCCATGTGTGTAGTGTGGCTAATTGAGGAAGGACTGTCTGCTTGGGAGTGACTGTGACCACACCCTTGGCCATTGGTAGTGGGCTATTGGAATTTAAAGGCCTCCTCTTTGCCAGAGGTGCATGTCTTTAGCGTGAACCTATAGTCTCTTGGTCCTGGGGAGATCAAGCCTGGGGACCTGTAAGATTCCTCTCTTCTTTTTTACATACTTTCCTTGCTGTGTTACCACTCTTACTCTCAGAAGATATTAGATCAGGTCTTATGGGGCAGAGTTCCTCACAGAAAATAGATTACAGGGAGAAAATCTGTTTTTTATGACAGTCAGAAGCAGACTCTTTTTTGGAAGAAGACAATAGCTACTGAAGAGCCATTTCCAGTTACCTGCCATCTCCAGTTACTTGCTATATTTATCTTCCTCCATGAGGACAAGAAGGACTTCATTTGTCACAACTGAAAGCTGATAGTGTTACTGAAAGAAAAAGTGAAGAACATGGAGGAATGGACTGGTACCTTTCAAGAGATCAAAGAAGGAGAGGATTTCATCAACAAAGTCTTCAGATCCTGCATAGGAATGGAGAGAGTGGTGGAAGGGACAATATTACAGGATATTTTCCTAATGAACTTTCTAAGAGATCGACAGCATGAGCCATAAGGCATAGAGTAAGATGGCACTCAATGCCATTGTTAAGAAATTGATTCTAGGCCCTTGCTGACATGATGAAATCACTGGCAGATTTACAACAACAAGTGACAGAATCACTGGCAGATATATAAAAACAAGGACTGGAAAGAACAAGTAGGGATGCCATGGAACTACAAGCAAATAACATTAGAAGGAAAAGGAAAACCTTGGTGATTGGTAACTGTCTTCTGAGGGGTATGGAACGTCATTTTTCCAGGCCTCACTCCATGGCCTGAGAGGTATGTTGCATGCCAGGCAGGAAGATCAAGGATATAACAGACCAAATTGCCAAGCTAGTCAAATCAACAGACCATTACCCATATGTGATTGCCCACATGGAAACAAATAACACAGCTAAGCGCATAAGAGCTGACTATGAAGTCCTTGGGAGGCAACTGAAAGGAATGGGGGCACAAGTGGTATTCTCTTCAATCCTGCCAGTCAGAGAAAGAGGAATACAACAGGAACAGAATATTATGGAGATGAACCATTGGCTGCATTCATGGTACCAGCAGGAGCAATTTGGATTCTGGGACCACGGCCTACATTTTCTTGAAGATGGCCTGCTTGCATATGATGGACTCCACCTATCATGGGCCGATTCCAGATGACTAACCTTAAGGCGTTTCATGCCGCCTTCTTCCGGATCGCGACGGGGAAAATGCGAAATATCGCGTTTCCTCGCGCGAGTTTTGCGCGTCATCGCGCAAAACTCGCGCGAGGAAACGCGATATTTCGCATTTTCCCCGTCGCGATCCGGAAGAGGGCGGCATGAAACGCCTTAAGGTTAGTCATCTGGAATCGGCCAAGGACAGGGAAGAATGTGTTTGGAAGGGACCTGGGGAGATTCCTTGGAAGGGCATTAAACTGACATCACAGGGGAATGGAGACACCAGGCATAGGAATTTCAGGGAAGAAGGAGAGCAAATAGTAGAGACTTACCTGGGAAGCCAGGCCAAGGAGGGGGAACATTGCAAGGCTTCTGATGCCTATATACCAATGCCAAATTCTTGGGCAATAACAAGGAGGAACTTGATATGCTAATGCAGATGGAAATATATGATTTAGTAGGCATTACAGAGACTTGGCAGGATGATTTTCACGATTCTAATACAGTAGTGGACGGGTATGAGTTATTCAAGAAGAACAGGAAATGTCATAGAGACGTGGAGTGGCGCTGTATGTGAGGAAAGGACTTGATTGTCGGGATGTACTAGAGGAGGAGAATGACAACCCAGTGGAAAGTGTTTTGGTGAAGAGAAGGAGTTGAACATGGTGAATATGTGTGACCTGTGCATCAAGGGCAGCATCCCTGAATGGGCCAGGAAGCTCACCAGCTTGAGAGACAAGCTCTCTCATCAAGTGCAGCGTATACAGGCCAAAGGATGTGCCCTGCTAACAGAGGGAGAGGAGGAGGAGACCAGCTCTGCTGTTCCCCACACCTCCCCTTCTACACAGGGTTCCCCCATGGCTATGCCCAAGATGCCCATGGAGAGGCAATAATCAGGAACTACCTTTCAGAACTTTATGAGTCATGTACCGCTTATCTTCTGAACTACTGGGCCAAGAAAAATAAATGGTTTGGCCAGACTTCTCTCTTGTGGCTCAGAGTCTCCTCTTATGCCCTCCAACGAGCATGGAAAGCAAGTGTGTTTTCTTCCATATGGATGACATTGTCAGCCTCATCACACTCACCTACTCCCCTGGAGAAATGATCAGTTGATTTTCCTGAAGGTGAACTTGCCCCTCTGTACTTTTAGAATGAGTTTAAGTGAGCACACACTTTGTACTTGCATCCTCTGTCAGTCTGTGATGGGGAGGTGGAAAAAAGTGCTTTTCCTAGTTAAATTTGAAAACCACCGGGAGGGATATTTTATCCAGTTGGCATACTAAAAATTCACACTCCAACTTGGAATCTCCCCCCCACCCCCAACATACACACCAAAACAATACCAACCCAACCAGCACACTCCTTAAACCCGGACATAAATCTATGCAGGGATTGAAAAAAGCAGCAGCAAAAATTTCTCTTGCCACTGGAACAGGAAGATTCAGGGACATGTTAGTGAATATCTAGACACAACACTGCCAGTGTTTTAAGATAAATGTACTTGTAAATGCAGTCGTGTTCTTGTGTACTGTTAATTTTCTTCTTTACAGGCATGGGAGGGAACAAGATGGCCAGTGATAGAGGGCAGCTTCTACAGCTCTGTGTCTTGGTTCCTCCGAGCTAGTGTGACAGTGTAGGCTGTAGACAGGAGAGAGAGGAAAACTTGGGTTACCCAAAATTACACCTTCTCACTTTTTGAGGCCTTCTTTGGGCGTGATGGGTCTGTGATAAGGTTGATTGCTGCTAGATCCTGCTCTGTATTAAGGCTATCTGAAAACTTTATTCTGAAGAATCATGCAAGTTTAAAGTGAGGAGGAAGCTGATATTGATAAAGGGAGTTTTCCTGGTTTGCATGAAAGTTAAAAATGCTTCCTGCAGGAGGAGGTGAGTAACAAGGCTGAGTTACTAACAAGATTAAGAAGTGATCAGACACCTTCCTGTATAGTCACTAAAAAAAAAGAGGATGAACTAGCTGGGATCAGTCCATTGCTCATTGTCTTGGAGACCAGGACCATTTATTAGAGTCAAATAATTCAGGGAGGAGGCTCCAAGTCCTTGGGGAGAATGGACCTCCATTGTAAGCAGCCTGAGGTGGGCTTTAGAGAGTAGCAGGTCTGCATTACTTTGCTGCTTAATGACTCGTTACAGTGCCCTTGGCATGGCTTGCTGCTGTATAACTAGCCACTGCTGTTATTTTAACTTTAGCAGGATGCAGACTCCATTTTCTAGCCTTAAGTCCATGATATAACCAAACTGGGGGTGGATGTCCAAGATGGGGGTCCCCTTGAGGTGAGGGTTCTGGGGGCTACAGGAGAGGGATCTTATACTAAGTTACTATTGTGTCTGCTTGCCATTGCCATGGTTTGTGTTGGGTCAGTGGTTCTGCTGGATGGTTTGTTTTGTTCTGTGGTGTTCCCACATTGGTCGTAACACTATTTCTGTTGGGCTTGCAATACTGTCCCTTGCTTCATTTTGCTTCTGCTGACATTCTCTGGTTTGACATTGGTTCTGCTGGGACACTCTGGTTTGACATTGATTTTCTTGGTTCAGCTTACACTGGGATTTGCTTTTGGCTATGGGTTGCCCCTTTGTGTTTGGGTTTCTTTGCCCTGAAAAATCTTTGAATTTTGACATTGGTTCTGCTGGGACACTCTGGTTTGACATTGATTTTCTTGGTTCAGCTTACACTGGGATTTGCTTTTGGCTATGGGTTGCCCCTTTGTGTTTGGGTTTCTTTGCCCTGAAAAATCTTTGAATTTTTCTCTCTATGGGAAACAATGAAGCATGGAGCATGGTGAGGGCAGCTTGTTCAGAGACCCATAGAATTGGATCTCTGGGTCCAATCTTTTTGAATTAAGGGGGGGATCTTTAGTGTACATGAAGGACCAAGTTCCCTGCAATTTTGGTGGAGTTTTCTTGAGAAAAGGCCTCCTGGATATTTATCCCGTAGGGAATAATAGGCCAGATATATTTGTATTCTTGAACAAAAACAGAATCTGAATGCTAAATCAGTATGTTTGGGTCTGAATATCATGAATACCAAATATTCTTGATACCCAGATTTGAATAATACTGATTTGGGGGGTGGGGGGTGCTTCACACCCGTGGTTGCCAGTTCATGAGCTCACAATGGCTTAGAAGCAGAAAAGAACAGAACTGAAGAATCCTCTTTACTTTGTGCTGTCTTCAGCATGGCATGATCCTGATGAACCAATCAGGGTGTTGCTAAGGTATGTGATCACATCCCTCTGCAGCTGAAATGTGTTCTTAATCAGAGTAACTTACCCTCACTGGTAGACCTCTAATGATGTGGATTACAGGGAGAGAGCCTCCTTCCTAGTCCTTGGCCTTGAAAGCTTCTGATCTCATGATCATATCTGCTTCTATGTGCTACAGTTTTGCCTCCAGCCTTTTTTCTCTGGGAACTGCTAGCTCAAAGTTACCATAAGTTTCCAGAGAGGTCTTTTTTGTGGCCTAACTAGGCCAAAAAATCTGAACCAAAGGTTCAAAAGCTGAGAAATAGGCTAAGAGAGGCTAGGTTCTTAACAAGGTGTGGTTTCAGTTGTCTAGAATGGGCTCCCTGAGATAGGAGCATGCATTCTGAAGTTATTGTGCAAAAAATATGAAAACAGCTGCTTAAGGTTTTCTGGAATGGTAATCCGGGATTCTTTGACACTATAAAAAGCACATTCTGAAAAATTCATGTTGTTTCTGAGACAATGGCATTTCTCCTTTCCAATTTGATCCTTGCAAAGGATCACAGGTGAATGCTTCCATGGAGGAGTTTGTGTTGAGCTTTGAGTGCTTGGCAGCCCCAAATTTACATGAATAAATTCTCTGTAGGAGTTCTTTAGGATCATGAAAAAGGTTGAGGGGAAGCAAGACTCCAGTCTTCTGCCTGTGCTGTCCCTTTTCATCAAAATCAGCTTATATGACTTTTAAAGTGACATTCTTGGAGCTGATGTGTGATTCTGATCAAAGCAGTAAAACTGGAGATAACTCATAAACAATCATATCAAGTAGCTAAGTTTTTAAACTCCCATCCTCTAGCTCTTTGCCACTGCATCCTCATCATCAAGAAATTTCTTTAATAGTTGTAATACTAATTACTAATTAAGTATATGTACATTAGATGTCCAGCATGAATGCATCACATAGCAATTGGATAATTGATTCGTCACATCAATCACACACATACGGTCTGTTTTCTGGGGAGGGGGGAGAACTATTTTCAAAGATTGCTGAGGTGGGGGCTTACATCAAAGGAAGCCTTCCTTTGTGAAAGGGAACAATGGACTACAACAAGGAAGAATGGCAAATACAGTTTTTAGTAGAAAGGTAAACTTTTTAAAATAATCAGTCATTGTAAGACAACATGAAAAAATTAGACCCAGAAAGGACTTTTAAAAATACCAGTAACTCCCTGCCCCCCCCCCAAAATTAGTGGATAAAAGTGCTCCTGCACTGAAAAGCACTTGTTTGGGGATTTGTAAAACAAAACCCCTTTGTCCATTCTTCTGGAAACTTAGGTGCAGGAGCAGGTTAAATAACTGGGATGACTATGTTCTGGGCAAAGTTGGTGCCATTATCTTTAAAAACAGCTACAAAGACTCTCAAATTGTTTCCATGTTGAAACTAATAGTCCCCATACTCCAGAACCTGAAATAAACACACAGTGAACTGGAAATGTCCTATCTCCAAACATGCAATCCTGGATCCCAATCCTTGATCATGGATCCAAATAGTGGATCCAAAATTATAACAATTATTTTTTCTCAGTGCACAACCCTACCCTAAGGAGTTTCAAATAGCCTCCAAACTACCATGTTCCCCAAAAACATGTTCTTCTTTGGGGTAATCTGATATTCTGACATGGTATTGTTTTGTAATTGTTCATGTGCTCTTTGGGGTAATCTGATAATTTGGGGTAATTGTTTTGTAATTGTTCATGTACTCTTTGGGGTAATCTGATATTCTGACATGGTATTGTTTTGTAATTGTTCATGTACTCAGAGTCTCTCTACATGAGACATCTGACATGTGAAGAACATGTGTCAGGAGATGCAATGTTAACCAGGAAGGGTAATTTTAAAAGACAGAGCCATGGCAGGGCAAAGGATTTGCTATACATTGGAGCTGTGTTAAGGGGCTGTGAAATGCCAGAAGGGAAATTTCAGACCATTATAACATCTCCATATTCAAGTCTGATTCTGGAAGGCAGCTCCAGTCCATTTCCATTCCTTGCTGCCCTCTGGTTGAGATCCCACAAAGTTTTAGACTGGAGAGGTGAAATTGACAGAGCCTTCAGGGAGATGAAGATGAAATTAACGACCCCCCTGAGGAACAATCTCTGTCTGCTCTGTCTTTTTATACTATGCTTCCTGACTAACATTGCATCTCCCTATACTTGATGAACATGGATCAAGGTGTCTCGTGTAGAGAGACTCTTAATTTTATGCATATTTTATTCGTGTACTTTCTGGATGCCATTTGTCAAGATTTTACCCCTGCAATCCACAATGAAGACACAAATCATCAATGTGTGTATATTATCACTGATCTATATAATTATTAAACAGCTTCCTCCTTCTAAAGTGAGCTGACACCTGTGGACAGCTTCTGCAGACTGCCCATATGTGAAGTACTCCACCCTGGTTCCACCAGCACGCTGGCTTTGTTTCTCCTAGTCTGCACACAAAACTGTGCCAGGCCTCAACCCCTCCTCCCACGACATAGAGCATTTGAGGGTTCAGCTGTTGTTACCTTCTAGTCATTAGCTGCCTCAAGTGAAGATGATGTGGGATATATTTAATAAAGAAAAAAAATATAGGGAGAGATGGGGAAGAATTCTTCAATCTGAAGCATAACTTTTAAGGAAAATATGGTCATTGACATCTGTTTAACTTCATATTTTGTGAGATCCAAATCAATCTACATTACCCTTTTTTCCTACAACTTAACTAGCAGAGTGAATGCTTTTAGGATTTGAGGCTTCATCTTTGCTCTAGATCTAAAAGAAATGAATTACGCTTCATGGAAGAAAACAGCTAATAGTCTGCCGAAGGGAAACATGTGGAGAGAGTTTGTATACTCTGCCTTCTCTGTCTCCTTTGAATAGTCCAGAGGACACAAAATGGGCATCTCAGGGCCAAGCTACACATGACGAATGACACTTGAATGGCAAGTGGATTGAGTGGAGGGCAAGTGAACAGGGAGAAATACACTTGCTGTTCAAGTGTCATTCGTCATGTGTAGCTTGGCCCTAAGAATATGTTCTGTTGTCTTCTTCCCACAGCTTGTCCATAGGTTTTATTTTCTGTGGTATATCCAACTGAATGGGCAGGTTGTTTTTTCTGCTGTACAGAACAGGGGGCTTTGTGACTTGGAAACAATAATGATGCAGAAAAGGGCTTGCTTATCAGTTTGTTGATTAATGATAATGAAGTTTGTGATTGTAATTCAGAAGCAGAATGAGCTGTGACTGAGGTGGTGCTTTATTGTATAATTATTGTTTGAAAACGGAATAATGTTACTGGAAAAACTAAGAACGAGTACTTATTTGTTCAACTAACATGCAGCAAGTTTTTAAAACTTCTCTCATGCATGTATTAATTTTTTGACTTGCAGGGGATCTTTCTCCTTCCTATGAGGGTAGGAGTTAGGTTTTGTTTGAAGCTACTCCACTATTTCCTATCTTTGGATAGTTTGGTGTTGGGGACCTTAGGAAACTGGGCAGGAATTAATCTTCTTCTCCTAAGAAGATATGACCCTTCTTCTTTTGGCTTGAAAGGGCATTGAGGAAACCCAAAAAGAGGCAAGACATAGGAGAACTCACCTAGCTTCTAACAGAAAATACTCCCACCCAAAAATTCACAGCACTCTACCAACTATAAATATTATAAAGATATTCATTAAAGTGCAATATTCAAAAGTGTGAAAGTGATATACATATATAACTTAAATAGTTCAACAGTAGTGCATAAATAATTCATAAATAGTTAATAAATATCTTAATATCATAAATACAATAAATAGTACATCATAGATATTTGACAAAGGACTCCAGCAGTTATTAAAAGGTACAGTCCAAATATACAAAGCTTGAATGCCGGTAAATATGTGATCTTATATGATTCAACGAGTCCAGCTTAATGGTCACCATGGAGTTTCAATGGGATGAAAAGTAAACATTTGTTGTGCAACTAAACCTTCTGTTTGTATTTCTCCCAATGCACATTTATCCCTTGAGACACCATGGGGTATGGCAGCACCTGACAGACTGCTAGCCCAGCCTGTGTTGCACAATTAGTGCTTTTACAAGGGCTGCTTATAGACAAGTATATTGCATTAACATTTCACCACATGCACCTGATACCTCCGTCATGACAGATAAATGCTTCATGTGAATCACAGTTAAGGCAAAAGTTTCAACTTCCCTCACTCCAGAGGGGAACCTATCTGACCTTCCCTGTCAGACTTAACTCACAAACTCTCTGAACAATCCTGTCAGAAACCAACTGCCAGCCCTTCAGCCAGGTTCTAACTGACCAATCAGAGTGAAGGGACCAGGCTATCACTCAAACTCTCTATTCCAAACAGTTGACTCTTTCCCTCCCAGCTCTCTGATTACTGCATTTAGAAAATCTGCTTTCAAGTGCAGTCCACCACAGTAACATAAGGAGTTGTAATAAATATCCAAGGCAAGGTTAAAAATAAAACAAAACTGTTACACAGCTGCTTCCTATGTGAATCACCAAAACATATGATCAAAGTCTGAGTATCTGTACCAAACAGTGAAAGTGAACCCCTCCAAGCTAAACCTGGAAAAAAAGGCTTTTTGAGAATAGTAGCAACCTGAAACCAGGCTCTAATGTCCTAAGAGCTGACCTACATGTTCAGAAGTGGTATAGTTATTTTTGGTCTAGACTACTTCAAGTTGTAGGTGGGGCACTTCATTAGCAACATCTACCCATAGATGTAGTTATATGTAATTTCCTGTTTTGAGCTCAGTAAAATGTATACCATTTTAAACTTCCAGTGGCTTTGTTGGAATATCAGTGGTTATGAATAAATTAGGAAAATTATGAATTGAATCCTGAGGTGCTGCCCATCCTCAAACCTTGATGAATCTGAAGCTTTTAAATCAAATATTTTTGCAAGGCTGACTACACAGACATCAAGGAAACCTAAATATCTCATGTGAGTACACAAGTTTAGGCTGTTCCTTGCTTTAAGAAAAATTAAATTAACTTTCTGGTTCTCTCTGCAGAGTATTTTGAAACATGGAGTTCTTTATATGTATGCACAAAGTCTAAGTCATACACACCAGAGTTCCTATATATATGCTGCCCCACTGGACTGGTGTGTACGTATTATGGCAGATATAATCAGCCAGATGTAATGGAAGTACTGCCAATAGAATTGCTGAGATGATCTAGCAGATATGTACTTAATAGGGAGAGATGGTTCTTCAAATATGTGGCTCAGAAACTGATTTGCACTCAGAAGCAAACTGGCAGGCAATACAACTGCTTTTATATCAGCATAATATGAACAAAGTGACTGAGTCTCATACAGACTACCACTTGAAGCATCTGGGTCATCTTTGAGGGTAGCCCAACTAAAAGCACATTACAGGAATCTTGAGTTAGATCCAGAAAAAATTATCTTCTCAAGGGGATTTTCACCAGTCTTCCCCCCCTGCCCCCACTAAGGTTGTGTGTAATAAAAATTATGAGCCGTAAAAATCATGAAAGTAACTGTTTCTTGGTCTTACCCATGACTTCCTGGAATGGAAACGCTAGCCTCCCTGTTTGGTAGTTACAAAAACCCTCCCTCACAAAATCCATACCCCCCACCCCCGTTCTGGTATTTACCAGTGTGGAGAAATGCTTTCAATTTGTTTGTTTGGAATGTGTTAAAACTTTCACCACCAGTTTAAAAAAAGGTCTATTAGTTAAGAACCTACACCTTGGACCTGCCCAGGGGAGGGCAAAGGAAGAGAATAAAACCTCCTGGCACAGGAAGGAGCGTTTCTTTCACTGATTTGAGCTGGGAGATGAAGGAGCTGAGACATGACTCCTTGCAGTCAGTGGCTGTTGACCATGTGGAGACCAGAGGCTTGAACCATGAAAGATACGACATCTTAATAAGCTGGAAGTTTCCAAGATAGAAAGACTAACTAGACAAAAGATCTCAGTTAGGCATGTACAGTAGAAGGGAGAGAGGAACTGCATTTTTACTCAGTTCTTTTTGAGCTCCCTTGTTTGCACTGGTGCTGTGCTTAAAAGTGTGAGTGAGAACATTTTCTTTTTATTTTCTTTAAAAAATGCTTCTTAAATTCTTAACTGCTGGTAGCTGTTCTCTGTACTACATAGACTCCCACTGCTCAACCATGCTATCTAAAACAGGGGCCACAGGAAGACACTTGGTTGTTGGCAATTGGTTGATTTCCCCCAGTGTTGCACAAGTGCACTAGATACCCTAAAGTAGCCAGGAGCAGGGTAGCAGGAAACTATGCTCAGAGTAGTAAGTAGAGATGGGCACAAATCACAAAAAAACTGAACCATGAGGTTTGGGGTTTGTGGATTTTCACGAACCATGATCTGGCACAAACTGTGGCCAGTTTACGAACCAGTTCGTGGTTCATGGGGTTTAAATGACCCTTTCCGGCCACTTAGCAGCGGCAGGGAAAGGGGCATTTGACAGTTTGAAGGGCCCTTTCCTGCCTTGCAAGTTGCAGGGCCCTTTAAACTATCAGCTGGCAGGAGGCAGGGGGGATCCCCCTCTTGCCACCTGCCAGCTGATAGTTTAAAGGGACTTGCCATTTGCAAGTGACAGGGCCTTTCAAACTGCCCAAACCCCACCCCCAGCCCCAGCCCCACCCTTACCTTGCCCTGCGGGCCCACAACATCTTCCCCTTCCTCCTGTGAGGGGCAGGAAGGCCAGTGGGCCCGAGGGGTGGCAGAGGAGGACAAAAATGGCCTTCCTGCCCCTCAAATGGCAGCCGCGGTGGCTATTTGAGGGGTGGGAAGGCCATTTTCGGCTTCCTCCACCACTGAAAGCCTCCCTGCCCCTCAAATGGCAGCCATGGTGCAGCCTTCTTTAGGAGCAGCCTTCTTTAGGAGCAACATCCAACGTTCGTGAGGGTTACAAAAACAGTTTCTCCATTTGGTTCCCCTCCCATTCCACATTGAAAAGAACAGCCATGAAAATCATAGGAATTGGGGGGGGGGGACCTGATGAATTTGACTCCAGCCTGATAATGCCCTAATGGAAAACTACCCAATCATATTAAACATTTCACTTAGTAGCCCCCGATATGAAACCACAACAAAAATTTTCTAGAAGCACACCCATACCCAATACTATTCCTGAGAGTCCTCCAGGATCAGCATTTCTAGGATCTCATGGAATGAAGTAGGCTGGGGGTGGGGGGGAGAAGTCTCTGATGGAAGTGCATTTTGTTACTGGAAAGCAAAGTGTGAATCCAGTCTCTATTGTAGAAGTTACAGATACATGGATCAGCTAGGTCAGCAGAGTCCAACAAGCAAGGCCATCTATGAAGATGATGAAAGTGATCCTAGCAACAGGTCCAACCTGTTTTTTCATCATCAAGGCTGTGCCTGCAGCCACCCCAAGATTCCTCACTTGAGGTGGCTACACGTCAGAAATCTTGCCTCCCAGACCCACTTTCTTTTAGTCAAAATCAGTGAATTAAGCTGAGTTCTACTCTTTGTCAAGAGACTTCAAGAACCTTCTTATTTTCACATCCTCTAACAACCCCCAGCCTCAAATTCCTACAGCACACAGTAGCGAAGGGTTCATTGTGTAACCATGTACAGTACCTTGCTTGTGTATAAATAAAGCAGCTTCACCTCTTCTGCCCTTTGCTGGCATGTTCAGCATATTAATCACTTTTAAAATGTTCCACAGTCTAATTCACCTTCATAGCTAGAAACAGAAAATCAAAATCAACTGTACCTTTGGGGATTGTCTTATTTTCACCGATAGGACCTCACACTTTGATAGCCTGTTAACAGCTGTATAAAGGAATAGTCTTTCAACCTGCAGTGCTTCAGGCAATTTTACATAAGTTAAGGCTAAGTCAATTGATCTGTCTCTTAACTAGAAACACCTTTTCTAACTCAAGTATCATTTACCTGGGGAAAATACAAGTGTTGTTCTAATGGCATGTTCCCACTGCTATAGTTAAAAGCTGTACAAGAAGTGCCATTTTTAAAAGGGTTTCTACTTTGACTATAAATATTGCTTTGGGTTGTTATTTTTTGCAAAATATAATTAAAAACACATATCACAATAATATATCATGAAATATAAAAAGGGACTATACAGTTTTTATGGTCATTTCTATTGTATATCTAAAAATGAAACAATTATAATTCAGAAAATAAATGATCAAATGTTATAAATGGTAGTGACAAAATAAGTCCATACGGTAGTTTGCAATTTGTAACAAATTGCTACTGTTACCATTTCTGGCACCACAGTTTGATTTGGAAGTATAGAGGTTGCCACAACTATATCTATAGTGCCCTCACACAAGGCTTTTGAACAACAACAGAAACGCACAAAGAAGCTATGATTGTGGTAGGACTGGAGATGACACATCTATATGATGTCCTTACTGCACTTTGGCCATTAAGAAACCAGTAAATGTTAGATAGTAAATGTTAGAAATGGCCTTGTAGCCAAGTGTGAAATTTAATAGACTTGTTATGAGGTCTGGTAAAAGGTATTGCCTTAATAGCAATAATACAAGCTATTATACACCATTGTAGTCAGGGATATCATAGCACTTGCTTAAGGAAACAAACTTTATTAAATCACTACAAGTTATTCCACTAGTTCATATTTTGTCATAAATTTCAAGATTCTTCTTTGGCCAAAGCAACAAGATGATACTTTAAATATATTTCATAGCAGCAAAGATATTGTACTGGTTGGAAGTTCTACATTAAACATTTTCGAGGTCGCTTCCACATCTGTGCTGTAGATGAAATAAATTCTTCCCCGGGTCTTGGATGGTTTATGTAATAATTTGCTGTTATTATTTATTTTTTAACCCTTTAAAGCCTTTGTCTTTGGACCTTTAGTCTACCTCCTCCTTACTTTACTTTACCTTTACCTTACTTTACTTTACTCAAGAAGGTTTTAGTCACAAGTCACAACCAACACTCTTTTTATTTCCACTCACACAGAGCTTCAAGTATTCTCTGCTTTACTGAAGCTTTTACCTCAAGAACACCTTCCCTTTTATGTTTGTGTGACCTTTATATTGCTGCCTCCCTGACTCCTTCAAAGGGTTCTCATTGTCATCAAAGGAATTTAGTTTAACAGGTAATATAGGAAAGCTTGTTATAGATGGTAGTTTGACCAAATGGTCAGCATATGAGGGTAATTGTGAGGAGGGGAGGAATCTTTCTTGTTCCGTCAAAAGGAGAATTTATTTATAAGAAAGTAAGTATGATGGCTGCAGAGTTTTAATAAGCATAATGGTTTCAGAACAGTTCTTAAGCTTGGTGGTTTCAAAATAATTATCTTCTTAAAGGTATATTCACAGACTCAGCCACACAAAGTAATTTTCCACACAAGTCTTCACTAAGAGAATAAACTCACATCTCATCCACACAGAATAGATTTACTCAGTCCTTTCCAAACAGCTTGCCTGAACTAGACAGATCAATCTCTCACTCAGACAAACAAAACCTGACCCAGGAACACACAGAGATTGCCTGGCTGAGAAAATTAGGCTCTCGGGCTTTATTTAGCCAGAATTCTTTCTCTGAGACACCCAATGACTGACTTAGGCTCACACACAGTTTGTTTTTCTCAGAGATACACAGACTAACTCTTTCAGGCTTCACACAGTTTGCCTGGTTTGGCCAGGATTTCTCAGAATTCCAAACAGACTCACTGAACTGGGCAGAATGAAAACTTCCTCTCAGAAACACCCAGATCCAGACAGGCTTCACAGTTTTCCTGGTTAACTCTCTCTCTAGCCTCTTGCTGTGTTATCTTGTTGACAGGCCATTAGCTTGTGGGTGCCTGGCAATGGTTTAAGTGCTTTATCCCTCAGCACTCCCACTATAGTAGGAAAGGGTCTGAGTGCAGCTTTCATGTTGTGCTCATACTTCCTTTCAAGCTCCTTTTTATTTTCAACTTTGTCATACAAAACTTCAACAGTATTAAAACTTATTAATTTGTCATTTGTTGGCCTTTATTTTGCCTTTTCTACAATTTCTGTTATTTTTTTCTCTTCTTTAATGTTTCTGTCTTCTGAAAGATTCTCTCATTCATATTTTTTTCTTCACCCTTCCCAACAATTCCCTCTCTAAGAGTTGATAGTCAGGGTTCATACATAGTATATCTTCTGTATCATAACTTTCTAAATAGTTCACTCTCCAAGATTCTCTGGGTGTATCTGTTCAGCTAACATTCTGAGAAGTTCTAGACAGGTGTCAGAGTTTAACTTCTGCAGGAATTCAACCCTATTTCTAATCTCTCCCTCTATTGAGAGCCAGTTTGGTGTAGTGGTTAAGAGCGCGGGACTCTAATCTGGAGAGCTGGGTTTGATTCCCCACTCCTCCACTTGAAGCCAGCTGGGTGACCTTGGGCTAGTCACAGTTCTCTGGAGCTCTCTCAGCCCCACCCACCTCACAGGGTGTTTTGTTGTGGGGATAATAATGGCATGCTTTGTAAACCGCTCTGAGTGGGCATTAAGTTGTCCTGAAGGGCGGTATATAAATCGAATGTTGTTGTTGTTATATCTTCCAGTGGAGTGGTAGCTGCTGCTTTTCCTGCTTCTGGCACTTTTCCCTCCCCAACTTTCTCCTCAGAACTCTCACTCTGGAATTCCTGGACCTATTTCCCATGCCTTCCCTCCCCCTCCCCTCCCACCCCCAGCCAGGTGAGAGGGGGGGAGCAGAGTCTGGGAGCATGGGAATCTCCCACCTCCAACAAGAGACTGGTTAGTTTATGTAAGGGTCCACCAGAATTTGGCCCACCCAGCCAGCAGTGTAGCTGCATAAGGCTGGGGGCTGGCTTTTGCCTCCCCGCAGGAAGAAGAGCTGACAGACAACTTCTCAGCCAATCGGGGAATAAGGAGGGGGCAGAGCCAAGAACCTTATAAGGTGGCTGCGCCCCTGCTCCCCTGCAGTTGCCTTCAGATTGGCCTAAACAAGAGAACGCTTTGAGCCAAGTTCCTCTGAGGCTGGTTTTATTGAAGGCCCTCAAGTCTAGGCAGCAGTAGCTGTCTTGGAGAAGCTGTGCTATTCTCCTGCTTGCTACCTTCAAACTCCAGGATTGGAGCCAGAACCCAGCACCAAGCTCAGTGGTTTGGCAGGGACATTTTTCTTATTTACATTTGGGGCCTGCTGTCTATCAGTCAGAAGGACTAAAGCAGGGTGAGGCCCAGCTACTGTAAGCCTCTGGCCTCCCTAGGATCCCCCCCACTTTTCACTTTGTTGGGAGGGAGTACTTCCAGCAGCATCAGCAAGGGCTTTGCTGTAGGCAGCAGGGGTGAATTGTAGCCATCTGAGGGGAGGATTACATCATACATTATTGATACTGGCCTAGCAGGGTGGATGCTTGTAGGCTCCCCGCTCCCTGTTTAGACTTTTCCCTCCCCCATCCTCTGTTTACACTTACTTGGGAGGGAGTATTTACAGCAGCAATAGCTCAGCCTAAGACCTTTGGGCAGCAGGAGCCATTGGAGGGCCTGGCAGTTTATTCAGTTGGGTGTGGCCATTTTGAGAGTGGCACCCAGTGACCTGCTTAGCCTCCTGGCAGTAGTAGCCATGTTGTGGAGGCATCTATAATATGCACAGCAAACAGGGTGGCCATTTTGAGTGTGGCATTTATGTGGCCTGATTTGCCTCCTACTTACTGGTAGTAGTGGCCATTTTGGTAGGGCTTTGCAGCTTATCCTGTGCTAGGAGTAGCCATTTTGAGTTTGTCACACATTGGCCTGCTTAGCCTCCTGGCTCTGGTGGCCATTTTATAGAGGCCTCTGCAGCCTACACAGTATTTGGGCTGCTATTTGGGGGGCGCTTTATTCCTATTGAACTTTGAAGCTCAAAAAGCAGTCATTTTACAGTATATTTCATTACATTACTGCACATTTCCATCACGACACCCCAAAAAGGTAGTAGCCCTGCTAAGGAAAAGCAGCCGGCTAATAGACCTCCTGCAATGCGGCCCTGCAGACTCTTCCTTTGAGGATGATGAATTGGCCAAGGGGAGGAAGGAAATACTGAGCTATCAGTGTCCATCAGTCAGGAGAGCTGAAGCAAGTTTAGATCTAGCCCCTGCAGGCTTCCTGCCTATCTAGGCCTCCCTTGTTGTTTCACTTTATTTGGAGAGAGTACTTACAGCAGCAGCAGCAGTGAAGGCCTGGCTGAGGCTGGGCGGGGGTGGGTGGGCTTGCAGTCATCTGAAGGGTGGTTTGCTGCACACATTGTTTCTACTGGCTTAGCAAGGATCTACAGTTCCAGGGTGGTGGCTGGTTAAATCCCTCCCCCTTTTCCCTGCTCATGTTGAGGTGACAGTGGACCTGATTGACAAGTTAGGTAAGTCCACTGGCTCCTCGTGCCTGGCTGTGGGGTCTCCGGGCAGTCACATGACAGTCTCCGGGCTCCCATGATTCAACTCCTAGGTTATATCATCTTGCTTTTGGGTTTTACAGTTTGGCCACTGGGTTATTACTTCACTCAGTCCCCCAGGGACAGAGTCATAAAGGGAGCAGCATGTCGGGGGTTAACCCTCTTCTTCAGGAAGTGGAGGAGAAGAATGAGGCAGACCTGAGGAGAGAGACAAGTAAATGAGACTTAAGAAGGTTTACCTCATCTGGGCCAGGCAGCTGCTAGCTGGCCTCTTTTATGGGAGCTACAGCAGCTGATGGGGCACTGAGCCTTGTCTCCAGCATGTTGGCACCTAGAAGTAGAGTTTCCACTACCTTGGGGCCCAGTGGCTTCTGGATTTAGTTCAGGGGCACTGATTGGCTGAGCAGTGGCCCATTGACCAGTCAGAATGTGGGTCATACTATAGACCGTATATTTTTGGAATTTTCCAATCCTTATGGCAGTTGGATTGTGTGGGAGGGAACTAGATAACCCGTCAGCCCACTTCATGTGGACAATTAGGCAGTGGTGCCCATACCTAACCCTTTTTCATCCAAGTGAAAGAGGATTTTGAGACAGGTCCTGGAGACTGGTCTTGATGTTTATGTTTCAATGCAATGCCTGGTCTTGCCTGCAGATGGAGTGGTGCAGCTTGTCCCTTGGATTTCCTCTGAGCTATGCGGGGTGGGCTGTGGTTCCTTGGCATCCGGGCACCATTGCTCCCAGCACATAGTAAACTGATGACCAACTGGCCAGCAGTTTCTGGCTGGGGTGCAAGTCAGGCTGTAGGAGTTATGGCTGAGCTGGTGCATCTTTCCCTAAGTTATGGTGAGTGGAATGGTATGGGGCTGGCCTCATATCCAGTGGCAGCCATCAGGTGCCTTAGGCACCTTTAGGTTTGCCAGTAAACCTCTCAGTTTGATGTAAGCCCAGGTGATTTCTGGGGTTGCACAATGTTAATGGTCGGCATGGGAGTTAGATACCGAGGGTTAGCGTGGTGATGGCCCAAGCCCTTAAGGAAGGGTCTGGCAACTCTGCACTTAGCCACTGGGCTGGTGATGGACAGGCTGCTGCTACTGTTTGGTGGGAGGTGGGGTCCTTTGCCTCACTCCTGGTAATTCCCCTGGGGGTAATGGGCTGGGCTTCTCCAGGGCACAGCCCTTCCATTACAGGCCCCAATGACATGCATGCACAGGCAAGGTGGCTCGGTGCGTTTGAGGGGAGGAGTGGACTGCCACCTCACATTCTGGTCATTCACTTGTGTAGTAATGACCTTGGATGCAGAGCATGGCTCTTCTGATATAGGCTCACACAGACTTGCGCACATAGGCAAGGTGGCCTTGTGAGCTGGAGGTGAGGACTGGCCTCCGCTTCACGTTCAGGTCATTCAACTGGGTGGTAAGACCTTGTCTCACAGGGCATGGCCCTTTCCTTACAGACTCACACAGGCTTGCAGTGGCCAGGCAAGTAGTTGCCTAATGGTTTGAGGGTAGGTGAGGTCCTCTGCTTCACGTTTTGGTCATTCACCACGTGGTAATGACCATGGCTCACAGGGCATGGTTCTTTCCTTTCAGGCTCACATAGGCTTTACTGCTTGGGCAAGTAGTGGCCTGATGGTTTGAGGGGAGGTGCAGTCTTCCCCCTCACGTTGATCATTCACCATGTGGTAATGACCTTGGCTCACACATGCTTGCACTGCCCAGGCAAGTAGTGGCCTGATGGTTTGACGGAGGTGTGGACCTCCACCTCACATTCTGGTCATTCAGTGCATGGTAATGACCTTGACTCACAGAGCATGGCCCTTTCCTTACAGGCTCACACAGGCTTGCAGCGCTCAGGCAAGTGGTGGCCTGATGGTTTGAGGAGAGGTGCGGATCTCCACCTCATGTTTTGGTCATTCACTGCATGGTAATGACTATGGCTCACAGGGCAAGTGGTGGCCTAATGGCTGAGGGGAGGTCCACTCCTCCGTCTCTTGTGTGGTCATTCACCTGGGTGGTAATGACCTTGGTTTTAGTCTTTGCAAGTGCACTTAGGCTTGCAGTAATGGACAAGTGGTGGCCTGGTGTCTTAATCCAAAGGGCTAAGTGTGAGGCCAGTAGAGACCTATTTAAGGCATTAGAAGGTGGGCTAGGGATTTATCTGCCCCACCTGCGAATAAGGGCCAAATTTGCAGACCTCTACAGAGGCGATGGGGTTCACCTATTAGTGAAGGGCAACAGCATCCTCTAGGATAGCCTGTGGCAAGGGCTTTGGTTGGCAGTAGGCCACCTGTGGGGTGCAAGGGCCTAAGCAGAGGCTCGGCCCTAGTGGTGGCAGGATGGCGGGGGGGGGGAATTAGCGGGCAAGTGAGCACTCTTGGCACATCCCCATTTGTGGGGGAATTGGGGTCTGTCAGGATCACTGGTACTGCTTTACGGCTGCCAGCTGAGAGGGCAGACTGCCATGTGGATCCCCTAGACAAATACGGCCCTCCTACTATATGGCGAGGTGCTATAGGCTTGGAGTGGGGAACCATTTGCCTGGCCAGCCGGGTCCCAGCCATGCGTGTGGATGGCTTGCACCTGGGGCAGCAGGGCTCACACATACAGGTCAGGGCGGAGGTCCAGGACGACTCCAGGGTCTGACTTGTACTGCTAGTTAGGTCCTTACCATGTATATATATTCAATGATATATTGTTGCCAAATAAATATGGCCCATTAGTTCCCAACACTTGTGTCTGTCTCTTCTTTCCATCTGGGGTGGCAATATGGATTCTAGGCTGAGCTCCTATTATATCTCTTCACAGAAGTATTGGTTCTTCTTGTTAACAGCAACCTGATAGATGTCTTCCTTTCCCCACCATCCCATTCTCATTAGGGCTGGTGACACTTCTCATGTTTTTTCTCTCTAACCCCTTTCAAAAGCATGTAGCGATCAGGGATTGTATCTTCTTAATTCACAAGGTCTGCTCTTACCAGGGTAATTAAAGATCCAGTATATGAAACAGCTATTTTTTTTCTCCATTTAATTGCAGCTTTTCTTTAAGTTCTGTGTCCACATATGTGCTGCTGACTTGGATACTACATAAATATTTCTCAGTGTCTCTGTCTTTGGAATTCATCTAGGACTGTATGGGTTCTCTTGGTTGCTGAGGTAAAGGTAATAATGCCCTAGGGCTGTGTGTTGATTTTAAGTGTGTGTGTCTTTAAATGTTTGGTATGATACAGATGAAGAGTGGGGTGAAAGAGAGGGATGAGTGAGTGAGATGATTGGTTGATGACTGAGAGTGTGGGCAGAGTGAACTGCTGTTTTTACTTACTGAGCAGAGAGAAAAGATTCAGTTTGGGCAAAGCAGGCAAGCTGTGTGCAGCCTGGGAGTGTCTATATATTTCTGAGAGAGAACATTGAGTCTGGGCAAGGCAGCCAACCTGGGTGGAAGCCTGAGGGGATTCTCATTCTAGTTCATTTAGGCAAACTGTGTGGAAGCCTGAACTGTGTGATTGTGAGAGAACATTCATCCTGCATTCTGGTTTTGACAGGCAAACTGATTGTGCACCTGAAAGAAAGTCTATGTGTATTTGAGTGAGTGAATAATTTATCTGAAGCAGGCAAACTGTGTGTGTGCCTGAGAGAAAGTTTGTGTATATCTGTGTGACTGAGCCTATGTGAGGAAACTTTAAGAACTTTGAGAACTATCTTTGAAACCACCAAGCTTAAGTACTAGAGTGAAACAGATACACTTGTAAAAATAAAAGTTTATTTTGGTTATTTCATTTATGTCATTCCTATATAACCCATTCCTATCCTCAAGGCCACATAGTCCCACGATGGAGTCTGATGCTTGGGCACATTATTAAACGGGAAATTTAAGTTAACTATTTTGGAATATAATTCCTGGTGGCAGCAATCTACCCAGAGGGTGTAAGAGAAGGGTTAAAGGCAAAATCTAACTGCACAGCAGAAAGGGGCTTGTAACAGGCTGTCTCCCTTTTTATTAGAGGATGTCCTAGCTACCCTCAGAAGCCATCTGCTTAGGTAGTGCTGTAGGACAGGCATTTACATAGTGCTCCCTTTCCCCACTCTGTCTCTCTCTCATACTCAGTTTGGTTTTCTGTCTTTTCACGGGAGTGAGTCACCCCTCTGGTAAAATTATTCACATAGTCCATCTTCCTTCCTTCCTCCCTCTTCTACTTAGATTTGAACAGTGGCCTAAAGGAATATAGCTTTCTTATCCCCTTGTCAAACCCTTCCCTGTTAGCCATCAGTCTGACAGACCATTCAGCTGCTTGTGTGACATTCTGAGGTGACTTGTCCTTGACAAGAATTTTGATGCTGAAGGGAAGTTGTGATAAGAACTGGTTAAGTATAATCAGATCCCTCATTTTCTCTCTGTATCAGGTTTCGCTGAGGTAATCCATGTATTAAAAAGATCTCCCATCTTTGCCTCCAAAGCTATATATGATTTGCCAGGGTTTGCGTCATTAGTTATTTGCTTCATTAGTTCTTTATTAAGTGTTTCAATGAGTGACTGGCTGTTTTGCCTCAGTGTGCCAGAATGTGTTCTTTTCCTACTGAACCCTTTTGATTTTTAATTGCCCCCTTTCATCTACTGAAGCTGCTTTTGGTTCTTTGGGAATTACAGTTAATTTGGAATTTGTCTGCCTTGTGTAACTCAGCCTGTCTTGTATGTCTATGTTTCCCAAATGTAACCCAAGCATGGCTACAGTGCCAATTTCTCAAGTTGCTTTGAGTGTTACTTTTTCCCTGTTAAGCATGGGCACCTTTCATTGCCTGAATGGGTGCATCTGATATTTGGGATTATAGATGTCCTAACGGAGCATTGCAACCCCCCTGAGATTTTTCTAGTTCAAAAAGAAAACCAGGAAGGTAGAGATTCAAGAAAGGCTGCTAGTGGGGGTTACTTCCATTGCAATAAATGGGAAATAATGACAAAACAGAATTATGAAAATGGAATAGCAATAATGTAAGAAACAATAATGAAACAAAACTATATGAAACAGATCAAAAAGTAAACAGTCCCTTTGGGAATTAATAATAAAAATGAAACCATCTCCCATGCACAAGTCTATTTGATGACAACATGGCCTTCAACACCAAACAGTAAGCATTTTTTCTTAATATGGATTTGATTTATAATCACTGGTTAACAAATTAATTTGCTCACTGTCTATCAATAAGATTAGCTGCTGAGTGAAAAAAACCTGACAGATTGCTGGGGGAGGTGGGACATAAGAGTATAATCAGGTTGTTTAAAAAAGCATAAGCATTAATTTCTGCAGATTAAATATACAAAAAGTAACCTTTCAACAAGTTCAAGTTGCTTATGAACACCCTCCTGAAAAACTGATGCTCTGTCTTGTTCATTACCAGCACATAAGCCAAACTGGTTTAAGCTTCCCTAGTTACATCTTGATGCAATCAATAATAGTTTGTTTATAAACACAGTTCAGTCTACATATGCTCAACCTACATTCTTGTCATGCCAATTTGGTTGTGAGAATGATCCTTCAGTATCCATTCACACAACCAGTCTCCTTCCTTATTTCAAAGCTTGCATTTAAACCTGCAGCACCAAAGAGAGGACTTTTCTCAGGTTTGAAGAAAGATCTGTCTTGTCTGTCTATGGCCCCAGTCTCTGGATTTAAGTACCCACAGACTGGGTCTTGTTAAGAATTAGATATATTGATTATAATATTTGGTATCTATTTTTTTCTTTAAGTTCTGATGATTCCCACTAAACCTCTACAGTAGTTTACAAGTAATAATTGTAATAACAATAATAACAACAACAATAATGTCTGTGCTTATATATCAAGGAAGAGAAAAATATTCTGCTGTCTAGAAGAAGGAAAAAATATGCCTGAACTTTGTTCTAAATTTTCAAGACATTGTTAGAGAAGTTGGTTTTACTACACATTTATTTTTCATTTCATGTCCCCCCATGGGTCTGTAATGACCTGGTGCTTGCACAGGGGACTATATTTACCTTTACCTATGAACACCTAAGAAAAATGAATTCTAAACTTTTGCCTATTTATGTTGAAATATTTGTATTTTAACACTATTTACAGCCCAATCTTAAGGGGGAATGGAAAGTGCACAAGAAGAGGTCTAAGGCTTATGCTGGTGTAAATGGCATGTACATGGGCATAACCCCCCTCCACTGATGCCTGCCCAAGGAGCACTACTGCAGACAGGTTGCCACTGGTGGGCACACATGGCAGCCGGGCGGAGGCAAAAAAGTGGTGCAAGTCCCCGTGCCGGCTCCAGAGGGGGCAGGGTGGTGGGTGGGCTGTGAGTTAGTCGACTTCCAAAGCTGCCCCAGGCTTAGGAACATCCCCTGCAGCAGCAGGAAGTTGCATCATGAAAAAAGAAGCATAGCCCATAGGCACCCATGAACTAGGAAAACTCACCCCCCCCTCCCGGCACCCAGCCCCACCCACACAGCCTGAATGGAGCATAGGATAGCAACTACCAGTGGGACTAATCAGCGTGCACCCCATGGTGGATGAGCCCCTCTCTCTGCAGCCAATAGGCTCCCCAGGCACCCTACATAAGCTCCAGCTGTGCCACCCATGAACCCAGGTAAGTAGAGAGGTGGCCAGAAGCTCTGTCTGACAGCCCCCTGATACGGGGACTTAGAGCATAAGGTGGGAGAATGGGTGCTCATGGTGGTGGGCCACGAGTGCACTGGGGGGACTTAGTGGAAAATAGGGAGCACTTTGTACTCGCTCAAGGGAAGAAGAGCAAAGTCCAGAATGTCTGACTAACAACTTCCACAGCTTCAGGAAGGGGCAAAGGAGCACTGACAGGTAAGAAGAATCTGGGGCAGCAGCTACCCCTGCTCGCTGATTTGTGCTAGCTGCTCCCCTCACCTGAACCCTCCTGACCGCCAGCCTCTGCAGGTGAGGCTTGCCGGGGGGCGGCGGCAGTTGCTGCCTGCCATGGAGGCAGTTGCCCAGAAAACTGCTCTTGACACAGCCATTGGGAGGGGGAGGTGCCAGCTACCCTTTTGGGGGCTCTACTCAGACTCCCTCAGCCAGGGCATCTCCCAGCAGAGGAGGAAGTGCTGCCGCAGGTCGAGTTAACTAGATGTACATAACACCCTGTTTCCCCTCCCCCCCAATTCCTTTATTGACGTTCTTAAAAATTCATAATACAGAGATTACAATAGATAATTCAAATTACAAGAATATCAGTGCAGTATAATAATTGAACATAACAATGTGCTAGAAGAAGCTAATATTGGAAACAAATACATTACAAAAAGATCAGGGGACTTTAGCTTACCAGTCATATGTAAGATCCCAACATATTTTAGAAGGAGTTGAGAGCCTGAGGGACATAGGAAGGTGGTAAAAAGTCATGTTTGCTGAGGTAAGTCAGCAGCAAAACCCAATTTTGCATGAATTTGGCATAGGAATCCTTTGTATCTGACTGTTTCAGACCTTGTGAGATTTTTTCATATGTAAAAAACTCGCATAGTTTTTTTGTGCCATGTTTGAATAGTGGGAGAACAATCATCTTTCCATTTAGCTGCAATTACCATTTTTGCTACTCCTGTTAGAATAGTTATGAGTTCTCTCCGTGATGACAAATCAGGCCTGTTCTCCCAGACATTTATTAGCAATGATTCATTCCAGTGTATTTGGCAAGAAACACCTAGTTATTTTATGAATTTCTCCAGTGATGCCTTGGGGCCCCATCCAGCTTCCCTGTCCCCTTCCCCCCTCAATGTAATTTCAAGCAGTCGGGTAGGAATTGAAGTGTGGCCTGTGAATGTCTGGTGGGGCACGGGGGGCACCATTGAAGACTTTCATTCTCTAACAGACAGAGCTTCTGGCATCTGATGAGCCAGGAAGATGATCGCTGCATGCGGGGGAAGGGGGGTTGCTGCTGTGGAGCAACATCTTGGGATCTCTGGGGCTCCGCCTCCAGGAGGATGGACCACCCTCCTTTTCGCTGTTTGCAGAAGCAGGAATGGACTTGGGAAATCTGGCATGGGGAGGGGGTGGACAACAGCCCCTGAGGCAGTTTCTGTTGTTCCACAGGCTATCAGTCCACTCGGGGGGGGGGGCATCACCCCAGGACCAGAACATGGCTCTCGAGGTCCAACCCATGTTCTCCTCACATCTTTGTGATGCAGTGATGTTTCCAAATGGCGCCGCTGCAAGTCCTTGGGTATTTTTCACTCCCATCATCTCCAATGGGCCTTCTGGCCTCTCACATGGTTTCCAATGGGCACTCCTGTCACTCATTGAAGAACCTGCCCCCTACTGCTTCTCTGGGACCTAGGGGCTAATCCCAAGTACTGCAGTCTGCAAGTGCGGCTCACGTTGTGTCCTACCGCCTTTCTGGGCTCACTTTTCAGGGGAGGGAGTACATCTTCCTTGGGGCAGCAACGGTGGTGGTGATGGAGTTTGCAAGTGAGTGGTGTTTCCGTTGACAGCCTGCCCCTTGTTGGGAAAGGGGATGGACAAGTGGGTGGGCGAGCACCCCTTCTGCACCATTAGTGTCCCACTCCCCCAGGGCAGGGCTCCTTTCAGGACAAGTGTCTCTGTTGGGGTGTAGCAAGCCCGATCATGGGAGCCTCTCTCTGCAGGGCAGCAGGGGATGGGAAACGCAGCCCAGTACTCGCTACACCTTCCCCTGCCACTCATGGTGCTGTCAACTGCTGCTGCCCTGCAATTGGTTGGTCCTGGTGGCATTGTCTGGGCAATGATGGTGCATTCACTTCTGGCCACACCGTGCTGGGCTCGGCTAGCTGGCCCAACTCTCCTGTGAAAGTCCTTAGGAAGCAGAAGAGTTGCTGAGCTGAAAGTGGAAGTCCTTTCTGATGCTGTAGAAATGGACAAAACTGTTCACCCATTCAGAAAGGTAAGAAATATACTTTGTCTTAAATGAGTTACTGATGCTATCTGGTCATTCACTTTAAATCTACATGTTTGGATCCAAAGAAGCTGTTCCATCAGTGTAACAGCACTTATGACATAGAATGACAGTTTTACTGATGGAGGAGCTATTTTTTGTCAGTTCCCTACTCCCACAGCAACCTGCCTGTTCAGCCCCATGTTGTTCATGAGGGCTATTGACCCTCAGGAACAGAACAGGGGAGAGGGCTTAGTGGACTGCAGCAGTAGGAAGCTGGAAAGTTCTGCTCCAGATCCACTCACAGTACTTTGGATCCTATCCATGATTTCCCCCTTAGTTTTTCATTGTTATTTTTTTTTTCTTTTTTCAGACTTTAATCCTGTTACATTTTTATAAGTTTCTCTTCACTGGCTTTCTCTATCCTCTTGTATTAGTTTAAATTTCTTCTAACTTTCAGTCTCTTCATTGTCTTCTTTGCTTACCCTCTGTTCTCATTCTCAGTCCCTCTGTTCATTAACTACTAATCTTCTTACTAACCTCCATGTCTTATTTTTCATCTGTGTACCTTCTCTCTTGCACACCTTGTACATGCCTTTCTAAATATTCAGCATCTTTTAAGCAATGATGGAGAACTCATCTCTTTTCTTTTGTATTTCCCTCTTGGTCATGGCTTGTGATGGATTTCCATTCTTCTTCTTCAGTTAATTGTAAAGGTTGTACTGTAAGTGTTACTCAGTACATGCGAAGTCTCCTTCCACCTCCATATCCCCTCTCATGTTTTTATGAAGATGGCAAGCCATGGTAATACATTTTTCATGTATTGTAGTGAATGTTAGGCATATGTATAAATAAATGATAATGATGGAATGCTTTGCATGAACATTCCCACCATGTGCCTGAAATTTCTGCTGAAATGGAAGCCAACAAGAGAAGCTCTGTTTTCTGTAGAGCTCCATGAACATATCGAAATCTGGTAGCTCTCTGAGTTATGCTTTATAGAAATACATATTGATATTGGCATGACTCTTTAAATCTATGCTACTATTGCTGCTTTGCTTTGTCAGTGAAGATCTAGTTTTAGTATTACAGGCAGCCTGCTGTGACCAGAACAAGAGCTTTATAAAATGGGGTGATAGTAACACTGTCTGTACATCCCATGGTTAAAGCACACTAAGCTATGGCTATATACTAGGCAAGTAACAAGATTTCTGTGGTCTGGAAATATTATGGCCCCACTAATTGGTCTGGATTTCAAGCTGATGAGATACAGAGATATATTGTTAATATTTCAGTCCACACTGTGCTTTTCTTGTTTCAGTGTGCTGCATTCCTAAGACATTTATTTACAAGGAGCAATTACCCTGGTAGATAGGGTTATATATTCCCATGAGCTAAACTGTCATTCTGAAGTTTTAAAAAAAGGCAAATTAAGCATTTTATCACATTGACAATAGGACCTAGCCCATAAAAAGACAAGCACTTAACAACCAGACGGCATGTGCTCCACAAGGCAAGGTTGATACGTGTCACTGAATACTGCAGATGGTTTTATGAGGACTAATTGTACAATTTGTCTGAACTCATATAAATTAGAAGACCTGGTCAGTAGGGCTTCCTGTTGGGTGGTATATTGATGTCTACTAAAAAAAGCCTAATGACGAAGATTTGGGAATGGACCTTTATTGGAGGAGTAAAGTTAGTGCACCTCGATTTGGGAAATGACAGCAGTAATATTCCTCCATAGAGCTGAAACTGAGATCCCTTCTACTTATTAAAATGCCTATTCATACAAATTAAATCCTTTCCATATCCAGCTTCTGATGACAGTTCCATTTTTTTCCTTGTCTGGTTTGAATTACTTCAGGTCTGTACCCAAAAAGAATTTATCCCTTTCAAGAGATTTCTCCAAGCCTATAATAAATTCACATGGGTTGCCCCATCAATGTAGTGAATTTGCATTATTATTTCATTATGAGAAGGAAGAAAGAGGATTAGATCTCTTACAGCATTGGCACGGCCTAATTCAACCTGAACACATGATTAAAGCTGGCATTTATGACCGTAACTGTCAGGAAAACTAATTGTAAACTGAGAGTTGTGGATAATTATGGCCTTTACTATTAAACCGCCCCTCTCCTATTTATCACAAAGCCAACTACAGACAATACTAATGTTTGCCTTTAGTTCTCTGATTACCTGTACTTTATTTATGCAAATGAAAATTGATCTCGACTCTCAGATAGATGGGTCTGGGCAAACGCAGCTTCCTCTTTGTTTTAGACACCATGAATGGAAAAGGTGACACACATTACAGAACCCATGACAATGAATTTTGTATTGTTTGCTCACAAAATTCTTTCCATCTAGTAGGTTGTTAATTAATTCCACATGGATATAATTGAATAAATAAGTTCTTTAAAGTTGTTTTCTTCCACACACAGAATATAATTTAAGCTGTACTCATTACCATTTTACATGAGCCATGTCAATTTCTATCTTCTATGGTCAACCATATTTTTATATTTTAGTGGGAAAAATAATACCAAAGATTAGTGACATTTGGCAGAGACTTGTGATATTTTAAGTTGTAACTTTTATTCTAAAATGCACTACAGAACAAAGTTTTAGTGAGTACATGGCTTCACAATTCATTTTTATATTTATTTTCTTGTGTTGGTTATGGTTAGTGATGTCACCATAGTTTGTACTCCTTAGTCTCAGGGACAAGCTAGATGTGCAGGGGTTTTAAAGAGTTGGATCTGAGTTCCCCCTGTTTTTACATTTCTGTGTACACAGAATATTCCATGTGGAGCAGAAAAAACAGGGGAGAAAGTCCTTCCCCTGCTATTTTAACACAAGAAATTGCTTGGGGAGGAGGAGCCCCTCATCCCTCCTGTGGAGGCATTCTGAGGCCATTGGGGGTCTCCTTTATTTTTTTACAGCTATTCTCTTAAGCTCTGCAGGGATCTTGAGTCTAGCTTGACCTTCAGAGAATAATTTGAAGCATGACGTGAGAGTCTTCCTCTCCTATTTTCTCTTCTCATCTTACCTATTACAGCTACTGGTGCACAGCTGTGATGGCAGTGACAGTGGTCAGGTGCAAACTGAGAAGCAAAAATGGCCCTAGAAAGGGCCATGCCCACTGGATCAGCCACCTCTAATGGTAGAAGGGAAAAAAGCAAAAGCTGGTTCAGTTGCAGCAGCTGCTCGCCTGCCACACAGGGGACTCAAGCAACTGGCACACTTGCAACTTGCCCAGCTTGCACAATGTCATGGCAGCTGGCTCGTGTTCCATTACAGCTGCTTGCCCATTCTGCATGGGGCCCATGAAGCTCGCTTGCTCTCCATTGTAACTGCTAGCTTTCTCCACATTGGGTAACGCTGTCCGCTGTCAGCTCATCAACGTGGTGGCTGCGAGGGCTGCCAGCTTGTGACAGTGCTGAAGGACACCTCAAACAGGATGATGGCCACTCTTCAGCTAGAGATGGGAAGACCCAGTGAGGTGAAAAGTGGAAGGTGGTTCACATCAATATGTTTAAACTCTATTACAGAAGGATGGACCATGGCCTATATACTTCTCTTAAAACAATTTCTGGTGCAAACCCATTAACTGACCCAATATGAGAAGCAAAAGAGGAAAGCACTGTCCAACAAATAAAATTGAGAAACATTTGAGTCCATTGAGAAACGTTTGAAGATCACCTATCTTGAAACCATTACACTTATGAACTATTCTGAAATCAATATGCTTATGAACTACTCTGTAACTATTGATCAAAAAGAGTCCAGTAGCACCTTTAAGACTAACCAATTTTATTGTAGCATAAGCTTTGAACTCTCTTTCTATTTAAATGAATTGTTTATCTCACAGGCACCCCCATGCACTAGGCTTTCTGTCAATCCACTAAATATGACTGAGACTTCTTAAACTGTGGGTCAAACTGAGGATGAACGAAGGCAAGAGCCTTTGATGGCAGCAAAAATCTAAGGAAATGAATTGTTTATCTCACAGGCGCCCCCATACACTGGGCTTTCTGTCAATCCACTAAATATGACTGAGACTTCTTAAACTGTGGGTCAAACTGAGGATGAACGAAGGCAAGAGCCTTTGATGGCAGCAAAAATCTAAGGAAACACTAAGAAAGGCAGGGAGGCAGTGTAATATAAGTCTCATAAATGGAGCAAAATATCCCAGGATATTTGGCAGATTTTCCTTATTAATCTAAGGTTGGACCCCTCTCCTCATAGGTACCCATCCATCTATGCAATCTGGACTTGAGGTACAATACCTGCATTATTAGAAGCTTCCTTTTAAAATTTTATTTATTAATAATAATTATACAACTTGATGCTAAAATTAATAACTGTTCAATACAAAAACTGACAATAACAGAATAAGTAACATGACTCAGTGAGTCAAACCCTGTTCTAGAAGACAAAAGGGAAAAACTCTCTATAATTTCATTTCAATTTAATAAAAAAGAAAACTCTTAATAAAATAGAAACTAGCTGCTGAGCTGAAAACAGAGATTCTATGAAGTGCCCCAGTTCCCATATATAGAGGGGAAACCCTGGTCATCTGAATTTTTCCAATTTTTTAAAAGTTGTTAATATGCTTATTCCCTTAAGACATGGACTAATACATAAATGTCATAAAGCCTACAATATTCTGCTGAGGTTCTTACTCCACATCTATCTGACTTTTAATGTTTGAGTTCAGTTCAAATTCTCAGCATGATTATCCTTGATAATTCAAAGTGATTTGTCTACCCCCTAGCATAAATGCAGTTGGTCTTTTATTGGAGGCTCCACATGTTTCTGAATTTAATTGCAGACACAATTAATTTATCCCATAAAACCTGCAATCTATTGTGTTTACTTGTTATTCTCTGTTTCCTGTGAACTGATGTGTATTAGTCCTAATTAATTGGACCAAAAAACTTGCAACCATTTAGAAACCAAATTGCTTGACTGCACCAGCAAATCAGGTGTCTAAATGGGTGCTATTATGTGCAAAGTAAATGGTACAGCTAATTTAAAGAAGATGCTGTAGCTGACTCAGGAGAGTCTGTTTTGGAAAGCAAAAGTCATGAATCCAAGTTTTAGCATAGTTTACAGTTATTTGCATTATGGAAGACAATTCACAAGTACTATATGTCGGAAATAGCAAAGCCAGAGGATATAATGCAACCTGTGACAAAGAGTGAGAATGGTCCTTCTTTAAAACAGGCCCTTACAAGTCTAGTCCAATATCCTATATTCCACTATTGCCAGCCAGATGCCTCCAGAAAGGCCAAATGAAGGGCATGAAGACTACAATGATACCCTCTGCATGAAGGCAACACAGCTTCTTCCCAAAAACTGGAACATAGAAGAACAGAGTCTCTGAGCACCAAGTTTATTGTAGCTATCATGGTTAACAAACACTGACTTTTCCATTAATTGATTTAGCCTCCCTTTCTTAAAAGCATCTAAACAAGTGGCCATCATTAGATGTCATGGCAGTGAGTTCTATGTGTTAATCACATATTGTGTGAAGAAGTATTTTCTTTGGACTGTCCTGAATGGACTGTCCATCAACTTTATTGGGTTCCAGTCTTGCTCGCTAGCTCACTCGCGCGCTAATTTATGGATAGTCTGTCCTTCTCGCTAAGACTGCAGGTAGATTACATAATGTAAGCCAAATACAACTTACAGGATGGAGCATCCAATAAACAGTTTGGCATCATGAAATTCAAATAATGAATCCATGATGCCAAAATCATTTCAAAGAATGAATCCATGATGCCAAATGGTCTGAACAGTGTCATGGATTTATCTTGCTTTTTGTAAATGTTTGTTCTGTTCAACTTATACTGCATGCTTGATAACAATTTCCTTGGAATAACTCTTATATAATGAATGTGTTCATGTCCCTTTAATTCTGCCCTCCCTTTAAGTGAAGTTTGATTTATAATCTTCTCTCTAGAGAGTCTGTCTGTGCATGGCTTGGTCTTTTGGTGCTCCGGGACAGACACACAAGAGCTTGTAAGTGTGTCTGGTGGTGAGTTTATTGATGCTACTGTGTAAACAGTTTGATATAGTCTTTATTGCATGAATTCTTTATTGCATGAATTCTTTATTGTGGCATAATGTACTTTTACATCTCTGGTGGAACACACGGAGGACCCCAATGAAATTATTATTGATGAAACAAGCCTAATCAGCCAGCAATTTGTCAAGTACTTCACAAGACTTATTCCTGATATTTTTGGATCCACCTACATGAAAGAAAAACAAAATAATATGCATTATTGAATGATGCCTTAAAGTGGTCCTACACTTACCTGTTGGATTCATATATTCCTCTGGGAGCACCTTGTGTCCACGCACCTACAAGAGAACAGAAACAAGTATTTATTTAGGGTGTGGATGGACTGTTGTGTTTGGACTACCTGGCTGCTGCTTGCACTAAAAAAGATCCTTAAATAGAAATATGTTTTTGTATGGGTGTATTCCCTATTTATTGTTGGAAATTACAATTTATTATTACTATTAATTATTGTATTTTGTACTTGAACACTTTATATATAATTACATAAAAATTATATTAAATTATTTATATACAATAGCTGCTATATATTTTCCCATGGACCTTGGGTTTCTATTTTGGTTACAGTTTTTTGTTCAGGGTGGCTTTGTGTTAGGGTGTCCACAAGCTGGCAGCAGTGCCAGCAGGTCTTCCTCACCAGGTCTGTCTCCTCCCCCTCTTCCCTGCTTCCAGGCACCCTAGACTCTGAGTCCCAGGGGAGTGGCCAGCCAGCCCACCCAGCCTCCTGCATGACCTCCTTCCCCTTTCTCTGCTTCCAACCTATCTGGAGAAGCAGCAGACTCACTTGTCCACGAAGGATAAGATAGAATCTTCTGGAACCCTGCAAGACAACACCCTCCCAGAAAATACTTGGCCTCCAACTGCAACCTTTTGAGTCTGACCCATGAGGAATAATTTAATACAGTCCAAGGAACGTCTCTTGATATCTACTTCTTCCTCCAAATGCCTCAATAAGATGGCTTGATCTGCTGTATCAAAGGCTGTAAATATATCCAGAAGGAGCAATAAAGAAGCATGGCCTTTGTCTATATTCAAATAGAGGTTATTGACTAAAGCCACTAGAGCTTTCTCTGTCCCATAGTTTGGCCCTGAAACCAGACTGAATTATCCAAGAAGACGTGGAGTTATTCTGTGACTGCTCTCTAAATCGCTTTGCCTAGAAATTGGCCACATTTGTTTTTAAGTAGCAGACTGATAACTGCCTTTTCGAGTAGACAAGGAAAGGTGCCCTGAGTTAGTGACTGATTTATGATTGTTTGTTCCTGAGGCAGTAAAAGTTCAGATATAAAGATTAGCAGTTGTTGAGATGTTTTAAACATTTGGAAGGTCATGAAATGGCTGATGCAATGGTTGCAGAGAAATAATGTTTCTTTGCTGCTATCACTGCCACTTAATAAGTCTTTCAATGTACTCTGTAGCCTGCTCTGTCATATTCAATGCAAGTTTTCCACCAGTGTCTTTCTGCATGTCTTCTGGCCTTCTTTAGGTCACCCAGGAGTTAACCACAAAGTTGGGTTCCACTCCAAGGGTAGGAGAGGTCGATAAGAAGCACTGTTGTCAATAGCTTCGAAGAGCTTCATGTTCCAAGCTCCCATCACAACAACCATGGAAACTGAAAGACTCAAAGAAGATGATAACCCCTCATCCTTAGTGGAGGGTTAATGGAGGACCACACAACCAGGTGGAGTTAGTTGGGGACAGACACACCACATCATTTTCTTCTAATCATGTTTCTATTATGCAAGCCAGGTCAATTTCCTCTTTCTGTAATATCTTACTGAGGTATGCAGTTTTCTGCATCACCAATCTGTTATTGCACTATAGTAGAGATTGAATTATCTGGCAGGCTATGGATAACAGGCTATGGCAGATAGACCCCTGTACCATCACAGCAAGAATCCAGGCTCTTGGTTAGAAGGTTTTATTCAGGAATCTGATCACTTCCACAGATATGTCCATATAATTACTCAGAAGCAAGGTAAGCAACTAAGCAGTGAGAACAGGTTGACAGGAATGGCAACATGTGGGAAAACCCTTCCTCTTAATGCACACATTTACTCCTTCCCCCTCCCATCAGTAAAACAAGACTTTAGGCATGAACCTGTCCTGAGAACGTCTCACATATTTGTACTATCAAGTCTAGACACTGAGAAAGCAGGAGATCAAAGTTGAAACATAGCAGTGTATGGGAGTGAGCAGTGTACAAGTTCAGAAGAACTGAGGGCTTTTATAGTCCGTTAGATAAGACTCCTGCAGCTTCAATAAGCCTGTGAAAGCAAAACAGTTATGGCATTGGCAACATGACATCAAGTTATAGCATGAAACATTGGTTCAGAATAACAGGTCAGCATCAAGTGATGGCATGGATAGGGCACAGACATGACATCATCCACTCTTGGGATGCTATGGAGATTAGATAGGCATTGAGCATCATAGCTGAATACTAGCCATCTTTGAGAAATCCCACCTCTAGCTCCCACCTGCAGTAAAATAGTGCATTCATGAAACATCCCACTCCAGGTAAAGATTTCTCCCAGAACCACTAAGGTACTCCACAAACATCACACAT
Organism: Eublepharis macularius; assembly: GCF_028583425.1. Lineage (NCBI taxonomy): Eukaryota > Metazoa > Chordata > Lepidosauria > Squamata > Eublepharidae > Eublepharis > Eublepharis macularius. The sequence continues at coordinate 64,112,497 of NC_072797.1, read as the reverse complement.
TCAACATGATACTGTCCACAGAGAAACCACACAGCAATCCAGGGCTACAGTCATGATGTGTTTATATTACCATTTTCCACAGATCTTCTACATCAGTGTGGCTCCTGGTTTCTAGGTACATAACTGGTGTAGATCTCTCTCTCCAACAGTGTGGGTGGTGTTCCTCATTGTGTGCAATGGCTAGGACCCAGCTGTGTGCCCCTGGTAAATCGGCACCTCCCGGGGGCGTGCTCGCGCGCTTACCCGGGTGCCGTCCTTTGCCCTCGCGCCTGGAAAAAGCGGGCGGACCTCCCTGCATCCGGGGATATGGGGAGGCGTGGCCGGCAGTTTCGAGCCGGCCCCTGCCTCTTCTGTGGCGCAGTTGCCTTTGCAAGCTCGTGGGAGAGGGAGCGTCCCTTGGCTTCCCCGGCTTGCAAAGAGCGGAGGCTAGGCCGTACGGGCCTTTAAGCCCCGGGGGCACTGCCCGGGAGTTGGGAAGCACGTTCGGGTGCTTTCCCTTTGGAGCGGCTGTGCGGGTGGGCCCGGGAGCTTCAGCGGCGGCGTCTGGAGATCAGCGGCGTCCCGGCCTCGGCGGCCTCTCCATCCGGCGGCTCAGGCCGCGGCAGGGTTTTTTGCCTGGGGCTTGCTTTCTTGCGGGGAGGGTGTTTTGAGCCCATGCGTGCCGCACACGCCTGCCGTTGCCTCTGCTGGGGCATTTGCTGTTGGGCCTCCCATTCAGACTCTCCCCCCCCCCTTTTTTTGGCCCTGGGTTCGGGGTTTTCTGCCTCGGTTTGGGCTGGCTCAGGGCGACTTTGTGCGCCAGCTGGGTCAGTGTAGCCTCCCCCCCCATATTCCCCCCCCTTCCCACCTTGCTAGGGGATTGCAAAAACTGATCCTTAGGCATCAGTGGCTATCCTTATATATATAGAGAGAGTGCGAGTACTGAGGGTGGGGAGTTGGAGTGGTGCTGGCCTGTTTAGCTTGCTTCAGGCTTGTTTGCCCCCCCCCTTCTTTCTGGTTTCTATCCAGAGGGTCCAGTTGGCGTGGGTGGTTTCTGCCCTTTGCTTCCTTCTTAGCCATGCCGCCCAAGAAGGGGGTGGGTGTGAGTAAGGGCAAGCAGCCTGCTAAACGCCCCGCTGCTGGGCGCGTGTTGCCTGCGTCCTCATCCGATGAGGATGAGGGGGAAGCTGCAAGGCAAGAAATTCTGGCTAAGTTGGCTGCTCTTGAGAGAAGTAAAGGGGCAGGCTATGGGCAGCCTGCTGCCTCTAGGGCGCAGAGGGCCTCTAAGCGGGTCTCCTCTGCCACTTTTCAGAGGGATGTCTTAAATCGTCTGTCCGCTCTTGAAGGTTCCGTGGAGGAGGCCGGTGCAGCGGAAGGTCGGTCTGGTGGCAGTGAACCTGGAGGGGCCGTGGAGCTGGAAGCACAGGCGACCACGGAGTCAGCGGAGGAGCCGCCTGTTGCGGTGGTAGTGGACCAACCGGAAGGGGATGGTAAGCCGCCTGCACCACACGCTTCTTACACTTGGCCTTGGGGTCCAGTCAGTGTTCCCGGGCCATCCAGCTGGATCCCTCCATCACAGGGAGCTGGGTCTCAGGTTAACCCGGTAGGGGGCTTGCAGCCCTGGCCTGGTTACATGTACCAGGGGGCTCAGAGCGGCCCTGGCCCTTGGCAATTATGGGGCTCCCAGTCCCCGTCATTGCAGGTCGGGGCGGGGTCTCCAGCTCCCGGGGTGGCTCAGGCGGGTGTGTCAAGCCATGCTGTGGGCAACCATGCTTTCGGGCAGCCACAGTGGATGTGGCCCCCGGCCGCTGGTATTCCCTATTACCCTGCCTTGGGGGTTATGCCCTACAGGGCCATGCCGTTCGGAGATACTGCGTTGCCATTAGGTGACCACTTGACGCCCGCCACTAGGGACAAGATTTTGCGGGGCGAATTCGTGGACGTCTTTACCCTTCTTTTCCGTGAGCTGGAAAAGAAGGATAAGGACGACATGGATGACCGTGATAAGGAACGGCTGAAACGGCGGAAAATTGACCGTACCTGGGCGAATTGGTTGCCTGGGATTTTAATTTATGCTGGGGTAATCGCGCGTGCCCAACCTCAGAGGGCTGCCCCTCTGTTCCAATACATTGATATAGTCTATCGGGCACATACGGAGTTCGTCGGGGCTGCTTGGATGCAGTACGACGAAGAGTTCCGTATGCGAGCTGCGGTCGATCCCACGCTACCCTGGGACCGCATTCACCAGCAGCTTTGGCTGCAGTTTATGGCTCCTGCCAAGCCCAATCTGGGCGACAGGTCAGACAGCGGGCACTTGGTACAGCGTCTCTCCTCCCCTCCTGGCTCCCGCACCTCTGCGGGGCAGCCGGTTCAGCCCCGGCTGCTTTGCTGGGACTTCGCTTACCAAGGGGTGTGCGCCAGGAGGGGGTGTGGGTTTCGGCACGAGTGCCCCAGGTGCAAAGGCCCCCATGCCTTTTCAGCTTGTCCTCGCCCCCGTCCGCGAGGAGGTGGTTCTCGGCCCGGTGGCGGACAGTGGAAGCCTTCAGCTGAAAAGGGGTCCAACGCCCATAAAGCTGAGGGTCCTCCATAAGTTGTTACAAGGATATCCGGATAAGGAATCCGCTCAGTTTTTGTTAGAGGGGTTTAGTTTTGGTTTTAGGATACCTTTTCAGGGCCCTCGGGCCCCCTTCATGTCATCCAACCTGCGTTCGGTGGTTGGCATGGAGGAGGTGGTTAGGCAGAAAATTAGGAAGGAATGTGTTGAGGGGAGAGTGTTGGGCCCTTTCCATTCCCCTCCAGTCCCCAATTTGAGGGTCTCCCCATTGGGAGTAGTACCCAAGAAAGCTGCTGGGGAGTATCGCTTAATTCACCACCTGTCCTTTCCCAGAGGTGGGTCTGTTAATGATGCCATCCCCGAGCACTTGTGCTCGGTTCGGTATACGTCCTTTGACGAGGCGGTGGCTATGGTGAAGCGCAATGGTATTGGGGCGGAAATGGCGAAATGCGACATTAAGTCGGCCTTTCGTCTTTTACCTGTCCATCCATTGGATTTTGAGTTGCTAGGATTCTCCTTTGATGGCCAGTTCTACATGGACAGAGCCCTCCCTATGGGATGCTCGGTTTCCTGTTCGGCCTTTGAGAAATTTAGTACCTTTCTGGAGTGGGCATTGCGTCACAGGCAGTACTGCCGTGACTCCGCCCACTATTTGGATGATTTTATTTTTTGTGGACCACAGGGGTCCGGCCAATGCGAACGGTTGCTGGCTGGCTTCATAGCTTTGGCGGGGGAGCTGGGTGTTCCCCTAGCTCACGAAAAGACTGAAGGCCCCACCCAGGTTTTGACTTACCTGGGTATTGAAATTGATACCGTTCAGCAGACTTTTCGTCTCCCAATGGCAAAGGTGGTTGAGCTTAGAGCACGCTTGGCGGTGCTCAAGGATAAAAGGAAGGCTTCCTTGCTCGAACTTCAGCAGTTGGTGGGCCACCTAAATTTTGCCTGCAAGGCGGTGGCGCCAGGGCGCCCTTTCTTGCGGCAGCTTTGTGACGCGATGGCCAGACTTCGGCTCCCACACCACAGGATCCGGCTGTCACATGGGATCAAGGATGACCTTAGGGTTTGGGAGGAGTTTCTTACCTCCTTTAATGGTGTCACCTTTTGGCGAGATGATCTGCTTCTTGAAGCGGAGCTGCGTGTGTCCTCAGATGCCGCTGGATCAGTGGGATTTGGGGTTTACTTTCGGGGGCACTGGTGCACGGAGCCCTGGCCCGCCGCATGGCATGACGGCGATATTCTCAAGGATTTGACGTTTCTGGAATTTTTTCCAATTCTGGTTGCGGTATGGCTGTGGGGGGAAGAGCTGGCCAATCATGTAGTCCACTTTTGGTGTGACAACATGGCTGTGGTCCAGGTTATTAACTCATTGTCATCCCGGTCGCCCAGGGTCATGTGGCTGGTCAGGCCGTTTACGCTCAGGTGCCTTCGTTTGAACGTCTTGTTTCGGGCGAGGCACATTCCCGGTCTAGACAATGGGGTGGCGGACGCTCTGTCTCGCCGGCAGATGGAGAGGTTCCGTCAATTGGCCCCAGATGCCGACGCCTTGCCGGTCCGGATACCCTCGGAGCTGTGGATTCTTGGAGGGCCGAAGCACGCAGGGCCATCCGACTAGCCATCGCTCCTAGCACCAGAAGGTCGTATGATCGCGCGGTGCAACAGTTTGCCAGCTTCCGGCTGGAAGCTGGTTTGGAGCAACACTGGCCCATTCCGGCAGAACACCTGATGCAGTTCTGCGTGGAAAGGAAAAGGGCTGGCCTGGCGGTGAAGTCCATTCGGGGGCTTTTGGCTGCCCTGGCCTTCGTTAGTAAGGCTCGGGGTTTCCCGGAAGTTACAGGGGATTTTAGGGTACGGAAAATGTTGGAGGGGTGGTCTAGGGAGGTAGGATCTCGACCTGATACTAGGCAACCCATTTCCCCTGCTATCTTGAGAGGTTTGAGTAGGGCGTGGGGCCCAATTTGCTCCTCGGAGTATGAGGCCATTCTTTTCCATGCGGCTTCCCTTACTGCCTTTTTTGGAGCTTTTAGAGTCGGGGAGCTTGTAGCACAATCCCGGGATGACAGGTCTGGTAGAGCCCTTGGGGTTAGGGATGTGCAGTTTGATGGAGACGGGGTTTCCATCTGCCTTCGTCGTTCCAAGACTGACCAGCGCCGGAAAGGGGTAGTAGTCCAGCTGGGTACGTGTGCTGAGGAGGAGCTTTGCCCGGTGAGGGCTTTGCGAGCTTTTCTCAAAGTGCGGGGCCCGGAGGAGGGGCTTCTCTTTCGTCACTGTGATGGGACACCCCTTACGAGGTACCAGTTCTGGTCCATTACAGAGAGGGCGCTTGCCAGGCTCGGCCTGAAAGGTTTCAAGTTTTGCTCCCATTCATTTCGTATTGGGGCAGCCTCTACCGCTGCTGCTATGGGGTACCCCGAGGCGGCCATTCGCAGTGTGGGGCGGTGGCGCTCGGCGGCGTTCAAGGGATATGTACGTCCCCTTTTGCACCAATTGTAGCTTTGGCTAATTGTTCTTTTCTTCTTTAGGTGCTGTGGTTCGCCGAGGGAGGTGTCGGATCCTCATCTGAGGACACAGTATGATTTTTTGGGCAGCGCATCAGGCCAAGAGGACCCCGTGGGGGTCTCAGCTTGGCCTTAGTCGTTGGGCCCAGGTTGAGTGGCAGGGCCGTCGGGGCCTGCGTTGGCCGGGCCTGTTGCCGCTCCTGTTTGAGGGGCGGTGTTCCCCGCCGCCGGATTTCTTAGTTATCCACCTAGGTGGCAACGACTTGGGATGGGTTAAGGGTAAGGCCCTTACTATGCAGGCACAGGCTGACTTAAAGTTCATTGCTAAGCAATGGCCTGGTGTCCTCATCATTTGGTCTGCCATCCTCCCACGCCGTATTTGGCGGGAGGCTTTGGATCACGACGCTGTTGAGCGCGCTAGGCGCAAGGCCAACAAAGCTATGTTCAAGGCATTGTGTGCAGGGCTGGGGATTTATTTGCCCCACCCTCGGATTCGTGACACGTATGCCAACCTCTACAGAGGTGACGGCATTCACCTGTCCGTCCAGGGTAATGAAATATTTCTGACCGATTTACGGCAAGGGTTGTTGCTTTCCCTGCAGGAGTTGTGGGGCGTCAGGGCCTAAGCAGAGGCTTGGCCCTGTCGGTGGCAGGTTAGTTGGGGTAGGCAGAGCGGGCCGGTGGGCACCCGGTGGCATTTCCCCATTGGTGGGGAATGGGGGCCTGTTACGGATCAGCGGCGGGCTTTACGGCTGCCAGCAGAGAGGGCAGGCTGCCCTGGGTCCCCCTGGAAAAGGCCTTCCCTCGGGCTTTACGGCTGGGGTGTATGGTGCTTTAAAGGGGGGAACCATTCGCCTGGCCGGCTGGGTTACAGCCATGCATGCATGGCTCGCACCTGGGGCAGGGGGTGCTCGCCCATGCAGTTCGAGGAGCAGGTCTGGTTGACCCCTCGCTCTAACTGTACCGCTAGTTACCCTTGCCGTTATTATGCTGTTAGGTTATTCAATTATAAATAAATCGGTCAGAAATGGCCCTGTTTTTTACCCAAGCCTTGTGTCCGTCTCTTTGTTCCAAATGGGAGGGCAAATCGGCACCTCCCGGGGGCGTGCTCGCGCGCTTACCCGGGTGCCGTCCTTTGCCCTCGCGCCTGGAAAAAGCGGGCGGACCTCCCTGCATCCGGGGATATGGGGAGGCGTGGCCGGCAGTTTCGAGCCGGCCCCTGCCTCTTCTGTGGCGCAGTTGCCTTTGCAAGCTCGTCCCTCCCACCTCTCCCTTGTTTGCAGCAGTACAGGTTTTGCCGGTCGCCGGTTTCGGGGCCAGGTAGGAATTTTTTCGCCCTTCGCCTGTTTGGCTGTTGGTGGGGGGTGTTTTTTGCCTACCTTGTACTGCTGGGGTTAGAGATAGGCTGTTTATAGTTGGCAGGTTAGTTGGGGTAGGCAGAGCGGGCCGGTGGGCACCCGGTGGCATTTCCCCATTGGTGGGGAATGGGGGCCTGTTACGGATCAGCGGCGGGCTTTACGGCTGCCAGCAGAGAGGGCAGGCTGCCCTGGGTCCCCCTGGAAAAGGCCTTCCCTCGGGCTTTACGGCTGGGGTGTATGGTGCTTTAAAGGGGGGAACCATTCGCCTGGCCGGCTGGGTTACAGCCATGCATGCATGGCTCGCACCTGGGGCAGGGGGTGCTCGCCCATGCAGTTCGAGGAGCAGGTCTGGTTGACCCCTCGCTCTAACTGTACCGCTAGTTACCCTTGCCGTTATTATGCTGTTAGGTTATTCAATTATAAATAAATCGGTCAGAAATGGCCCTGTTTTTTACCCAAGCCTTGTGTCCGTCTCTTTGTTCCAAATGGGAGGGCAAAGACCCACAGGCTGAGCACTCTTGTGCTCCTACCCTTCAGCTTGCTCCAAGAAGCTCACACCACTGATGCAGGCCTCTTCTTTAAATGCCTAATTAACTCATACCTGAGAAGGACAAGAGATGAGGAACCAGAGGGCTGGGGGAAATTTGCCACCCAGCTGTAACTTATTCCTAGAACAAAAGAGATACCTCCATCCCACTGATCCCAAAGAGGCCTCCTCTGCTGCAGGCCTCCTTTTTAAGTGCCATACCAGAGCATACTTGATAATAACAAGGGAACAGGAGCCAGTTGGGAGGAAGGGAAGGAATCTGTCACCCAGCTATTGCTTATTCCCAGAACAAGGGAATGATGATGGAGGGAAAACCCACTTCAATATCCATTTTCTCCATGCTACATTTAGTTTAAGTATCTTTATCATGCCTCTCTTAGCTGTCTTAAGAGGCCAGATCCTCCGGGTCCCTTTGTTGTTTCAAAATTATAATAATTTCAATATTTCTCCAAGAATCAGGGGCTTTCCCACCCTTTAAAATTTTGTTGAATAATCTCTGCAACTCTGGGACTATTATATTACTCACCATTTTATAAAATTCTCCTATGAATCCGTCTAAGCCAGGTGATTTCCCATTTCTTAGATTCCTAATTTCCTTACGTTCCTAATTTCTTGTTGTGTAATATCCTGATTTAGTACTATCAGGTCCTCTTCCTTGATTTTATTGTCTATCTCCTCAAATTGATTGCTTTCCTCAACTTTAAATAACTTCTGGTAAAATTTTGCGAAAATTTCTCTTATCTGATGGTCTTTAAAGATCCTATTTCCCCTTGCATCTTTCATAAACCCCATCCTTTGCTTTTCCCTTCTTTTCTTCAAATATTTAGCCATTCTCTTCATGGTGTTTATATTGATGCTTTGGTACTCATTTTTCACTACAATCTCCTTTTTCCACATTGAGAGGGTATCTAATTCCTGCAATTCAACTTTTATTTTATTTATTTGGTCCTGAATCTGCTTCTTATACTTTGTTTGTAATTGTCTCTGCAATTCTAATATTTCCTTTAACTTTTGTTCTCTTTTCATACCCATATTTTTTCTAAAATGAATTTCTTTAGTAATACAGATCCCTCTAATCACTGCTTTCGCCGCTTCCCAAATTATATCTTCCTCTGTGGATTGTCTATTTTCCTTGAAATAAAGTTCCACCCATTTAAGAAAATCTTCCCTATCTTTCTGTTGTAAAAATATTTGGGGGTTGAATCTCCACCTTCTAATTCGGCGCTCCTCATCCAATTTAATTTCTATAATAAGTGGCGCATCATCAGATATCCATATTGGCCCTGTTTCGACTTTAGTTACTTCCATATTATTAGTTTCTTTTACTAATATATGATCAATACAGGAGAATTTTTGATGTCTTTTTGAAAAGAAGGTAGGTTGTTTCTCTTCTTGCATTAAGTCATATATTTCTTTAAGCCTCCATTTTTGTAACTTTAACTTCTTATTTGACAAAATATCATTATTAAAGTCCCCTGCTATTATTAATTCCCCTTCATAGAATGACTGCAATCTTTGCATGATTTTATTCAAATATGTGGTCTGACCTTTGTTTGGCGCATAAATATTTGCCAAAGTATATCTTTTACCATTCATACTAAATTTCAGGAAAATAAAGCTTCCTTCTCTATCTTTACATTGTTCCAAAATATTTACATTCAATCTGGAGTGCAAGAGAATGGCTACTCCTCTTGCTTTTTTTGTTCCCCTTGATTCTATTTGTAAACTCCAACTGGGGGAGTTTGACAATGGTCTTAGATCCTTTCTGCTCTTATGGGTTTCTAAATCTTTTAACATTTTATTTATTCTATAATGCTTAACATCTGAGGCCAACCAATTTACGTTTAAGGAGAGTAGTCTAATTACTCTCCCCATTCCTTAATTTGAATGAAGCTCACTGGTGTGCCTACTGGTTTGTAATGACTTATACCCATTATTCCCTGGTCGTTCATTCCCCCATAGCCCAAATCAAGTCCCTTTAATAAGAGACTGGACAGGTAATTTACATAACCTCCCCTTTTTGTTCTTGAAATTGGAATCCCACCTACCCAATTTGCCACTCCCCCCTATCCCTTATTTTTAACCCAACAACCAATAATAATTAATAGTTTTAATCAAACATTACATTAATAGTTTTAACCCAACATTTAACCCAACTAATTTTAACTCAACAACCAATACTAATTAATAATTGTTTTCTAGTTTCTTATTGTTACTGTCTTCATGTACTATAAGTAGAAATAAGAGGGGGGGAGTAAGGAAGAAAATACAACGTCCCGTCTTCGTTCAATCACACAAACTTAATTTAGTCTTCTTCTTCCCTCTCTAGGTCTCCTCCATCTCCATTCTTCTTTTTGGCCTGTTTTGGGATGTTTCTTATATTGAAGTTCTTAAGTAACTTTTCGCCTTCTAAAGGATTTTTAGCTCTATTAGGTTTACCATCCTTGAAAATCAAGATAGTTGCAGGATATCCCCAAGAGAATAATACACCACTCTCATGTGACTTCTGTGCATATGGTTTCATACCTTTCCTCTCTTGTAAAGTGTCTCTTAGCTGTCTTCCCCCCCCCCCCAATCTGGGCTCTTTAGCATTTTCTCATCAGGACAATTCTCTAACCCAATGTTTATTTTGGTTGCTCTTTCTGCTCCTCCAGCTCTACAGCATTGTCTTTGAAATGGGGTGACCAGAACTGTACACAGGTTGCACCACATACAAATACATTGTAATAGTATTGAATTATTTTCAGCCCCTTTGCTAATAATCCTTTTTCATCAGTGCTCCATACTGAGTATAATTGAACTATCTATCATGAACCCAGCTCCTTTTCCTGGTCATCCTCTACCAGTTAATTTCAATCTATATAATCTCAAATGCATGTATTGGCACTTTTGTACAAAAAGCAAGTTGTAAAATCACAATCAGCAACCTGATGCTCTGAGTACTGGGACAAATGTTTAAAGGATTTGGTGCATGGACACTGAATCCTAACTGGTATTGCAGCATGAATAACCTTCCATTTTATGGAAGTACATGGGCAAAGATGCTTTATTGAAGCAAGATGGAGACAGAGATGTGGGCTGGTTTGGGGCTATATTTTATGCTCATTCATCCCAGCATGTGTGCTTATGTGCTGTCAAGTTGCAGCTAACTTATGTCAACCACAGGGAGGAGCTGTCAAGGCAAGTGAGAAGCAGAAGTAGTTTGCCATTGCCTTCCTCTGCAGAGTTTTCCTTGGTGGTTGCTCATCCAAGTACTGATCCTGCTTAGCTTCTGAGATCTGACAAGATTGGGCTATAGCATGCAGCCTTCTATTCCCCTTCATCTGCACCAGAGCTGAATACGGGCACTGCTATTCCTCTAAGAAATTGTGAACAACACAGAATGCCATTGCTTCTTTTACCAAACAAAGATGCAATACTAGATTTTGCAACAGAAATTAGGAATGGACTGCTGGTCAGCATTTTTTCCTCTGTAACTGTTTCCTTCTCTATAGCTTTCACTTCTTTCCATCTTTTTTAAAAGTACAAACATAATCCAGGCGGGAGTAACTATGACTCTCTTAAAGCTTGCGCTCTGGTTACTGGGGGTAGCCTAGCAGATCACCGCCTCCTCGTGGCCCCGCCGGGCAACACTCATCATATGAGAGCTGGTGAGCGGCTAAGTGTGATCTGGCTACATCCCATCCTCCCGATGTGACGCCAACCCGTCAATTGGAGTGCTCGCTCCTAGATACGTCTGGGAGAGGCTGTGAAATTTCACCTGTGTGAAAAGTTCACCTGCGTGAAAGTTTCGATCAGTTATTATGTCCCAAGCGACACCCCCGGGAACACCAGAAACGCGTGCGTCGGGGCAAGGGGGCCTCTCCTTGGGCTTACCATGCTGGGGAGACCGGATCCAGGGGCTGGAGCCCAGACTGGATATGACCTCTCACAAGGACTGACACGCTGGTGTGGCTCCCCAAGCCCCGGCACTTTTCTGGATGTTTCTGTGATGCTGAGAGGGAAGTGGCCCTCAAACTGGACTGGAATTGGAACGGTGGCACATTCGTCGTGAATGTGCCTGTTGGCTTGAAGACGGCTTGAAATGGCTGAAGGTAGCATGCCCACAGGAGTGAGAGAACTGTGCGGCTGCTACTGGAGGTGCACCAAAGGTGGCGAGTCGAGCATTGGGTGAGAGCCAGCCTTCGATTAGCGCATCTGTGAGAGAGATGTTAGCCGGAAGTGCTGAAAGGAGTGCTTGCACAAGACCTGGGCGGAGACGTTAAGGAGGATGCCATCTGCTCGCCCAGGGAGTTTTGGATAGTTTGAATGGACTGTTGTCCTCTGCACACGCATTGGCAACTGAAGGAGGAGTATAAGTTTACCTTGGACTGGTCAGCGAGATCCACCCTGTTGGGTGTGCTTAACCGGAATTTGAGCATCCATTTGCACGTTGGTTTTAACAGTTTTTCCTAAGTTCTCTCCTTTCCCAACCCAACTGCACATGTGTTTCCTTGGTTGTGGTATTCACCTGTAAAATAATCAATGGGTTGCACCCAACAGAGGGATCTCGTAATGATTACTTCCTTCGTTCGTGCTATGTCATCTGGCATGGCCAAGAGTCATGTCGCTGTCACTTTGTAGACGACTCAAGATGGACGGGCCATCGGGGACTAGTCACCCCCAATAACTCGAAATAGGGCTTCGGCCCCTACTAAACTAGCCTAAAGCACTCAGAGTGGCAGCTTTACCACATGCAAAAAGAGCAATCAAATGTTCAGTATACTGCAGTCAGTTCAAAGTAGGCCATTTGGCATAGGCCTGATTGGTGCCTGAGTTACAGACCATTAGTATCCTCATGTAATTGTTACCCTATTTTATTGTTATGGGCTTAGATTCTGATTCCTGTAGATAAGTCTATCCTATGTGACAAAAAGAACGCTAATGTAAGTATCTCCTTAACAGGTCTTAAGTGACAGGAAATTGCTCTAACGAAGTGCTCATTTGGACTTGGAAGAGATGAACCCCCCCCCTCCTAGCTGAATGGAGGGACAAATGTGTGTTTGTATGAAAAGGAAGCACAGTTTAGATGCTGGAGGCAATGGAGAGGAGCAGGAGTGGAAGCATCTTGGTAGTGCAGGATCCCAATCTCTCTTCCTTGGGATCAAAAATGGAGTAGTAGATCTGTTGCTCTGGATGTAACCACTCCTGACCTTTACCAGTTCTGCCTGTATATTAGTAAAAATACAAATGCTACAAAAATACCATGTCCCAGGTGTTATGTATTGGGCTAGCTTTGAGTAAAGCGGGGCTCCTCAGGTCTACAATCCTATTGGGAAATAGGGTTAGCAGCAGCCAGTCATTCCTACGGGATATGAACCAATTGCCACCTTGTAAACATGTTACCTTTTGTCAGCACGTGCAAATGAAGGATCCTAGTTGTCAGTGTTCTCATTGGGGGGTTACTAAAAGGGGGCATTGTTTGGGGTGTATTTATCTGGCTCTTTCGGGAGCGTGAGTATATAGTACTTGCAATAAAGTTACTCGCATGAGCTGAAATCACTGCCTGGCTGAAATCACTATGAGCACAAGGCTCAATACTTAATACCAGTATTCTCTCCTCCAAAGTGAGATAAATCAGATAAGCATTACCCCTGGGACTTCTTGCCATTCACAGTGAGGCACATGTAACTCCATTTTTAGCCCATCTCTCCTCCAATAAGGGCAGCAATTTTTTTGTTCATTTTCTTTTCACAACAACCTAGTGAGGTATATGAAGCTGAAGGTGACTGAGCAGTTCAAGGTCACCTGTGTAAGAATTTTAATATGGGTTTCTCCAGTCCTAATCCAAGATACTAACCATTACACTACTCTATGTAAACTGCACCGAACTTTCCATATGCATATAAAATAATATCTCCTGTCTTTAAAAAAGGGTGACATGGATGAAGTGTTAGGTTATTTTATATTGTATTATTTATATATGGTTGACACATACATAAATAATACAATATAATACACTAACAATGTAATCCTAAGAAGAGTTTCTCCAGTCTAAGTCCATTGAAATCAGACTGAATTAGTCTGGAGTAACTCTACTTAGGATTGCACTGTAAGTGAATTATAAATGCTATACATCTACATACTAAATCCTGGTAATCAAAGGACTAATATGCATATGTAGCGCAGAATCATGAGCACAGCTGGAGTTTTGTTTGATGTTGGTGCTGCAATAGCTTCTAGTGCCAAAGAGACAATCCACATTTGGAACTTACTGTGTTCCAAACTGTATTTCCACCTCTTGAAAATGGACTGTTTGCATTCATTTGTATACAGACTGTGCATTAATTGCACATTGAATGCACTGAAAAAATACAGTTTGTGCAAGATTTGAGAATTCCTATTCATCAAGTATCCTTAATTTGTGCTTGTGCTAGTGTTCATGGGACTAGGGAAATGTATTGATGGTGTAAACATCATTTTCCAGTCAAAAGGATTTTGGGGAAATACTTGAAAAGAACAGTGAGGAATGAAAAGTACATTTTAAGATTTGCTATTTGTGGAATAATATATTAGCAATAATATTAGTAGGTAATAGCAGCAGCAGAAGAGACAGTTGTCTCTTATATACAGTAAAGTATATAAAGAGGAAGAAGACAATGCAATGGCCTATCAGTACTGATTTACTTGAAATGTGTATTGCTTTTGCAGGTGCATTCATATACTGGCCATCCTTTTCAGCAAAATACATCAGTCAGAAGAAGGTTAGAGAAAATATTTAACTTTTTTTTTTTTAGGGAAGAGAACTGAATCATGAGTATTTACTATTGTATTTTAGACAGGCCTATCAAGGATAGATTTTGAATTATGTGTGTTCCTGTAGTCAGTTACATACAGAAAAATATGACTCATAGGAATGGAGAAAGGAAACAGCAGCAGCAATAATGATATGAAAACAGAAAAGAAAGGGGGATGGTTTGAAGAATGTAGAACAATTTAAAGCAAAGAGAAGTTTCAGAGCCAAATGCTGGCAATTAATAGAAAACAAGTTATGGAAATAACAGTGTGATTTCAAAACAGGCGGAAAGTTTAACTTTTTATGAGCCTAAATGATGTCTCAATGATGGGAATAATTCCAAATGAATTGTGTTAACCTGTGGAGCTGGGCATAAAATTGTATCTGCTAACTTAAAGGGTAAAGCCAAAGCAGACACTCTTCAGAATTCTATTGTGAAGTTGTCATTGTCTTTAGATATTCATAATATGACTCATGGTTTTGACCTGCTGATAATGTAAGCTTTTTTTTAAAAAAAAAACTGCATTAAAATAGCCATGGATATTCTATTTCAGAAATTTTCCAAGAAAGATTTCTGTCTTCTTCCTCCCTTCTCCCTCATTATAGCTGGTTATTATTTCTTCATTTTCTGGTGTAGCATTTCTTCATTTTCATTTTCTTGCTGGCTGGAAGGAATATTTGTTTTTCATAAACATTGCAGACAAGCACCACAATTTCTGCAGTAAATCTAGCACTTTGGTGGTTTCAGCCTGAGGTAACAGATTGCTGTCAGTTGGCTTAAAGGATTAAGTTTGCCTTGAAAATAGAAAATCCTAAAATTCTTTGTAGTGCCATTTGTGTATTGGATCCCTCCTTAGTGAACTTTTCATGACCTTTATGTATTCATCACAAATAATCCCAACTAGCCAACTAGAGGAAGGAACAAAAAACAGCTAGCTCTCATAACCGCTAAATACAACTTTTCTACAGTCAATTGGAACATACTAAGGGTGTTCCCTGAAAATAAAATGGCACTCCCCGTTCTCTGTTCAAAAATAAATACAGTGAAAATGTCCAAAATCAGCTGACTATCAAACACAGCTGACTATCAAACACATGCCATGGTGCAAAATCCAAAAATATCTTCTGAGAATGTAATATTAGAAGGATTTTCTAACTGTTCTTTTATTTGCAAGGAAACAAGCTATAGAAAGGGGGAAAATCACCCTAGAGTGATCTTCATTTGACTTTTTTCAGTGGTTATTATTGGCTCAAAAGATTGCTTTGTTCCACACTGGAGAAAACAACTCCATTAGAAACATGACCATCTTTACCAATAAGTGTAGTTTTTGCCTGAATAATATGATTTCAGCTGGGACACAACAGTATTGTTCAGTGCCTGTTAAATGAAACTTTACACAGGGATATGGAACCAGTTTCCCACAGGAGTGTCTTAGCAATACTGATGGCTCAACTGTGCCATTTTAATGGGTGACTTTGTTGAGCCATTGTCTTATTATTTCAGTGCTCGGCAGGTGTTCAGTGATGGATGCCCGTTGGTGTTGTGCAGCTTACTGTTCCTGTGGTGCTTACCTTCATGGAATTTATGAGCTAGTGTAGTTTTTATGTTGTCTGCAAAAAGGCACCTGATTTTTCAGCTCATAAACCTTCTGCTAGAAGCTATCCTTGATAAGAACCAAAATCAAGTTTCTGATAGGATCTGTATTGGTTATTTTTAATTACAGCTTTCATTGAAGCCTATGAAGATTGCAGCCCAGCAAACAAACTAACGCTTTCAGAAAGCCATTAATTTATTTTAAAAAGATTTCAAGCTCTTTTTGATTTTTTTCAAGTACTGAAAACAAACCACATCAATTAACAAAGTACTGATTATAAAACACATACACCATGTTGACATTGAACTATTGTGGATCACCAGTTAACTTCTACAGAATTCCAGTCAAGCTAGTGTGAATATTAACAGCTTGACATTCCATCCAAAATATGGAGAAGGTTTCTTTTGCTTCTTACTTGCTTTTCAGTGAAACTGGAACCTTGAGTTCCAACAGTTTGCTACTAGCCACCCAAGCTTCAATCTCAATCCCGAGTCCACTTGATTCATACATTCTCCTAAATGTGCTGTCTCTGGCATCTCTTGTTTGCTTCTTGTGTAAGATTGTTTTATTCAGTATTAATCATGGGTTGAAGCCCACAATCATTTCTGCTAATGGATCATACTTCTGTTAGTGGAAAGGAAATTTCCGACTTCCTCTGTCAGTCTACTCTTCCTCCTCCAGGAACATCTTGAGGGGCCAGTCAGGAGTCTGCAGTGGAAAGAGAGAATTGGCAAGAATTGCCTCTCATTCCGTTAGAAGGCAAGAACACATTCAATGCTTATTTTAAAAACTAAGAATTCAAGAGCATGTTCAGTGCTTATAAAAAAAGAAGAGTCTTCTTTCCAATTATATCAATAGATTTTATTACAGCATTACTCATGACTTCAACTGAGTCCTTTTTCTGAGCATAAAAAATATGGAGGTTCTTACAACAATAATAATAATAGAAGATGGAGAGGCAGGAATAATGGCTGAACATAAAAGAGGCATACATTTTTAGGCATCTGTAGAAAGAAGGATAAAATGAAGGAGAGGGATTTGTGACTTCTTATTTGATTCTATCCCTGCTTGTTTAATTACCTAATATTTCCGCTCAGGAAAGATTTCCCCCCGTTTTCTCCCTCTCTATTGGGGTCCCATGGGGATTTCTTCTATGCCTTCTGATATTCCTTCTCTGTATTCTGCCCCTTTAGTGATCTCACCAGATCCAATGTCTTTCAATTTCACATTGATGACTTGAGACTTTACCTCTCTATCCATTCTTATAGCTCCAACCATATATCTGATATTTCTACTTGGATTGTTCTGTTTCCTCAAACTCAAAAATATCCAAGATTAAACTTTTCATCTTCTCCAAAACTTTCCTTTCTTTGTTCACTCTCAATAGCTATTGATAATGCTCCATTCATCTTGTTGATCAGGCATGAAACCTTAGCATTGTCTTTGATTCCTGTTTCTTCTTTGCTTCTCATATTGCCTGTTACCATGTCATGTTGATTCTTCCAGTACAATTTTGTGAAAATACAGCCAAAACTTATGTTCACACTTTAGGCATCTCCCATATTGATTCATGCAACTTTATTGTTTTTGGCCTTCCATTGTCACTCTTTAGCCTTCTTCATTCCAGAGCTCTGTCACCAAAATCACCCATCTCATACTCTGACTCATGTTTAAAGCCTACAGCGGCTACAAGTACTCCCATATCCAGTACAGATTCCTCATCTTTATTATCAAGCCTTCTGTTGCCTGCTCTTTTTGCTCTTTAATTTCACATGCTATGTTCCTGCCTGTGACTTGCAAATCTCCATCTCTTTCAGTCTCAGCTGTCCAAAGGTCTTCTGATTCCTTCTTTTTTGCTTGAAATCCCCTTTAAGGGGACTTGCATGATGCTTGTATCTCTCTTCCTTCAAATTGTTCCTCAAATCTGACTTTCCTTTTAGGGTGCCTGTGAACGACACTTTTCTGCATGGGCATGTGCTTGTTTTAATGTGCTTCCCATAGTTACATGGCAGCTGTGGGGAACTGCTTGTAAGAAGAAAAGCAGAGCCCAAATGGGCTCAGCACCCCAACACTGAATTTTAGATTTTTACCTCCATGTCTTTTTGTTTATAATGAACTATATACATTTATAAATAAATAAATGGTGTAATTCAATGGCCTCCAATATAGTGCCTGTGCACCTGTGAGAGACAGCCAACAAGCCTCCTACTGTCTTGTGAGATTAAGGAAGGGCTCGAGGAAGGTCCTGGAAAGCTCTTCTTGCCCATGGAGAGCAGGTGGAGCCTGCTCCACCTGGAGTTGGTCCATCCCAGGGACTGCTTAATAAGGAGAAGCTGAGGGTAGCCTGGGAGGAAAGGTCAGAGCTCTCCTAAAACTTGCTTGGGAGGCCTGGCTAAGGGAATGAGAGAAGGACAAGGGTATTATTGCAACACCCCCTTCTCCATCCTATTCTGAGGTTTCCTTATCATCTGGCACTGGACGAGGCATCCCTCGAGAGGACTGCAGTCCTAGGCTGACTCCACACTACCTCAGAGCATCCCGGCATTGCGCTAAATGTTCACTAAACACCTGGAAGTATAGCATCTTTCAAGTGCAATTTCTGAATCGCGCTAGAAAGACGTTATACTTCTGGGTGTTTAGCGAACATTTAGTGCAACACCTGGACGCACCGAGGTAGTGTGGATTCAGCCCTGGACTCCATCCCTGCAGAGAAGGAGCCCGACAAATTACTACTACAGTTGTGCAGGCATTCACTTCCTGTTTTTTTGTGATTAGCTCCAACTCGTCTAGAAATAATTTTGTGGTTGGCTTTACTTCCTGCTGCAGCCATTTTGCAGTTGGGCCCACCACCATATGCCACAGTACTAAAGAGCCTGCAAGTTGTAAAAGGTTGGGGACCTCTAGTGTAGTTTATCTTTCTTATGATCTATTGAAAGAGCAAATGATGTTGCAGATTTCAGTAAACAGAAAAGGGAAATGTTAAAAGATGAGAAAGAGAGAGGAGAAGGGG
Organism: Eublepharis macularius; assembly: GCF_028583425.1. Taxonomy (NCBI): domain Eukaryota; kingdom Metazoa; phylum Chordata; class Lepidosauria; order Squamata; family Eublepharidae; genus Eublepharis; species Eublepharis macularius. The sequence goes on along the minus strand of NC_072797.1, from coordinate 64,094,184 downwards.
GAAAGTGCCATAGTTCCTAGGATGGAAGGGAATGAGAAATTGATTGTGAAAATTCTTGGAATCTATAGGTCAAGAAAGTCCCCTGACATTGTCCATCACATCAGCTTTATCAAGATACTCTTGGGAAAATGAAATGACAACAAATTCCATGCATGTTTGCTCAGATTTAAATATTTGAGTTTAATGGAATCAATGGTATAAAAAAGTGAACAGGATTTCAGACAGAGTCCCTTGTAGTCTGTTATTTTATATCCTGATAGGGGATGGGATAAGTTAATTTTGATTCAGTATTGGTTAGTTCTCTTAAGCTCTTCTCTCAATAACAGGGAAAACCTTAATGAGAGAGTGCTGCATTTTGGATGTTTCCTTATTTCCACATAGAATCTTGTTATTGCATGCGGTTGAAAAAGACGTGTATGCTGTGAACGTGCATTCCAACTTGGATCCCAATTCCTAAAATGCCAACAGATGTTATGTGTAACTTGAAGGTGGCAGCGGTGGTGGGGGAGGGCGAGAAAGGAGCTGGAAAATCTGTGGATCATATTACTCTTCTATGTATGATTCTGTGTGGGGAGCCTTCTGGGGTAGGCAGTTTTCAAACCTACAAAAAAAACCCAGTATATTTGGGGTTCCAAGAATGATGCTGGCCAAAGACATAGAGAGACCCAAAGCAAGAAAATATGGGTAAAAATCTAAGAGAGAGATCTGGGAAAGAATCCAGGAGGAAAAGATAAAGAGACAGCCATGGTGGAGGTGAGAGAGGATGAGCAAGGGAACTCAGGATCAGACTGTGTTGGAATGATGTGGGTCCTTTAGATATGGGAAGCAGAAAGTAATAGAAATAAAGTGTTTGATTTTCATGCCTCATCCAGGCAAAGATTTACTGGAATTTATTGAGTTTAGCAGAAAAGGTAGACTGGTCAAAGGCCAGGAGTAGAAACTGGTGCCAACGAAGTGTAGGTTGAACAGTCACAGTAACAATATATTCAGTAATCTTTCTTGACCTTTGCTGTTTCCCAATTCTAAAATCAGAAGTGCTGAGTTTCTGTTAGGAAGGCAAAGTACCTTCCACTTACTGCAGAAGTGTTGGCTTCAGAATAGGGTTGCTTTAGGAAAATACTAACGGTAATCTAGTAGTAAAGCTGATTCTGCATTATATTCTCAAAGACAGCTTAAAAGCGTTGACATGATGTTTGTACTTCGAAGAAACAGTTCATTAATGAATTCATTGTATCAACTTCTGTAAAAGTAGCATCTTTCTGAATATTACTAATCTAAGTAGACACTACCTTATAAATTTATAATGAATTTTAGGAGATATTAAGTATGCCTTACAAAGACCGTCAGGACTCATAACTAATGCAGTTCTGTAAATGTTTTGTTCATGCTTGTATAAAACTGAGAGCAGTAAAAACTGTTGGGAAGTTAAAGAGATCAGTAATAGATCACAGTTTGCTTACATATTGACATATATACAAAAAGGTGTTATTTTCTATTATGTACTTTCCCTTTTGTAAATATTACTGTGATTGGTTCTCTCCTCCTATATCTGTTTACCAATCTTTTGAGGGAATATCCTAGAATTTTTGTTTGTTTGTTCATATTTGTGGTTATATCCTGGCCCTTTTCACACTGCCCCCAAAATATGCCATCATAGCGCCATGATAGTGCCTCATGCCGAAACAACAACAGTAAAATCCCGTGCTTACCCGTGCTCATCGTGCTGCGCTTATCCCGCTTTTTGTTCCATTTTTTGCGCATTTTTCGCCAGTGTGAGAACAGTCGGTAACGCTTTATGGCGCTTTCTGTCCTTGGGTCTTCCCACTTCCCCTCCTTGCCTTCTAGCCTCTGGGTGATGGTTTCCTGCCAAGTGCAAGGGGTCCCACAAGCCTTTGTGTGCCCCTTGCGGCCCCCTTTTTAAAAAAAAAATTCAAAAAAGTATTGCACAATTGCAATGCTACGTTCATGCTTTTTTCCACATAATCATATATTTCACAGTGTTTTTAGTGCTACCGCGAAAGTGCAGCAGCATGCGGACACGTCTTGCATGCATACACTTTGACATGGGCCAAAACAGCTCTGTGGCTTCCATTTTGTGTGTCTTTCCAACCTGCCAATCTTTGGGTGGAACATGCTTTTAATATATGCTGTGGCTGTGGTCCGATGGCTGTGCAAAAATTGCCATTCAGCCCACCTTGGATTTTGGCAATGAAGTGCACGACGGCATGCAGCGGTGACTTCCTTTTGCCCAGAAAAGTCCATGTGCATGTTATTTAACTGCGCGATTGCACAACTTTTAATCATTAAAGGTTCTCAGCTGGGGAAAATGATGGCTGCTGTCGGTTGGTGCAGGGTGATTGCGCAGACATTTTCCCAGAGGTGGGCACCTGCGATTTGACAGAGCCTTGACCTCTGATTTCCATGGTCTTTGACCCCAGCCAAAGGGAAACGAGGATTCTCTCTTCCGCACCTGCGCCATTTCAGTCGCCACTACCTGCATAGACATGACGGCAGCTCTCCAGGAATATGGCCAGCACAAGTAGGAGTTATGGCAAGAGAGAGGTTTCCTGGTGCAACCAAGAAATTGTGGATCTCCTGCATTTCTGGGGAGAGGAGAAGGTGCAGGAGGCTTTGAAAAGCACGCATAGAAACCTTGACTACTTCGAGAAAATTTCTGCGCAAATGGCCACATGTGGCCATAAAAGAACAGCTCAGGAATGCAGGCCAAAGACCAAGACCATGCAGCTGGATTATAAAAGGGTTGTTGGCCACAACAGCCGCTCCAGCAATGCGCCCACCACCTGCCCCTTCTACAGGGAACTGGACAGTATCTTGCGCGGAGATGCCAGTGTGAAGCCTAAACAGGTGGCCAGAAGCATCATCCTGGAGGTTGGGGGGGCCAACACGCCCAGCCATGCTTGAAATCCAGGATGGCTCTGAAGAACTCTTCTCCTATGACATGGAAACCATTAATCCAGAGCACATCCAGAGCTCCACGCCGCACTCCGCGGGTAAGCGTGGTGCGTGAGGGGTGGGGGAGGTTTGGGTGTTGGTATTCTGCCCTCCCACTGAATTGATCTAGGAATCGACCTCAACTCCCACTTGTTCAAAATGTCTCCTTCTGCAGAGCAACTGACATGCACGGAGGATGAAACCATGGATGGAGAGAGAGACCCCGATCTTACTGTGGATGGACTGGTGGGGACAGGTAATGGAAAAGGGATTGGGTGGGAGCACAAACGAAAGCTCTGCACCCCAGTGGAAGACCTGATTCTTGCTGGCACAGCAGGGGAGCAGGCGGCAGGCAGCATGGATCCCTATCCCACACCTCCACCCCTGCGTGCACTTCAAATGAGACCTAGAGGCCACCTCTGCCAACCATCTTCTGATTTCTGTGCCTCTGTATTCATAATCAGTTGTAATCACTCTCCCCTCTTCAGTTTTGGCTGGGGATTCTCTGGTTTGACATTGGGATTCTCTTATGTTAAGTTACTTTATTTGCTTGGCTGGGGTTCTGCTGGGCATGTTTGGTGGGGCTTGTATGTGGGTTAATCTTCACAGACTGGCAAATTTCTGGTTTGGGGCAGGGGTTCTCTATTCCAAGACCAATGCTGGTACAAAGGCGACCATGTTTTCATCCCCTGCATTGCAGATGATGCAGAATATCTCTCAGGTGGCATCTTGGAGGACAACCTGGAGAAGGAGAATTGCCCACCCCCCACACCAGCCGCTGGACAAGGTATGAACTCCTGGAGTGAATGTCTGCTTTCAGGGGGGAACTCGCTGGCCTTATTCCACACCGAGGCAACTCCCCCTCTCAAATCCCACCCTTTTCAGCCCCCGTCACCCACAAACACCTAGGAGTTTCCCAACCTGGTCCAGGCAAGCCTATCAGGAGGTGGCACACGTGCAGCCTCACAATGAGTGACACATGTCCGGGGGAGTGAGGTGCAGAGTGAAGGGCTTAACTCCCACTGGATAGTCTCTTGTAGGCAGCAACAGCACCTTGGCCCTCCCTTTCCCTCTTTGTGCCTCCCTAACTCTGCCTTGTCATGCCTCCTCCCCTTCCAAACTCATGAAGCTTAAATAGACCTGCACTCAGGGGCTCTTCAGGTCTCTCCCAGGCGGTTGCCATCTCAGGACTGGCTAGACTGGACAGGGTGGGGGCTGTTCAACACTGGACATGCTTTCCAGGCCCACCGGGAATTGTTGTTCTGTGTCCAAAACTCCGTCGCAGGATTGCTGGCCCCTAGGTGATGCCTAGAGATGTCTCAAAAGTATAACTGATCTCCAGGCCATAGTAATCAGTATTCCAGGAGAAATTGGCTGCTTTGGGGGGAACTGATCTTTGTCACCTGCTGATTAGTTGTGGTTTCGGAATATCTCCTGCCACCAACGGGAGGTTCAAGTGTAAGGCACAACAAGAGATGATGCTAATAAATAGTAATTTCCAACAGTAAATGGGGAAGGTCCTACTTTAAAATATATTTCCATCTAAGACTACTTAAGTGCAAGCAGTGGCCAGGAGGTCAAAACACAGTGGTCCATTTAATGGACCATTGTGTGGGGATCTTGCATCTAATGCTCTATTTCGTTTGGACTTCTAGGGCGTTGCTTGCACCAAAGAAGAATCTCGTATAGAAATATATTTTCATATCAGGATATTCCCTATTTGCTGTTGGAAATTGCTATTTAGTAGCAACATCTCTTGTTGTGTATGGCACTTGAACACTTCAGACTTATAATTATATAACAGAGAGATTACAATTACGTGTAAAAATAGTTGCTACATATCTTCCCCATTACCTTGGGTTTCTACCTTGGTTACATGTTTTTGGTACAGGGCAAGTTTGTTGTGGTAGATTGCCTGGAGGCTGGCAACCCTGCTCTCAACCCCCTCTCCCCAAAAAGTTCCCAATCAGAGGTCGCTAACCCTGCTCCCCCAACAGGATGCACTGGCCCTCTGCTTTGCTGTCCTTGCTCTCCATCTGGGGAGGAGCAGGAGGAGAAGCACAATCCCACCCTATCCGCTCATGTCACGCTGCAATAGTGTGCTTGCGGCGGAGGGGGCATAGTTCGCACTATTGGCATAGTTTGCTTTGATCACAGTGCATGCCCTTATCATCTTGTCAATGGTGCTTGATCTATGTGGGGTCTGGCGTGCCTTTCTCTGCGCACTTTGGCAAGTGACAGATATAAACTACCCACGGCTTGATTATCAATGAACATGGCCTCTCTGTCATGTTCTGTGGTCATTGCTAGTATGCTTTGTGTGCAAATTAAGTTCGACAACACGATAACAAGTAATCAGCCAAGACCACTCAGACCACTGACAGTGTGCTGACTGAAGGAGTGTTTGGGTAAGCACCACGCCAATGAGGACATGCCAGCAGACGGCAGACTTCCTGACTGCTGCCACTCTCTTGCCGCATGTTCTGTGGTGCCAATATTATTTTTTGTGGCCAGGGAATAGTCACCGGTATGATCAGTGGTGACAAACCCACCAGAGTCAGAATCACCACTGTCAGTGTCATGCATTTCAGTGCTGTGTGTCTTTGGTGAAACCAGGACTGACTGTTTCCCTCTAACATCCAGTGACACTGCCCCAGGCAGCAGCTGAGCTATCTCTGGGCACGTGCTTGGCCAACCTCAGGAGCAGGAAAAGACATGCCTCGCCTTTGAATGCTGTGGCAGAGAGAATGTTGAGCCAAGCAGCGGAGGAACACCGTGAGGAGATGGCTGGGTGGAGGAGAGAGCAGGAGGAGGCAAGGAGATGGCATGAGGTGGAGGACCGTAGGCACGCTGCATTTCTGGAGGAGAGCAGACAGCAACCCATCATGTTCCAGGAAGCGTGGCAGGATAACCTGCAGGTTATGCGTGCTGCAGTCAGCATACTTCAGACACTAGGCAAGGTTATGCTGAAGCAGCAGCAGCCGTCTGGAGCAAGCTTACTCTCAGACCAACAGCCAGAGGGTGGGCAAGCACAGCCATAAAAGAGGGTGGAGAAACGGTCGTGTGCTGGGAAGCCTAGGCAGCGCTTAACACTGTAGAAGACCGGCACATGCCTGGGTGGCTGTCGACCAATCAGCACTGAGAGTGAAGGCAGGTTTGGACAGCACTTGGGAAAGTGATGTGAAAGCATCAGTCCTTTGTTTGAAAAAGCACACAGTTTATTTACACATTGAACAAAATAGCTCTCCACACAAACCAAGAAAACAGACAAATATACTTAAACATCTTTGATAACTATGTACATGCCCTTTGGCGGGCCACTCATTGGTCCCGGCCTGAAGGTTCCGGCAAGCGCTGCTCCATCCAGTGCATTCTCCTCTCCAGGGACACAAGGCATCTCCCCTGCCTGCCGACCCTCCCTTCAGGAGCTGAAATTCTGCTCAGGATGGAGTCCACTGTTGAGTGAAAGAACAGCATTGGAGACCACACACATGGCTTCCTCACACACAGAGTAGACTGCCACAACATACTCACTGGATGCCATGAGGTATTCCTCCATGGCTTTGAAATCCACCCTAAGGGGATCCAACTCGGCGGGCCGATCACGGGGAGGGTGCCTCGAGATGCCACTGGTGGAGGCCGCAGGCTCAGTCTCTAAGGCACCCAAGGCTGCCTCGCTGCTCACATCTGCGGTGATAATTGTCGTTGAGTGTGTTGCCTTGGCTTGGATTGCTTTCTTCAAAGGAACACTATGTGCAAATGCTTTTGAAAAGTCTGTTTTTCAATGTTTGTGGGACACTGGTTTGGGGCACTTTGTCTGGGTATGTTTTGGGGTGGTGGGGGTGTTAGATGTTCAGTGTGACTTGTGAAGTTACAGAGCACTTTGTTTGAGTTATTAAAGAGCACTTTATAGCAGATGAGAGTTTTACTCTCAATGAGCAAGGCATGGCATGTGCTGGGATCTATGGGGTCGCTGAGTGCTTGTCAAGAGGGGAGGGATGGTTCACTGTAAACACTAGCATTCAACCGCTGCACAGGGAGTGACAGAAGACACTGCACGGTGGGCACAGTGCACACTGTACACCTTTCCTTGGGCACCCAGAGATGGCTCCCAGATATCTGGCTCCTCCTCCGCATGTCCCTCGTCACCCGCAGGCAGGACTTCACCAGGCAGGCCTCCACCAGCCAGGTCTTCAGCAGGGAGGTCTTAATCTGGCAGGGCCTCACCAGGCAGGGCCTCACCAGTCAGGTCTTCACCAGGCTGGGCTTGGCCAGGAGCAGCACCCTTCGCAGTCTCATTCTCTCCCCCCCTCTGAACAGTTGAAAAAAGTGTGGTTTGACCCAAATCAGTAACCAGCCCCGTGCAATCCTCTGTTATGGCTTCTAAACAGCATTCGTGTGGTCAGACATCCAAGTGGAGGCTGACAGGACAGACAGGAGTTGTTTTAGGAGCGGGTGTTCTTTTCTTCAAAGACATTGGGTGGTCACCCTGTAGCGGGGACCACAGACAGCGCATGTGGCAAGAGGGGCGGCCTCCTGCCAGAAACCTCAATTTTATTGAGGCCTGATTAATGGGCATTCATCATCTATCTCCCAGAACAGCACTGGAGGCGCGAGACATCAACCCCGACTGTTCACCTTTGGCAAAGGTGGAGTCAGTGCATGAGTGGATGCCGACAGTGGCTTCCCTTCTTCCACAAATGCATGGAATTTTCTGGCCCACAACAGCTGGCCTGACACTGGAGGGTCACTCAGAGACAGGGAAACACCCCTTGCTGCCTGGGAGCACCCACACAGACAGTGGGAAACAGGATTTCATTTACAGTGTGTGGACACAACTCCAATGTAGGATCCTCCCTCAGGATACCACAGTATCAAAGCAGCTTACCCTCCTCTGGAGAGCCAGCACCAGCAGCCCTGCTTGCACTCACTCACTCTCTCTCACTCACAAGTAGACATGTGCACGAACAGAAAAAAAACACAAATGTAGTGTTCGTTGTTCATTGCCATCCACGAACAATGAACAATGAACATTGACAAACATGACCTGTTCACGAACATGTTCATTGTTCATGGAGGCCAGCAGGCTCTCCTCCAGCCATCAAGATCCCTATCACACCACTCCCAGAAACCATACCTGAGCAGGCAGCAGGAAATGTACCAGTAATAAATAATAGCTTGGTCCCAGAGCCTGGCAGCAGCCCTGGAACCTGAAAGGGTAGATCCCTACTGCACCACTCCCAGAAACCTTGCCTGAGCAGGCAGCAGGAAAGGTACCAGTAATAAATAATAGCTTGGCCCAGAGCCTGGCAGCAGCCCTGGAACTTGAAGAGGTAAATCTCTATCCCACCACACAGAAAATTCAAACTCCAATGCATTCTCCCTGTCTCTCTCTCAAAATGCCAACAACAACTGTCTCTCTCTCTCCACTGTCTGCAAAACCAGAGCTGCGAGCCTCCCTCCCCCCTGTTCTTTGCTTCCTTGTAACAAATTTGGAGTACACACTTGAAAGGAAGACATGCCTGTCAATCTAAATTGGGCTTAGATTGGGGTTTCCAGGGCAACAGCAGGAGTTCAGACAGAGTTCAGGCAGTGTGAAAGCCAGCACTGATTTACACAGACAAGTAAAAACTGGGGGGGGGGGTGTTGTTGACAGAGGAAGTAGAAAAGAATAATTCCTGCCCCGTGCCTAAAAAGCAGGGGGCGGGGTTGGCTTGGAGGAAGACCCTAGGTCTGGCTTGATGAACAGCATGACCCAGACTGTCTGGCTTGATGAACAGCTTGCAAAGATCACCTGTTCATTTAGAATGGAGCCTCACGAACAGCTTGTTCACGAACAGCTGATTGGGCTGTTTGTGGCTTTTTAAAGTTCGTATTGCTGTTCATGCCCATCTCTACTCTCAAGTCACGAATGAAAATAAAGCAGATTGAACTCAAAGCAGCTTACCCTCCTTTGGAGAGCCAGCCCCAGCAGCCTGGCTTGCACTCTCTCCCTCTCCCTCTCCCTCTCCCTCTCTCTCTCTCTCTCATGAGTCATGAATGAAGCAGAATGAACTCAAAGCAGCTTACCCTTCTCTGCAGAGCCCTCACCGCTTGAAGGTCTGGAGGACAGGCCACGCGGTGACACCCCCCCACTTGACTGCGCCCCCCGGGTTCCTACCAGGAAATCCAGGAGGTGGTGATGGTGGAGGTGGTGTTGCTGCAGCTGCTGCTGCCTCCACCGCTGCCTGCTGCTAAAGACACAGGCAGGGGAGGCAGCATGGAGTAAAAAGAATCACGTGGGCGGGGCCAAAACCCACGTGACCTCTTTTCAGAAGTTCCAGAATGCCGTTCCGGTGTGTTCCCCCTCTAAATGAGCCCTGTAGCTTGCACACATGTACATTTGTACTGCACTCCCAGTAAACAATTTATTATTTGTTTGTTTACTTCATTCATACCCTGTCTATCTCCCCAATGGGAACCCAAAGGTGCTTACATTTTTCTCCTCTCCTCCACTCTATCATCACAATGATCAAGTTATCTTTTGGATAGACTATAGAGTTTTCAAACTGTGTAATAATAAGTGATCTTAGGTCGATGACTAATTGCTTGTATCTTCAGGTATAACATATGACAAATGAAAGAGTTGGAGGGCTCATGATCACAGCATAATGGATGCAGAACATTCTCTGGACAAAAGAGGGCAGGAACATATAATTTTGCAGCTTAAGAGAAGGATTCCTGATAAGAAGATGGTCTCAAAGGAGAAAAAAGGAGTCTCCTATGAAAACCCAAGTATTTCCATGTTGTTAGAACAAGGCCAAGGTTAGGAGTCGCCCTGTCAAAACATAAACATGGAAGTATATTCTTAACTTCATGGTGTCTGAAGTCAGTGGCTACAGACAGAGTCATAGCATTAGATGAAACAATAGAAAGCACTGCTACGTTGACCAGGCAAAAGCAGAATGCTACATTCCTAGAATTTATACCATAATTGGCAGATCAAGACCTCATACTGCTTGCCAGTTAGTGAAACTGGTTGAAAAACTCAGTCCTCTTCTGTGCTTAAAGAGGGATCTAAGGTCAAAGCACATGTATTGCAGTCCAGCATATCACACTAGGTTAGATCATGGTCTTAAACTATGAAGTTTCTGGTTCAAGTTCTGCAGTCCCTTCCACTCTGGGTAACAAAACATTGCCAGCTGACAGCCTCCAATTTACATGTCTAGATCAGGGAATTACCAACCCCTCAGCTCCAAATTCCCACCCCTGTAGAACTGAGGAGCAGGAGAAAAAATAGCCTCTAGGAATTTCCCCATATCTCTGAGGTAAATAACATCATTCTGAAATGATGTTCCAAACTCCAGCTCCTCAGGTTCTGTCCCCACAATCTCCCAGTATTTGTCAAGGAAGTGTTGAGAACCCTACTGGGGATGTGCTCTGAGAAAAACCATATATCTAATAACTGAATGCCCACAATGTGTGGAAACTTAAACCTGTACGTTAGTGGTAACTGACCATAAAAGTGATGCTTTTACAACCTTGGGGCACCACCCAGGGGTCTCAAAACCCAACAAAAACATGTACCCATGGTGTAAATCCCCCCCCCCCACATTCACAGTCCACAGGTTGAATGAATGACCTTGCAGAAAGAAGGCTGTTTGGGAGGGGGAGAAAAAAGGAGGAGTATTTGGGAGGGGGAAGATAAAGAGTCAGGGGTGTTTAGAAGGGGGGAATCCCCCCATAATTTTCACACATGCCTCTCTTGTTTCATTATCATTTCAGATCTAGGATTCTGGAAGGACACCTTTACTTTTATGCTTGACTTTGGGGTAGGACAGTACTTCAAATCCATGGAGTTTGGGGGTAGGGGTGGCCCTGAATTCAAAGATCATTATTTTCAATAGAGGAAACAATTTAATCATCTGGTTTAGCTGCTTTTAAAAATAATGACACAAAATTTGCCCTGAACTTAAGCCTCCCTCCAGTCTATAGAACCTCTAAGTTTCAAGCAGAATGGACAAAGAAGTTTGATTTTACAAAGTGCAGCACCCAGAGACTGGAATAGAAATGGTTGAAATACTGACTGAAGCGGAAAAGATTGACAGGCTGCTCCACCCTCTCGGTGATTGGCCAGTGAGAAGGCAACAATTGGAGCTGACAGAATTGTTGGAGGAGTTGAAGTTTGGAGTCTGACAAGGAGGGCCAGTCTAGTAATCCTGTGTGTGAGGAAAAAGGAAAAGTTTACTCTAAACTAACTAGGTTTCTGGAAGACTGTAGTTAAAGTAGTTAAGTGTGAAAGCCAGTACTGATTTACACAGACAAGTAAGAACTGGGGGGTGTTGTTGACAGAGGAAGTGGAAAAGAATAATTCCTGCCCAGTGCCTAAAAAGAGGGGGTTGGCTTGGAGGAGGACCCTAGGTCTGGTGTAAAGGGGAAAGAATACTGTATTGAATCAGAACACCTAAGCTGTAAAGTGAAATCTATGAAGAAACCTTGTTGAAGTAACCTAAGTCTGAAACTACCAACGTCTCACTTTTAAGATCTGTAATTACTAAGCTTTAAGAAGTTTATTGTGCCTGATGCTTATGAAATATTCTGTTCTACAATCAAAATTTACCGCAACTTTACTTTTCCTGCCTACCTATTTACACAACCTGCCTGTTTAATTAACCTGCTGTTTCTTTTTGAACTTTACTTAGCCTCTAGTGTCATTTCATTTAACGAAGACGTGGGCTCATGCTTCTCTCTCACCAAATATTTATGCTGGGATATGCCCCCCCCCACACACACACACAAGCAACAGAGCCTGTTGTGTGAAAAAATACAATGGGATCTAGAAAACTGATTTGGCAGGCCCCCACTGTGGGGCCTTGAGAGTAGATATAAGAAGAGGGTTAAAGGAAAAATCTAACTGAAAAACAAAGGGGATTGTATCACGTCTTCACACTAAGCATTCATTGTAGGGAATAAGGTACCAGTGTCACCACTGTTCTGTTACAAGGATCCAGTTGGAAGGGAAAATGTTGTGGCGTAGGAAATCAGGACAATCAAAGAAAAACAAGATGTCTGCTGCTGATAATGATGGTAAGCACTTGAACATGAAAAACCACACAGAACTGAGCCATGTTTTGCATAATGCCTAAGAATCCTGGATTTGTATGTACCATTGTGGAAATCAGACTCATCATGACCTGAAACAGCAATGAAGAACCAAGTCATTGATTTACTTAAAATATTCACTGGGTTCAAAATACTTGAGGTGACTCATAACTCCTAACAATAAAGACCAAGAATGAAAACAGCAATGATAAATGAAGTAGACTAAAAGCAGCATTTGAAAACAGTTTAAATGTGACAGTAAACCTGTAAGGCCATAGAACTGGGAGGGGAGCACCTCAAACAAATGCTTGAGTGAATAAAAGTGATGTCACCTGAACAAGACAAGCGCTAGGCAAACTGCTGTAGGACATTCCACTGATAAGGCTCCTATCCCTCATCACCATTGTTCTTAGTTATGGAGCAGAACCTCCCATGAAGATCTTGACTTGGCCTCATCTGCTGATCATAGCACCAGGGTGATTCAGGTGGTCCTTCAATTACACTGCTTCCTGGCTGTTCAGGCTTTTAAAGGTAAGTTATTCTTATGATATGGATTGTGGGTCTGAGGGACCAAGGAGCAAAAGGGTGAAAAGGTCTCTGCCTCTGACCCCTTCTTATGTGAAAGCAGCGGAGCACAGTTGCTATTAGCTGACTGCTTTCTGCTACCAATAAACATATAAATTCACTTTCAAGAAGATCCAAAGAATTCTTCAGATAGCTTTATCATTATGTTTGTCTATTTTGTGTGTGTGTGAGTATGTGTGGAAGTAGAAGACAAACATTCTTTTTGAAGATTTGTAGAAGGAGAAAGAAATTGATGAAAAATATACCAGCCGGTTGTGATGCTCATTGGTGATATTTTGAGCATTTTTTGACCTGTTAATGACATTTAGGGGTTATTTATTTTGCTAGGCTAGCAACTGTGGTTTTTAACCTTCTTAAATTAATAAATCACTTTGAACTAAGAACAAAAGCTTATGTTTGTTCCAAAGTACAAGATAAATGTTCCTACATCCTTCTGATATTCCATACTAAGGAATAAACTGCCCTCTTTCTTTTACCACTAAACCCTGGATTGGTTATGTATGATCTTTTCGCATTTATCACGAAGACTAGCCTGCTTGAACTCATATCTGCTATAGATTCTGCAGAAAATGATATTGCATCTAACTATGATGCAGAAGTTCAGTAAACACTTATGCTACTAGGAATTTTTCAACCAAAAGTTGCTTCAGTTAGAGGACAAAGCTCAACAAAATATGAGGAATTAAGATGAAAATGAGATCTAAATTATTAATAAAACAAAGTACTGCTGCTTTTTCTGCGCACATTTCCTGATCTATTGGATTTTCTTTCATTGTTCTGCAGAAATTGCCTCTGACTGTACAATGGACTTCTGCAGAGCTATGGGTCTCAGATTCTTGATTTTTCATAATTCATTCAAATGTCAACTCAATGACATTAAGTGGAAAAATAGAAAGATATGCGTTCACTTTTTTCCACAGAAACCATTTTGAAAATCCATTTACATGGAAAATAAAGAGACATTAAACCCAGTGCAAAGCTGCAGCTGAATGCAAAAATCTGAAAGCATAATATTTTATTTCTCCAGATAACACAATGCAAACTGTTATTTACTGCCTGAGAGAGCTAAGGAGCTCTGTGTTCTCTAAGGAGGCGGCTGCTTCTGTAATTTACAAAGTGATGAAATCTGGCTAATAACACTTTTACATTTTAAAAAAGAAAATAATCCTAAACACTGACTCTCTCTGGAGAGTTCGAAGCAATCGCAAGTATTAGTTAAGCTGCATTTCAATTTCATTCATTGGCACTAATACTTCCCAAGCTGCTCAGTCCCTGAAATGCTGGTGTTCTAACATTCCACTGATAGCAAACTGTTCACCACCTGCCATGCCATGATGTTTAGACAAGTTTCTCTGGAAGGTGTTTTACTAAACAATGTCATCAACAACACAAGTACATGGAAGGAAAGAGGGTGTTTTTTTTTCCTGAGGAAAAGCATCTCTACTATGTCAGCTGAACAGAACAATGTGCCACATTCACAATTATGCTTTGCAGTTATACAGTGGTTTATTTTAAATCAATTTGCCAACCTCAAGACTAATTTTTGTATTAGCTTAAGTGTATGAATGTTATGGCATACTCCTTCTCTTTTGGCAGATCCAGATTTTTCACATCTTCTGTAAAGATACCTTGACGATAGTCTCTGGAATGGTGTTACATCTTCATAGGGGAGATTGTTAAACACAGCTGAAATATCCATACTGACTAAGATGGACTGTCAATGGATTGCAGTTTTCCCAGGAAATTAGTAGTATATCATAAGTCACTGGGTGTTGATCCATAGTGTTTGATGATAGAATCCACATAGTTAGATACCCCAACAATGATTGCACTAATGGGGCTTCCGGTTGCTTGACTTGTTTATGATAGTCAGTAATAGGTTCCATCCTGAGGGTCCTGGGATGAATCTGTATAGATGTGTTCCTATACATTTGTGGGTAATGCCTTCACTATTTCATTTAACTCTTTTGTAATATTCCTTGGTGGAAGCCAAAAAAGCTAGCATGCCAAATGTTTTGAGTTAAACTATGTTATTCACCTTGAGTCTCCGTGAGAATGGCAGACTATAAAAATGTAAATAAATACATTTTAAAAAATAAAATAATATTGGAAACTTATCTCTTAGCCTTCTATATATAGTCAAAAATGCTCATGTTGACCACTGCCTGTCCTTTCTCAGCTTCTTTGATTATGATGTCATTTTTAGGAGCTGTTTATTGAATCTTAGCAAAATCTGGGACTCCCTAGCCATGATCTTTATATTTGACTTGGTTCAATTTCAAGTTTATATAATTACATTTCACCCTGTACGTCCTGCATTTCACAGTAATATTTCCTTAGACTTTAGGGTGCCACAAGAGACTGCAGTTTATTTTTTACTTAAAAAGTCAGTGTTTGTTAGCTCTCTGCTTATGGCAAGCTAGTAATGTGCTGTACTAATGTATAAAGTATTGGCATGTCATGTTAATGCTCTACAAGCAGCAACTGTAGTAGTAAATATGGAGATGGCAGCAGATGAACAAACTTACTCACCATAGACTTTTACTGATTCTGTTTCCTTATTGTCACTTGGTTTCATTCTGGCTTGTATTCATTTTCTCCTGTACTGACTTAAATGGAATTTCCCCCTGAAATTAGAAGTATGCATGGCTTGCATCTTCCCTATCCCATATATAGTATCAATTGTTAACATTCAAACTGATAAAACGTTGTGTAAAATAAGATAACTCTTGATACAATCCCATCCACAAGGTTGATTTTTGACACTATTTTTTCAATACACATACAACTAAATTTGAGTGTCTGACATTGAACATCTGCATCAAGATAAGTTTGTTTGTAGCATAGGGTTCCCAGGTGCCTGCCAGCAGCAAGCAAACTCCCGGCAGTTTGCCCCCATGCCCACCTATCACCACAGATTGGCAGAGAGAAAAAACCACCAAAGATTGGCAGAGGTGGCAAGCTGCCCAGCAATTGCTGCCACTGGTAGACATCTCAGGCAAACCTGCAGTGTGCACACTCCCAGCCAGGTACAATTATGTCACTTCCAGAAGTGATATCGTCATGCTGCCTGCAGGAGAACAACAAAAGTTAGTACCCCCTCACACCAGTTGCCAGGGAGACCTGGCTACACTATTGTAATGCTTCATCAAAGTGTACCTGTGCATTGATAAATTGTGTGCAGGCTTTCTTCACTGCAATCATGATCCAATAGTTGTGACAAGAGATGAACAATGACAACAGTAGGAATTGCATTCAAGATTCCCATATCATCTCATGTTATATTGCTATCTGTTCTTATTTCACAGGAATCACTTTCATCCAGGATTCTATGAATTGTGTTTTAAGATAGGTTTAGGAATAATTGTTATGTTTTTGATTTAAATAGTTTGGCTTTTATTTGTTCTTGTTAATGTGAGGATTTTTAATATTTGTAATTGTTACTGTGGGTTTAAATGCAGGCTTCTGAAGAAAAAAGGAGTGGCACTGGAAGGAATCTGCTCTGATCAGATGGTAACCATACCCACCCTAAAGAGTGGAGTGAACTACAGTTTTTAGACAGAGAGCTGAGTGAAGAGGTTTTCAGTCTCCCTTTGTATCTCAGGGCCAAGCTACAAGTGACGAATGACACTTGAACAGCAAGTGGATTGAGTGGAGAGCAAGTGAACAGGGAGAAATACACTTGCCGTTCAAGTGTCATTCGTCACTTGTAGCTTCACCCTCAGACAGATATTATTCTGACTAAATCAGGCAAATTGTGTGGAATCCTGAAAGGGGTTTTATTCTGGCTAAGTCAGGCAAATTGTGTATGTGCCTGAGTCTTTAGGCATCTCACAGAAAGGATTCTGGCTGAAGAAGGCAAACATGAAAGCCTAATTATGTCTAAGTCAGACAAACTGTGCATCAGCTTGGGTCAGTCTGTGTATATCTGAGAGAGAAATTATTCTATTTAGGTCAGGGAAGCTGTATTGGTTGTGACCAGGACCCTCCTGAGGCATAAGATAATGTAAGGAGAAGCTGAATTGAAGATCCAAAGGCAAAGGTTTATAAGGTAGAAAATTAAAAAGCAAACAAAAAAATCATTACAATAATGTTATAAGTGAAATAGTTAAGCTACTTTCTAATCAAATTTACTAGGAAGGCTGGAGTAAACGAAACGTAGATGTGTAAGTATAACAAAATTTTTCTTGGAGAAGCCATACCTTCTAGAAGCAGAGAAGTTTATTAAGTGCACAGAGAAGTTTATTAAGTGCACAATTCCTAATAATGTTTCTGTGCATAAATTCCATGTGAAAAGAAGCAATGGTGTTTAAGTACACAATTCAGCATTGAAATTCCATTAAAATAAATTGTGGCACCTTCAGCTTTCTCCCAAATGGGCCATAAAATCTTTAGAAACATTTTTTAAAAAACCTATGGTGCTTTAACTCAAAGAGTTTGATAGTGTGTCCAAAATCTTACAATTTCTGTATACTTAGCCATCACACTTCTACTGCAAGTAAAAAGTAAGTGTATCATCCAGAAAAAAGAAAAAAACTTTGGTGAATGTTTTATGTAAAATGTCTGAAAAGAATCTTTAAAAATAAGTGATTGCTTTCTATTCAGCTACCTCTTTCCATTCAGTATACTTGTGCCAGCACTTAATATCCATACTACAAAAATGAAAATGTCTTGTAAGTGCAAGTAAAGGGTACTTATAAAATTAACAAATGAGCTGTAGTGTGTGCCATGCTGGGATACTACTGAAGCCAGGCGAGAAATTGCAATATCCCAGCATGACACATACTCTGGATGTTTTTCCTTCTGATTATAAAATGGAACTATGCAAAGAACAGAGCAACAGTTGAAAAAAAATGAGGCATTTTACCAACTAGCCCTCCTCATTTCCTTCCTCTCATCTTGCACACTTGTGTGCAACTTGTAACATGTTTTTGCCAGCATCTCTTTGCAGTGTACTCTACAGCAGAGATTTGCCAGATGTATGTACTTCAGTTGTAATCTTTTACTCTTACACCCATTCATATATACACTGTAATAAATGTTTATATATTCAAAACTTCCTCTGTCTTGCCATTTTATACTTAGAGGATTCTAAGAATCTGAGGAGACCAGAAGAGGGATGGGTATTGCAGAAGCCTCTGCACAATCAGTCACAAAACAGGTGGCAGCTGTTGCTACAATTTCCATTTCCATTTCTTTACTCTGGGTAGCATTTCTCATCAATAGCAACACTACAGTGCTTCATGCATCCCAAAACATGAACCCCTGGAGAAATCTGGCACAAATCACCAGTATACTGGTCCAGCTATTAGATTAATGGTTTGTGTCTAGAGTGGAGCAGTGGTTACTTTGATGATCCACTTAAAGAAATCAGAAGTTGCCATCTAAAAACCCATAATGAATACTACCCTTGATATTTTGGCAGCTTAGCCATTGAATTTCCCATCAAGATGTGTACACATTGAGGAGATGTTTAGCGTGGAAGGAAGTATTAAAATAGATTTACACTGCTGTTGAAGAAAAAATGCAGAGCATCTAGCACTTTCAAAACTGAAATTGCCTGGTCAGAGTCTCAAATATCTGTGTACTATTATAGCCACTTCATTACTATGAGGTAACTATGAAGATGCCAGACAACATTGTGGTAATACAGCAGTACTGATTATTGCCCCTCTCCCTGGAAGAAGGAGAGAGACTCAAGACTTGGAAGGGTCACTTAAAGAACATTAACCATCAACATACAGCAAGGGCCAACTAGTGGTACAGGTCAAGCTACGGGTCAACCCTGGACCTCTGCCTTGACTTGTCTGGGTGAGCCCCACTGCCCCAGGTGGGAGCCATTTGTGGAATGTCTCAGACCCAGCCAGCCAGGCAAATGATTCCCCCTTCAAACTCCTAAACCCTCAGCCATACAACATGAAGGAAGGATTTGTACCTGGCTTTTCCCTGGAGGTGGTCTGCTCAGGTGGTGATAGCCATTGCAAGCATACCATCCACTCCTGTCAGACCCCATTCCCCACCAATGGGGAAGTGCCAAGGGGATGCTCACTTGCCTGCCCTCTATTCCCAAACTCTCTTCTGCCCATGACCAGACTATCCAGTGCCACCCAAGCCAATTGCCTCAAACCTCTGCTAGCAATACAAGATAGGCAAAAAACCTCCTCTCCTGCTCGGTCAATGTGGGGAAAGGAGGAAAAAATTCTTACCTGGCTCTCTAACAGCAGCCAGCTAATCCTACACTGCAACAGGGTGAGGTGGGTGGGCCGAGCACATGGAGCAACTGCCAACCAGGAGGTCAGAGCTAGAGATGGGCACAAACCGCATTACGAACCTCAAAAACTCATGAAAATGGCAATCACGCAATCGTGACCTGACGTATCATGATCGGCCATGGCCAACGAACCACCGGTCGGGAGAGGCCCGGTTCAGGCTCGGTTCGGGAAGCCAGACACTCAGGCACCAGCAATCTATTCCCCTGGCAACAGAGCCAGGGGAATGCCTGAGCTCTGTCTGCCCTCCTTCTGTCGTCCTGGAAACCCGAATGTAAGCCCAGCTTCCATTCCATTGATCAGCAGGGCTTCCTTCCAACCACGGAGCTGCAAAGCAGTTACAAGTTGGGAGAAGACACCCAGGGGAGGGAGGAGGAAGGGGGTGTTCTGTAGCCATGGGCACTCCAATCTCATCCCTGCAAACCCTGATAGGCAGCTCTGATGGCCAAACATAGACCTCCTGTGTTGCTGAATGGGACCCATGCTTATAAATAGCCATGGTCTCCCAGGCTGGGTTTCACTTTCTGCAAGCAGTGGAGTGGGACAGAGCTCTTGCTTGCCACTTTGACCTCCACGAACTGTCAGACTGTGGCTTACTAAAAGTTTTGCCAGGCAGGAATTTGAGGGTGAAATTAAATTTTGAAAAGTATTCCGCCCATCACAATTGTTTGGTGTTGAGTCTCCGAGGACTGCGTAACGCTTCTAAATTTTTGTGATCTGTCCAAACTTCAAAAGGATGGCGGGCCCCTTCTAGCCAATGTCTCCAAGTGGAGAGCCCCGCTTTTACAGCAAAAGCTTCCTTTTCCCAAACATTCCAATTTCTTTCAGCTTCAGAAAATTTATGTGAAAGGTATGCACAAGGTCGGAGAATATCATCTTCCCCCTGCTGCAGGAGGACGCCCCCAATCGCGGTATCGCTGGCATCCACCTGTACTATGAATGGGCGATTTTCGTCAGGGTGTTGCAGCACTGGTTCGGATATAAATTGCTGCTTTAACAGATCAAAGGCTAATTGGCATTGCGGTGTCCATGATAATTTCGCTTTCGTTTTTTTAGCTTGCTCCCCTTTGTTTTTAGTTTTTAAGAGTTCTGTGAGGGGAAGAGTTATTTGTGCAAAGTTTTGTATAAATTCTCTGTAGAAATTAGCAAACCCCAGAAAGGATTGCAGTTCTTTATGATTCGTGGGGGTTTGCCAGTCTTGAACTGCTTTCACTTTGCCCGGATCCATTTTCAACCCCTCTTTTGAGATGCAATATCCCAAGTAACTAAGTTCAGTTTTGTGAAATTCACATTTAGACAATTTGATGGGTAATTTATTGCACATGAGAGTAGTTAATACTTGTTGTACTAAATGTACATTTTCTTCTTTGGTTTCTGAGTAAATTAACACATCATCCAGGTAAACAACTACTCCTTTATATAAAAAGTCATGCAATACTTCATTGATCATGGACATGAAAACCAAAGGGGCCCCGGCCAAGCCAAAAGGCATAACTAAATACTCGTACTGCCCTTTTTTTTTTTAAAAAAAGAAGTTTTTATTGGTGAGTATAAATTCCAAATTTAATACATACATTCCCTTAATATCTAATTAACCCTAACCCCCACCCTTTTCCTCCCCCCTCCCTATCAACTTCCAACAGCTTTCCAACCCCTAACCCTTCTTATTACTTTAATATCCCTTACTCTAAGCACAATCTAATTCTTTTACACATATTCTATCAAATATACTATCAATATAATATACATCTTATACCCCTCGATATAGCATAACAGTGTAATGTAGTATAATATGTAACAAGGATGTTATTTTAAACTTATTCTATTTCTTTTAAATATATATTCTATCAAATATAATGTGTATTATAAAACCCCTACTGTGTGCCATGCCACCAATGTGGCACAGCACCCAACACAATATAACACAATCTCATAATATAATATACAATCTGATCCTCTGACATGATGTATTATATTTAATATGCCACATTAATATATTTATTTAACTGCTCTCATTATCATATATTTATTAATTCTAAATAAAATTCCCCTAACCCTTATACTAGCTTAGATTATAGTTATATTCCCCCTAAATAGTAAGATCCCTTCTCTCTTCCCTTATCCTCCTTTTTCTTTAAAAATTCTCAAACTGCCACAGTTCTCCTTTTACATCCCATTTTTTTTCCAAAAATTGTTTCAATTTCCCCCAATCAGCAATGTATTGCCCTAGGTCAAGATCTTTGAGTTTCCTTGTCATTTTGTCCATTTCCGCCATGTACAGCAATTTATAAATCCAGTCTTCTACAGTTGGTATTTCTTGTGTCTTCCATTTCTGCGCATATAAAAGTCTTGCCGCTGCAGTCATATAAAATAACAATGTTCTATACTGCACTGAAACAGTCTCCATTCCAAGGTTCAGTAGCAGCAGTTCTGGGTTCTTATTAATTTGAATTTGCAAGATCTCATTAATTACTTCAATTATTTCTCCCCAATACTGCTTAGCTACTTCACAAGTCCACCACATATGATATAGTGATCCTTCATGCTTTCTACATTTCCAGCATTTGTCTGACATATTAGTATTTCCTAGCGCAATTTTCTTTGGTGTTAAATACCATCTGTAAATCATTTTATACACATTCTATTTAACGTTCGTGCAAGTTGAAATCTTCATTGTGTTTTTCCATAGGTGCTCCCACGCCTCCATCATTATTTCTTTATGAAAGTTTATTGCCCACTTCACCATCTGGACTTTTACTGTTTCATCCGCCGTAAACCGTTTTAAAAGTAATTTATAGATCTTAGATATTTCCTTCTTGCCTTCCTGTAACAACACTTCCTCCAGCTCCGATTTTTCCCATCTTATACCTCCTCTCAGGCAGTTCGCATTATAAAGATCTCTGATCTGTCTGTACTGAAACCATCCATAACAAGGAAACAATTCTTCTTCCGTCTTTATTCTCAACTTTGAATATTGTATTTGTGTAATCTCCTTGTAAGTTAGGCATTGCTGTTCATTGTCAACAGTTCTCGGATCTATTACTTCGTACGGAACCACCCATGAAGGAACTCCATCTCCTGTGTACACCTAGTATTTCTTCCAGACCGTGAAGAGGCTTCTCCGAATATAATGATGCAAAAACATAGAGTCCACTTTTACTTTATCATACCACATGTATGCATGCCATCCAAATATTTTTTTGTGTCCTTCCAAGGCCAGAAGCTTACGGTTTTTTAACGTTATCCAGTCTTTCAACCATAACAGACATATTGCTTCATGGTATAATCTTATATTGGGCAGTTGCAAGCCACCTCTTTCCTTCGCATTTTGTAAAACCTCCATTTTCACCCGTGGTTTCTTGCCTGCCCACACAGTCTGAAATTTTTCTTTGCCATTTGTCAAATTGTTTGGAGTCTCGAATAATTGGAATGGTTTGCAACAAGAACATCACTCATGGTAAAACATTCATTTTTACTGCTGCTATTCTTCCCAACCAGGATAAATTCAATTTATTCCATTTTATTAAGTCTCTCTCTATTTGTATCCACAGTTTCTCATAGTTATTTTTAAACAAATCTATACTTTTCGCAGTCAATTCAATACCAAGATATTTTACTTTATTAGTTACCTCACAGTCTGTTATCTCCATTAGCTCTTGCTGCTTCTGCTTGGTCATATTCTTACATAAAATCTTTGACTTCTTTTTATTCACATAAAATCCAGCCAGGTCTCCAAACTGTTTTATTTTCTCTATTACCTTTGGCATATTTTCAATTGGGTCCTCTACTATCAACATTATATCATCCGCAAAAGCCCTGACCTTGTAGGAGAACTCTTTTATTTTCATACCTTGAATTGTATCGTCCTCATGTATTTGAATCATCAATATTTCCAAAATCAAAATAAACAACAATGGTGACAAAGGGCAACCCTGTCTTGTTCCTTTACTTATTTTCAATTTTTTAGTCAAGTCCTCATTCACTATGATTGCTGCACTTTGGTCTCTATAAATTTCCTTAACTGCTTTTATAAACTTTTCTCCCATTTGCAGCTTTTCCATAGTGGCAAACATAAAGTCCCAGTTCAGATTGTCAAATGCTTTTTCCGCATCCACGAAGAAGAAACCAACCTCCTTATCACAGTGCTTATCATAATATTCAATAGCGTTTATTACTGTCCTCAAGTTGTCTTTAATTTGTCTATTAGGTAAAAATCCCGCCTGTTCTTCAGCAATGAATTCCGACATCCACCCTTTCAACCTCTCTGCCAACACCTTTGCAAATATTTTATAATCATTATTCAGCAAGAAGATTGGTCTGTAGTTTTTAACATTGGTCAAATCTTGGCCCTCCTTCGGGATCAGTGATATGTTGGCTTCATTCCATGAATTGGGAACTCTTTGGTCATGCATTGCTCCATTCATTGCCTCTTTCAGGAAAGGTGCCAGTTCATTAGCCATCACTTTATAAAACTTTGCCGTTAGTCCATCTGGTCCTGGCGCCTTTCCTATTCTGGTTGATTGTATAGCTTCCCTTATTTCTTCTTCTGTCACTTCCTTATTTAATTTCTCTTTCCATTTTTCAGTGATTGTTGGAATTTTCATCTTCTCTAAATATTCCGCTATTAAACTCTTACTCACTTCTTTTTTTTTTGGTACAGTTTTGCATAGAATTTAAAGAAGGCTCTACTAATGGCAACTTGATCCATCAGCACCTTGTCCTCTTCTAAAATTTTGCTTATAGTTTTCTTCTCCTTCCTTTTCTTTAATTGCCACGCAAAATATTTCCCGGGCTTATTTGCACCCGCAAACAATCTCTGGTTCATCCTCTTAAGATTCCACTCAAGTTCTTTGTTATCCGGATTCGGTTTCGTTTTCGCAGCCATGTCGGACGCTCCTCTCGGCAGGTCCGAGAGGAAGCAGCCGAGCCGCCTGGACGGGCGGCTGATCTGCAAAGGTTAGCCCCCAGACTCTCAGGCAGGGAGTCTGAGTCCGGGACGCGCCGGGAAGAGCCCTCTGACAGATCGAGGCAGGGGGTAAATCGCCCGTTTGTCCCTATGGAGGCCGGCAGACGAGCGCGGCACCCAGTGTGCTGCCGGGCTATTGAAAACGGCAAGGAGCAGGATTAGGCGAAAAGCCTGTAAGTAAGCGAATCCCTTCTGTTACTACAAGCGCTGTGAGGAGTAGTGGGGTCTGAAGATTAGAAGACTTGGATTTTTCCCCCCTCATAGAGTCTCGGAAGATTGGCGGTTCCCCCCCCCTAAAATGGCAGCAAGAAAGCAGAGTCCTTCTCTTGGCAAGTCAGTTACGGCGGCCTTGCAGAGGGGCGAGACGCTTGAAGAACTGGTTAAAAGAGCGGTTATGGAAGCCATAAAACCCTTTGTTGAAAAGCTGAATGAAACAGATCAAAGGGTGGGCTTAATTGAAAGCGATGTGAAAGCCATTAAAGAAGCAGCGGGGGGGGGGCAGAGAAGTCTGCCCGGGAAAGTGCATCACTTACGAGAGCAACGAACAGGGAATTAAAGTTGGTGGAAAACCAGCTGATCGGACTGCAAGTGGAGCGAACACAAACCATTTTGCGTCTCCAGAATGTTAAGGAGGAGGAAAAAGAGGATTTATGGGATCTCGCCTCGGAACTTTTAGCGACACCCGCGAGGGCAACTAAAGAAGAAGTGAAAAGCGCCATTTTGGGAGTCCGTCGGGCATCTTCAAAATATGCAACGAAGCGGCAGCTGCCTCGCGAGATTGTTATCGAGTTTTCATCTAGGAGGGTCCAGGACAGTATCCTATATAATTCATACAATGCGGAATTGGACTTTCTGGGAAATAAAGTCAAGATATTGAAGGACGTTCCATTTTTAGTGCGGAAGAAAAGATTTAAGTACAAGATGTTGGCAGCTCTTTTGAGGGAACGGGATATAAAGTACAAATGGCTACTCCCGGAAGGAATCGGGTTTAGTTATAAAGATAAAGCTTACAAGATTAATTCGGAAGACCAGCTAAGGGATTTTGTGGATATAAATCCAGAATTTGGACCAGATACCAAGCAAAAAGAAGAGGATCCGAAGCCTGAAGGGAGGGGGGAGGCAATGAGCGCTCCGGCGGTAGCTGCGCAGAGGGAATTGCGCCCGAGGCCCAGGGGAGGGAAAAAGATTTAATTTGAGCTGTAATTTGTAATTTGTATGATCAACCACTCCGTCACTATCTTATTAAGCTATTTTTTTACTGTGGCAGTATGAAGGGAAAGCATTGAAACGTAGTGTTTAGTGTTTGTAGATTACCTTCCCCTTTCTCTCCACCCCCCCTTCCCCTTCCCTTTCTCTTTTTTCTCCTTTCCTTCCCATCCCTTGTGCTATTGTAGTCTTTTGTAGTTACTGTTTTGTAGGGTATGTATGTATGTAGTAGTTTTATATGTTAGATATTGAAAAATAAAAAATATTATTAAAAAAAAAGTTCTTTGTTATCCATTGCTGTCAATTGCTCCTGCAAAATTTTAATGTCCTGATATATTCTCTTTCCCCCCGGTCTTTTCTTAAGCTGTATCTCTTTGACTTTTATTTTATCCAGAATTTCAGATCTCTTTTCCTCCTTTTTCCTCCTACTTCTTGCATTCAAGTCCATTAGTACGCCTCTTATCACTGCTTTATATGTGCCCCATACCTTATTAGTCGGCACTTCTTTATTCAAGTTATATTGTATAAAAAATTTGGTCTCCCTCCGCAGCAACGCAATGTTTTCTTCTATTTGTAACAAATCTTCATTTATTCTCCATCCTTTTCTTTTATTATTTTTCCCAAATCTCCACATAATTGGATTATGATCTGAGCCTACCTTAGGCATTATCTCCACATCTCTAGTCCATAATACCAGATCTTTGGAGGCCCAAATCATGTCAATTCTTGATAATGTAAAATGCCTTGCAGAATAAAAAGTATATTGTCTATTTTTAGGATATTGTCTCCTCCACACATCTTCTAAATTTTCCTGTTCCTTAAGCGTAAAAAACGTCTTTGGCAATAGTCCTCTTTTTTTGTGAGCAGCTTTGGACTGCTTGTCCTCATCCAAATTTGTAACTCCATTGAAGTCACCTGCCAGAATTATGTGATCATACGACAATTCATCTAGTTGTTTCTCTAAATCCTTGAAGAAATTTTCTTTTGCACCGTTGGGTGCATAGATCCCAATCATCAATGTCTTTTTGGAATTCCATATAATTTCCACTGCTAAATATCTGGCTTCTACATCATTTAGCACTAGTCTGGGCTGCAGCTCATCTTTTATATATAATGCAACTCCCCTCTTTTTCTTTTTGGAAGCGGCAACAAATTATTTTCCCAATTTAGCAAATTTCAAATATTTTACATCTTGCTTTCTAATATGTGTCTCCTGCAGACAGACTATATTACATTTTTGTTTTGATAGCCAGTGGAAAGTAGCCCTACATTTACAAGGTGAATTTAGTCCATTAACATTCCAAGATATGATTTTACATTCCATGATCACTTTCTTGTGGTTTTGGTAAGTCCTTTTCATTTTCCCTAATAAAAGTCTCCATCTCTTGACCAGATCTGATGCTCTTTCTTACTCCACCAAACTCAAATGTCAATCCTTCTGGTATTTCCCATCTGTATCTGATTTTCAGCTCCTTTAACATCTGAACCAATTCTCTGTATTTTTTCCGCTCCAACAGCACCGATCTTGGCAACTCTTTCATGATTCTCACCTCCTTTCCATCGACTTCTAGTGGATCCTGAAATTGTTTGCTCACAATTAATTCTCTTGTATTTCTAGTCATAAATTGCACAATCATGTCCCTTGGTAGTGTCCTCTGGGCTGCAAATCTGGAATTAATTCGGTACACCACGTCCAGAAGAGCTGCAATCTCTTCCTCTTCTTTCCCCAGGTAATCTGCCAAAATCTCTGTAATCTGATCTTGGGGTGTTTTTCCCTCTACTTCTGGAATTGCACGAAATCTTAGTTGCTTTTCCATCTGTTTACATTCTGCAATAGCCATTCTCCCTCTCATTCCCCTCATTTCAGTCTTTTGCACATCTGCTAAGGTTTCTACCGTTTCCTCTACTGCGTTAACTCTCTGCTGTGTAGCTTGCAGGTCGTTCTGTATTTTGTCCATACCTTTCGTCAATTCTGCCATTTCCGATTTAAGTGTCTCTTTAAAGTCTTTTAATTCTTTCGCCATCTCTAACATCATATCCTTAAGCTCTTTATTTCCCTCGGAAACTTTTTTGTCTAAGTTCTCCATCGTGGTTTGCCACTCTTTCTTCGACATCATGGAGCTAGCTTTGCTTCGCTCCCACGAGGCTGCTCGTTTCCTTAGATCTGTGGCGTTGATTTAATACTTTCTGGTACTTTTAAAAGTCCAAATCCAGTTTATTTTAATCAAACACTGTTTTAAAGAGTCCAAAATGTCAGGCGTTTTTTCTCTATGGTTTTATACTGAAGTATTCACCCTTACCTTCTTCAAAGATGGCCTACTTCTGTTTTCATTGAAGTCTTCCCTTGCCCTATTCCAAAATGGCGCTGCCCTACTTCCGGCGTTCAAACAAAGACCCTTCTGGCCAGTCTCTTTATGATTCTGATGTACTTCCTGTTCCCCTACGTTGCACAGCAGTTCTCACGATTTTTAAACTTTCTCACAGTTCATTATCTCTTCCTCGCCGCAGGTATGTAAACAATAATCCAAATTCCGCGCTAACTTCTCTTTACAAAGTTACTTTTTCAAATTTTTTCTTGCCGGAATCTTCCCCCTTATATAACCAATCTGTTGCAGTTCTTAAATCCACTTTAACCACTTATTTCTTTTTATAATCTGTCCCGTACTGAAAGATAGCAATCTTTACCTTCTTAAAAGTTTTTCTTGGGTTGTAATCGCTGCTTCTTTTATCCGATCAAATCCAGTCCCTTTGCTGTTTTACTGAAGCTTGGGCATGAAGGTCTTATGCCAAAAATTGACTCCAGAGCCACTGCAGAGATCTTGGCTACCTTTCTTCGGGTGGGACCTCAAGTGTGGGTGGGAATTCATTGTGCAGAACCCCCCCTCACCCAAGATCAACGCGCCCTCAGGTGCTCGAGCGTACTCGCCTGTTCTCCGCCTGAGAACAGGTGGCTGCGGGCTGTTTGCACCCCTCCAGCCTTCCAAACAGCGGCACGGACAGCTCAGCTCTTAGAGCTGCGTTAGACCTCCATGGATCCCAAACTGGAAGTCCCCGGGAAAGACAATACTCATACTGCCCTAAGGGCGTATTGAACGCGGTTTTCCACTCACCCCCCTCTCGTATACGAACGTGGAAATAGGCATATTTTAAGTCCAATTTTGTGAAGATCTTACCTTGGGCCACGACGTTAAGTAGATCTCTGATGAGAGGTATGGTATAGGTGTTTGTGGAGGAGACTGCATTAAGTCCTCTGAAGTCAGTGCACAGTCTTAATCCTCCATCCTTCTTTTTAACAAACAATACTGGGGCAGCATGAGGGCTGTTTGCTGGTCGGATAAATCCCCTTTGTAGATTAGTGTCAATGAATTTTCGGAGCTCCTCTCTTTCGTTTGGGCTCATTGGATAAAGTCTACCTTTGGGTAATGTAGCTCCAGGGATGATTTCTACTGCACAATCCGTCCTCCGATGGGGAGGTAAAGTGTTGGCCTCTTCTTCAGTGAAGGCTTGCAAATAGGCTCTGTATTGTTTAGGTATTTGATTAATTTCCTCCTGGGTTAAGAGTGCTTGTTCCATGAGGGTAGGATTGTTACCCCAATTCTGGTCCCAGCGATGATTTCTGCAGCTATCGTGTTTAACGGTGATGCTTCCAGCTGTCCAATTTATGTCCAGGTTGTGGTCCCACAACCATCTGCTCCCCAAAATTAAAGGGTACTTTGCTGTAGAGCTAATGACGAACGATCTTGTTTCCCAATGTTGTCCCGTGCCTGTGATGACAGGTACTGTTTCGGTGGTGACTGGATTCATATTAGTGCCATCCATTTGTTCAAAAATGACTGGAGTTTCCAGCTCTTTTATTGGGAGTACTAATCCGTTCACTAGAGCTGGTGCAATAATATCTCTGGAGCATCCACAATCGATGAGCGCTTGCACCCGAATATGAGTCTGTCTTTCAGGATTGATTAACGTAACAGGCATGAATAGTATGGGCCCTTGAGGTCTTTCCACTATGGGAACTGACTGAGTTTTGGTCTGCCATTTGGGTCCGTTTACGACAGATCCATTTCGTTTCCCGAATTAGGACTTTCGGGTGCTTCTTCACTGATTAGAGCGGTTGAATCAAAGTCCATAATTTCTTCTAGCTCTAACCGCTCTCCCCTTGATCTCGGTACCCACCCCGTCGGAGTGGGGAGCCAGACCCCGAGAAACCAGAGAGCGCCGGGCAGGTGGACTCCATCCACGAGTCTCGATGGACGGGCGCCGAAGCCTAGAAACCGTCTAGGAGGTTCGATGGGAGTCTCACCGGGTGGCACAACCGGGTGATCCCTTCTCGGTGGAATTTCCCGCTGTGTGGGAAGTTCCTTGGGTTGTTCTCCCGATTCGCCAGGATAGGTGCCCCCCTCGCCGGTAGGTGACGACCGCTGCTGAACTTCCTCCATCGGATAGGAGATGACACTTTGGAGGGTAGCTATCTGTATCGCCATCTCTTCAGGAGACAGTCTTTCTCCTGCCCCCATTGAGGAAATTAAATGAATGGCGTGAGCCAAACTTTCTTCCATATCCATCAGCTTAGCTTCTAATTGTTGCATTCGACTTGGCCCCGGTTGTTCGCTCAGGGAACCTTCATTCGCTGTACTCACCGGGGAGAAAGGGCCCCACGGAGGAGGGTCCCCTTGGACTATTCGCGACCTCGCGGCTAGAATTCCCTTGGCCATACCCGTCACGGCCGAGATGCTGGTATCTACCGCATAGGTGCGACCTTGTATCTGCTCCCAACTTTGTTCAGGGACTTCCGTTGGCTCTTTCCACGGAGCAAGTTCGGAATAATCCCAACTCAGGGCGCCGCGGCGAGACGTGTCCCCCTCCATCTGCTCAAACGTCCTGTTCCAATATCGCCATGGTTGGCTGCTATCTAGTTCCGGGACGGTTTCTAGGCTTCGGCGCCCGTCCATCGAGACTCGTGGATGGAGTCCACCTGCCCGGCGCTCTCTGGTTTCTCGGGGTCTGGCTCCCCACTCCGACGGGGTGGGTACCGAGATCAAGGGGAGAGCGGTTGCTTTCGGCCTTGCCCCGAGGTCGCTTTCGGTCTCGTTCCGAGTACTGAGGTCGATGAGAGGCAGGGTAGAAGTGGAGGCTCCGGTTCCGTTCCCGGTTGCTCCCAGCTCCTGGGAGTCTTGGGTTTGCACCGGTTGATTGTCGGGAGACGCATACGGATCAAACAAAGGATCCCTGTCCGGGACAACCTTGGATTCCGCTGGGCCCGACTCAGACATGATTGGTAACAAAATGTCAGACTGTGGCTAGATAAGGCACTCTCTGCAAGATTCCCTTTAGAAGCAAGAATAAGTCCAATGTCTGGCAAAGGAAGCTTTATTGCAGAAAAGGTCCATTATAGTCCACTGTCCTGAATAGGAGACTCAGGATGGTACATGATCATTGTTACCAATGAAGAGCAAGCATAGGATACAGAGTAACAATACCCATCTGGAACAGCCTCCCCCCACAGTTCTCAAAACAACATCTTTCAGTCCTGGGAAGCTGCTCTCCTTCAAGGCCAATGCCTGGTGGAACGGTGTTAGACAAAACAGTCTCCTCTGGTGGGAATGCTGCCTGGGAACTGGTGCACCTGAGGAGAAAACACTTAAACACTAAAAGCATTAGAAAATGGAGTCAGTATAGTTAAGATATATACTGGACCTGACATTTCCAGGTCCAGTATAAACCTTTTCTGGTTTTTGCGCTGAGGAAAACAGGGCAGGAACTAACGTATTGGGAAATGTCTTTGCGCATGCCCGGCCACCAGAATTGTCTTTGAACTAGGTGTAAAGTTTTCAGGTACCCATAATGTCCAGCAGTGGGAGCATCATGACAGCGCTGCAAGACTTCCAGCTTAAGGCTGTCCGGGACATAAAACTTGCTCCCAGCTAGCCAATCCCCCTGTGGGGATTGGGTTAGTTTGTTTCGCGGAGCTTTATCCCCCTCCTTCTCCACTTCAGTTTTAAGTTTCGATTTCCATTCTTGGTCGGCCGGGAGGGGCTGCTTAGCACGGCTGCGAGTAGTCACCACGCCCCCAAGTTGCTTAGGCGAGAAGACCGTGTCGACAGTCTCCGCCCGTTTGCTCTTATGTTGGGGCATGCGCGACAGGGCGTCCGCCAAAAAGTTAGTTTTGCCCGGGAGATAATTGAGGGTGAAGTTGAATTTGGAAAAGAATTCCGCCCACCGCAATTGCTTGGCATTTAGTCTGCGTGGGCTTCGGAGGGCCTCCAAGTTTTTATGATCTGTCCAGACCTCGAAAGGGTATCTCGCCCCCTCCAGCCAATGCCTCCAGTTAGTAAGAGCTGCTTTCACTGCAAAGGCCTCCTTCTCCCACACATTCCAATTCCTTTCTGCCTCTGAGAACTTTCTAGACAAGAATGCACAAGGCCGCAATTTCCCATCCTCCCCCTTCTGTAGCAAAACCCCCCCTATCGCCGTATCGCTGGCGTCGACCTGTACTATGAAGGGGGACTGTTCGTTGGGGTGGGAGAGGATGGGTTCCGTTACAAATTGCTTTTTAAGGCATTCGAAGGCCGTTTGGCAATCGGGGGTCCATTGTAGTTTAGCAGAGGGTTTTTTGGCTTGGTCCCCTTTATCTTTGGTTTTCAGCAATTCTGTTAAGGGGAGTGTGATTTGGGCGAAATTTGCTATGAAGTCTCTATAGAAGTTGGCAAAACCCAGGAAGGATTGCAGTTCTTTGCGGGTGGTGGGTGTTTGCCAATCCTGGATCGCCTGTATTTTGGCTGGATCCATTTTCAACCCCTCTTGGGAGATACAATACCCAAGGTAAGTGAGTTCGGTTTTATGGAATTCACATTTGGACAATTTGATGGGCAGTTTATTCTTCATCAAGGTGGCCAGGACCTTTTGTACCATTTGAACATGTTCTTCCTCGGTGTCAGAATAAATTAAAACATCATCAAGGTACACCACCACCCCTTTGTACAGAAATTCATGTAGAACTTCGTTTATCATGGACATGAATACAGACGGGGCTCCCGTCAATCCAAAAGGCATAACTAAGTATTCATATTGTCCGAGGGGCGTATTAAACGCGGTTTTCCACTCATCCCCTGCCTTGATACGAACGTGGAAGTAAGCATCTTTTAGATCTAATTTCGTAAAGATCTTACCTTGGGCCACGACGTTGAGAAGGTCTCGGATGAGCGGTATAGGATAGGCGTTGTTGGTGGATACTGCATTCAGTCCTCGGAAATCCGTGCACAGTCTGAGTCCCCCATCCTTCTTTTTCACGAAGAGAACTGGAGCGGCGTGGGAGCTAGAGGCTGGGCGGATGAACCCTCATTGGAGGTTGGTGTCGATGAATTTCTGGAGCTCTTCACGTTCATGGAGACTCATGGGATAGAGTCGTCCTTTAGGCAATGAGGCTCCGGGTAAAATTTCCACCGCACAGTCCGTTCGTCGGTGCGGGGGTAGAGTATCAGCTTCCTCCTCCGAGAAAGCATTTAGAAAAGGCCAGTACGGTTCTGGTATTTGGTTGACTTCTTCTTGGGTGAGGAGGGCCTTTTCTTTATAAGTTGGGTCTTCGCCCCAGTTTTGATTCCAACGGTGATTTTTACAGTTGGCATGATTGAAGGTAATACATCCTTGAGCCCAGTCTATGTAGGGATTGTGATCACATAGCCATTTGCTGCCTAGAATTAACGGGTACTTGGCAGTAGAGCTGATGACAAAGGACCTCTTTTCCCAATGTTGTCCCATGCCTGTGATCACCGGGATGGTTTCAGTCGTGACCGGATTCATGTTGGTACCATCCATTTGTTCAAAGATTACTGGATTTTGTAATTCCCGAGTTGGTAAGACCAGTCCATTGACTAGAGCTGGGGCTATGATGTCTCTTGAGCAGCCCGAGTCAATAAGAGCTTGCACCCGAATGTGCATTTTTCTCTCTGGGTTGATTAGAGTCACTGGCATGAATAAAATGGACCCAGGTGGCCGGTTCCGTGCAGGGACGGGCTTGGGGCGGATCTGTCGTTTGGGCCCTTTTACGACAGATCCATCTCGTTTCCCGACTGGGGACTTTCTGGATTGACTTCTGCAGATGGGGAAGCGGGATCGTATTCCATAACTTCTTCCGCTTCCAGCCCTCTCTCTGAGGCTGGCCTTTGGGAAGCGCCGCGGCCTCTGTTTGCTCGTGGAGCTGGAGTCGGGCGTTGGAGCGTAGGGAACGGAGCAAGGGTTGGACGCCGTAATTGAAGCGGAGGTCTTTGCACAGGCCGGTAGGGGCATTGTGCTGCAAAGTGACCAGCCTGTCCGCATTGCAAACACAGCCCTTGTTGCCATCTAGCATCTCTCGCTCCACGGGTGGCGTAGCCAGCTCCCCGAGCTCCCTTCTGTAAGGTCAATGGTCTTCTTTGTCCCATTTGTTGTTGTTGCTCAACCAAACGGACTTCTAAAATGCGATTCTCCACTTTGCAAACAAGTTGAATCCAACCTAACAGCGTAGGGGGATTGTCTTGCATGAGGGCTCTGTCCAAAAGTCTCGGATTAAGTCCTTGTTTGAACAGAATAATTTTTGTGGACTCCTCACACCTGGGGCACTTGGCTGCTAATTGCCGGAATTTTGTAACATAGTCTCTGGCTGACATGCTGCCTTGTTTGATGGCTTGCAATTCTGTTCGGGCCCGGGTTTCCTCTAAGGGGTCTTCATATTGTGCTCGGATGGCATCCACTAACCCCTGGAGAGTATCAAGTTCTGGGGCCCCAACATTGTACAGTCCTACATACCAATCTGCTGCCTTGCCCTGTAAACGAGATCCAAGATGTTCAATTTGGCTAGCCTCACTGCCAAAAAGGTGCCCCCACCGGTTGAAAAACTGTACCACTTGTACCAAGAAAAATCCCAGTTTGGAGGGATCCCCATCGAAGGTGGCTTCCAACTTCACCCAGCCCATCGGGAGTTCTTGTCTCGGAGCAGGCGCTGGGTAGAAGTCCATCGGCAGTCTTAATTGCTCCTGGGGCGCGGGAGGAGGTAACTGGAGTCTCGGTCGGGGCAACGGCGGCGGCTGTACTGGCGGCGGTTGAACCGGCGGTGCCGGCGGAGGTTGCCGTGGTGGAGCTGCCGGGGGTGGTCTCGGTTGGGCCGGAGGCTGTAGTGGCGGGCGAGTAGGTGGCGGCAATCTTGGCCTGGCTGGTAACACAGGAGGCGTTGGCGGCAGCTGTCGAGGTGGAGGCAGCTGGTGTGGTTGAGTGGAGATCGGCCGCGGAGGAGGGGGTTGGAGGTGCCGTAGAGGTGCAGGCCTTCCCGGTTGATTCGGAGGTGGTAAGACGGGCTGGTCCTGGGGCTGCTGCAACGGTATGAGCCGCGGTCGAGGTGAGAGGGGCCGCAGCGGCGAGGGTCGAACGGGTGGAAGGCCGCGCGGGCTTGCCCCTCCAGGCGTTGTTATTCTGGGAAGCATCGGCTGGCCTCTTGGCGCTGGTAGACCGTCTCCCGGAGGTTGCCCGACGGGAACAGTTTCGCGCGGTTGACCAGGGGCTCCCTCCCCGGATGGAGCCGCGGGTGCTCCCGCTTGGTCCGGCCGGACCGTTATAGGAGAAGTATGGGGGGGTATCACCGGTGTATCACTTGGCTTTTCCTCCCCTTCCGTAGGCCTCTCAACGGGGGTCTCGTCTGGCGGTACATCCCCTCCCGTGATAGGAGGTTCGATGGGAGTCTCACCGGGTGGCACAACCGGGTGATCCCTTCTCGGTGGAATTTCCCGCTGTGTGGGAAGTTCCTTGGGTTGTTCTCCCGATTCGCCAGGATAGGTGCCCCCCTCGCCGGTAGGTGACGACCGCTGCTGAACTTCCTCCATCGGATAGGAGATGACACTTTGGAGGGTAGCTATCTGTATCGCCATCTCTTCAGGAGACAGTCTTTCTCCTGCCCCCATTGAGGAAATTAAATGAATGGCGTGAGCCAAACTTTCTTCCATATCCATCAGCTTAGCTTCTAATTGTTGCATTCGACTTGGCCCCGGTTGTTCGCTCAGGGAACCTTCATTCGCTGTACTCACCGGGGAGAAAGGGCCCCACGGAGGAGGGTCCCCTTGGACTATTCGCGACCTCGCGGCTAGAATTCCCTTGGCCATACCCGTCACGGCCGAGATGCTGGTATCTACTGCATAGGTGCGACCTTGTATCTGCTCCCAACTTTGTTCAGGGACTTCCGTTGGCTCTTTCCACGGAGCAAGTTCGGAATAATCCCAACTCAGGGCGCCGCGGCGAGACGTGTCCCCCTCCATCTGCTCAAACGTCCTGTTCCAATATCGCCATGGTTGGCTGCTATCTAGTTCCGGGACGGTTTCTAGGCTTCGGCGCCCGTCCATCGAGACTCGTGGATGGAGTCCACCTGCCCGGCGCTCTCTGGTTTCTCGGGGTCTGGCTCCCCACTCCGACGGGGTGGGTACCGAGATCAAGGGGAGAGCGGTTGCTTTCGGCCTTGCCCCGAGGTCGCTTTCGGTCTCGTTCCGAGTACTGAGGTCGATGAGAGGCAGGGTAGAAGTGGAGGCTCCGGTTCCGTTCCCGGTTGCTCCCAGCTCCTGGGAGTCTTGGGTTTGCACCGGTTGATTGTCGGGAGACGCATACGGATCAAACAAAGGATCCCTGTCCGGGACAACCTTGGATTCCGCTGGGCCCGACTCAGACATGATTGGTAACAAAATGTCAGACTGTGGCTAGATAAGGCACTCTCTGCAAGATTCCCTTTAGAAGCAAGAATAAGTCCAATGTCTGGCAAAGGAAGCTTTATTGCAGAAAAGGTCCATTATAGTCCACTGTCCTGAATAGGAGACTCAGGATGGTACATGATCATTGTTACCAATGAAGAGCAAGCATAGGATACAGAGTAACAATACCCATCTGGAACAGCCTCCCCCCACAGTTCTCAAAACAACATCTTTCAGTCCTGGGAAGCTGCTCTCCTTCAAGGCCAATGCCTGGTGGAACGGTGTTAGACAAAACAGTCTCCTCTGGTGGGAATGCTGCCTGGGAACTGGTGCACCTGAGGAGAAAACACTTAAACACTAAAAGCATTAGAAAATGGAGTCAGTATAGTTAAGATATATACTGGACCTGACACATTGTGCTGCAAAGCGACAGCTTTGGCCACAATGTAGACACAGTCCTTGTTGCCATCTAGCATCTCTCGCTCCTCTAGCTGCGTATCCTGCTCCCCTGCCCCCTCTTACAATTATGGAGGTTCACCGGTGCCCTACAGTTAGTTGTTGTCCCACAAGATGCACTTCTTGCATACGGTTTTCCACTTCACAAGCTAATTGAATCCAACCCAAGAGTGTGGGGGGATTATCTTGCATAAGGGCCCGGTCCAACAGTCTGGGATTCATGCCTTGCTTGAACAAAATTATTTTGGTGGATTCCTCACACCTTGGACATTTGGCGGCTAGCTGTCGGAACTTTGTAACAGTCTCTAGCTGACATGCTACTTTGTCTAATCGATTGTAATTCCATTTGGGCTCTGCTCTCCTCTAATGGGTCTTAATATTGCACTCGGAGCACGTCCACCAAACCCTGTAGGGAATCTAATTCTGGGGCCCCCAATTCGTACAAGGCTACATACCATTCTGCTGCCTTTCCTTGCAACCGGAATCCCAAATGCTCGATTTGACTGGCCTCGTCTTCGAATAAATGTCCCCAATGATTGAAGAATTGTAGTGCTTGTACTAGAAAAAATCCCAACTTCGAGGGGTCCCCGTCGAAAGTAGCTTCCAATTTTACCCATCCCATTGGTAACTCTTGAGGTCTGGTAACCGGTGCTGGGAGTGGGTAGTATGGTACAGGTGCCAGTTCCTGCCTTGGCTGCCAGTCAGGTTGACGTGGGGGCAGTTGTATTGGAGGGTACTAGGGCCTTGGCTGCGGGATCCCTTGGGGTCTCGGTATTGGAGGACCTTGCGGCCTCGGCTGTGGGCTCTGCGGTCACGGAGCCAGAGGGCCTTGTGGAGGTGGACCTCTCGGTCTTAGCGGCGGAGGTAGCCTAGGCGCTGGAAGTCATGGGAGAAGCGGCTGCCCTTGAGGCGGCGGTGGCGGTGGTGGGAGTACTGGAGCCTCCTCCTGTGGCTGTAGCGGTGGTTCTCCTGGGAGGACCAGGAGCTCCTGCAGCTGTTCTTGTGGCTGCTCCTGCGGTGCCTCTTCCTCTCCTCCTGGAGGCCCTCCTGGCGCATCAGGGGGAAGTTCCTCTGGTCTCTCATCTGCTGGCCCCTGAGGTTGTTCAGGTGGCTGCACCGGTTGTTGCAGATTGTCTATTAGTAAGAGCGGTTGCTCCCTCGGGGTGGTACGTGGTCCCAGGACAATAGCCTGCAGGGCCGCCAGACCTTGGCCAACAACTCGGCTGCAGGCGCCCTCTCCCTGTGAGGGCCCTTCTTCTGATCCTCTGACAATGAGTACGGAGAGCAGGTGAACGGCATGTGCTAAGCTCTCCTCCATACTACAAAGTCTATCCTCTAACATTTGTACACGTCCTGGGGCCGCCGTGGCACCCACCGATTCAGCATATTCCTGAAGAGGTTCATTGGGA
Source organism: Eublepharis macularius (assembly GCF_028583425.1). Taxonomy (NCBI): domain Eukaryota; kingdom Metazoa; phylum Chordata; class Lepidosauria; order Squamata; family Eublepharidae; genus Eublepharis; species Eublepharis macularius. Next base: position 64,056,560 of record NC_072797.1, on the reverse strand, counting down.
ACTTGGGTAGTTTCCATATATTCCACATAGGAGGCTGTCGCCCGAGGCCATGGCCGAATTTCTCCCATGCCCCGGGCCCCGTTACCTTGTTCTTCTTCCGATATCCCCGCCAGGATTCCTTTCGCTAATCCTGCTGGATTTCGCTAATCCAGCATCCACCGCTAAAGTTCGGCTCTGCAATTGTACCCAACTTTGTTCAGTTGGCTCGCGTTGCCCCGTCCACGGGGTAACTTCCGCATAGTCCCAACTCCTCACATCGTGACGGGAGGTTTCCCACACCTGGGTGCTTTCTGAACCTCTTCGGTACCACTCTAATTGGTCGGCTTCTCGAACCGACACTTCATTTCCCGTCCATTTGCGACTTAGTAAATACCACACTCGCTCTCCTTTCCCTCGTGTCTCTCAGCCTCGAACTCCACTGCCTCGACGTAGGCAGGGATATCAGAGGTTCTGCTGCTGCCCTGGGACGAGCTTCAGCTCTATCAGGTGCGAGGGTATACAGTGTCAGGATCTCATTGGCAGAGTTCTTCACCTGAACACTGTGGTGTCTTTCCTATATATTATGTCTAGAATTTGCTATGTTAAACTGTATAGTCGTCTAGTTTATTCCTTTTCATGTTTTGAGTACTGAACGACAGTTACACCATGTTAATGTATTAGTTGCTAGCCTCTCCTTCCTTCCTAGCATTGCCAGACAGCTCCTTCCATGGGAGAGAATGCAAGTTATCTTATGTCTGCAGTGCTGACCTTGATGTTCCCACTTCCTCGTCCCCACAAGCTCAGCCCTGGGAACTCTGAGGGGGGAAGATGGGAACCCAAGGATTGAAATGTAATTGCTTTCCTCAGGTACCTCATTCCTAGCAAAGCCTATGGTCAGTCAGAACTGTCAAAGTTCTGGAATATGGACCCAGGGTCTGTATACTGTTTTCTAATAAACCTTTTCAAATCAAGAGACTTGGTCGTCTTGCAGAAGGGATAGAGCAGTAGCTAGCTAACTGGAATGCCACAGTCTGACATTTTGCTAGGAATCCCACTTTTTCTCACCCCTCACCCAGGGAGGGTGGATACTGGAGAGACTTCGAGAGAGCTGTCCATACCTAGAATGGAGGAAGTGAGATCTTCTAATCAGCCCGCCAGGGATAGAGCAATCCGAGAAGGTGCTTGGCAGAAAACTCACACAAGGCGAGGCGCTTCCCGGCGGACTTCACTACCAAAATCCTGGAGACCAGCTAGTGAAGGTTGCATCACCGCCACATTCCCTTACTGGGGGACTAGCCAGAACCTACTGGCTGAGCTGCCGACTCCAGAGCCCGTAGCTTTCGGAGGGGAGGTATCCCATGTGGACTGTCCTGATACTCTGCGATGGTATCGCTGGGATAGAGAAATTGGGGACTGGGTGGTGCATCCCCCGAGTGAACCCATGCCAGGGGAAGTGGTTCAGGGACGCGTAGCCGAAGTTAACTTGGGCTGGGTGCTCCATGAGGTACCCTTCCCAGTTTTACAGGAAAGGGCAAGGTGGAAGAGAGCAAAAGTCGCTGCCAAAGCGCCTGGGAGCCGAAGCCGAACGAGGATGTGTTGCTGGTTTTACCTCCCGGAGAGGATGAAGGCTCCATGTTGGCAATGCTATCAACCCCCTGCCAAGAGGATTTAGAGGGACAGACCAACACTGTATTTCCCCATCCCATAATGGACTTAGCCATGAATCCCTTGTCAAAAGACGTTGGGGAGACGAGCATAGGGATGCTGAAGGCAGATCGTGGGACCACGGTGAGAGACGTTGCCTTGGGAGAGAGTCTCCTTGTTCTGGAGGCCTCACGAGTGGAACTCGAGGCCCCAGATTATGTGCAAGCTTATCCGGCAGCAGCTGAGGAGTTTCCAAGTAAAACACTAGAAGTGCCATTAAGAATCTTGGAAGAAAATACAGAGAGTGCTGCCCACAGAGTGGCCACTCATCGCAATACCTGCCAGCCCATTGAGTTATGGAAACCAGGTGAGACTACAGGCGGAAAGCTGCTTGTCGATGGAGAAGGGAAAGGGGAGCTGAACCCCAACAACCACGCAGTAAGGGCCCCAATGAATCCCGGGTGCAGAGGGCCGGTCGCCGAGCGTGGGGAAGCCCAGCAGCCGCGACCTATCTCTATGCCTACATGGGGTCAGAATTTTGATGCAGTCACTGTTACGGAGGAAGCGGTGCCAAATCGAGTGGTTGGAGAGCCGGCCGCTGAGCACGGGGAAAGCCTGCAGCTATGGCCAGTCTCCAGAAAAGAGGGCCCGCTCCTGCTCACACAGCGCCTACCTTGGAAATCTCCCACCTTGCAGCCGCTGTTGATGACCATGCAGATAACTGCAGAAGCGGGGCAAATAGCTGGGGAAACCACATTCTCATCCAATCCAGTTCTGCAGGATACCCTGGTGCAGCTTGGGATGCAACAAACCTCAGGCCAGAACGTTGAGCACCGAGCATTTTCATCACCTTCCCCACAGCCACCTCTATGAGGAGAAGAAGAGGTGCACCCTCTTCCTCCGGAGGAGATGGATACCAAGCAAGACTTGTTTGATCTGTCTAATAGCGGTGCGAAGGGGAGGGAGCTTACGAACCCAGTCCAACCTGGCCCTGACTCCAACAACAATGCTGGAATGGATGGAGGAGTGAATCCCGTGCAAGGTGAGGAATCTGGACAAGGGAGTGAAGCAGAACCTCTTCCGGAGGTGCCTGCGCCCGATAAAAAAGAGCAAACCCACCAGCCAAATGGAGGTGCTCCACTCATGCAGCAAAGGGCGTCCGAGCGAGAGGGACTCTTCAGTTCATCAGGATCAAAGTGGCTGCCGGGGACAGTATCAGTCCAGCAGCCATGGTCACAGCCAATCCAGGTGCTGCAACCACCGGCACCCAGTGAGTCGCTAGAACTGAGAGCGAGAGCCGGGGGTGAAGCCCCAACACAGGACCAGCCCTGCGAGGACCGGTACGAGCTCCAACTTCTAAACCAAGCTTCAGAGGTGCCTACCATACAACAGCAACAGCCGCCAACCTCTCTGGGAGGAGAGGGACAAATACTTCAAAAATCACTGCTGCTTCAAAAATCACCAAGCGAAAAGGTGATAAAGGTGCCAGCCCGGACAGGAGTGCCCACGCAGTGACCACGGAGGAAAGTACCGGTCCAAAAGGTGCAGCTACCGCCGCTCAGAGAGCAGCCAAAGCCAAGAGAACAAGCCGGGGCTGAAGCCCCAATTGACTACCAGTATGGGGAGGTGCCTACCCCTCAGTTATCACCACAGTTTGGTGAAAAAGAGAGGCCTCCTTCATTTCTACAAATACCTCTTGCTACCTCTCGCAACAGCCTCTCTCAACAGCCATCACTGAGTTCAAGAGAAGAGGAGCAAATTGCTCAACCGGCACCCATAATACAGCCAATAAGAGGAGAGGGGAGATGTCTTGACTCACTCGGGATGCAAACCAGAGCAAGAGACCCCGTACAGCAGCAGTTTAGCGGGGAGCCTGCCCTTCCAGAGCAACAGCAGCTCACGCAGCCTCAAACAGCATTTGGAGAAGACAGACCTCTCAGCCCTATGAGACCGCAAACCTGGACAAAAGGATCCATGCAGCGCTCATCTGGCAAGGCACAAGTAAAGCAACAACAACGACTGACACCAAAGCTGGTGAAAGGAAAACCTCTAACGCCGCCAAAAACTCCAGCCCTGACCCAAGTAGAAAAGGGAGAGACACTGAGAAACTTGTTCAAGTTAAAAAAGACTTTGAACAAAAAGACCTGCATAATAGAAATCTTTCTCATGGGGTTCATGATGATGCAAGTGTTCCAATCTCTCCACCAGTGGCACCCCAGATGGGAGGAACGCTTCCCTAAAGGAGAAAGCTGGGCGAAGTTCCTGGAGCCTAAAAACATCATGCAAAATGACGGAGTTAAAAAACCTCAATGGGAGCTAAATTTTTCCACGGAAGGGAATCAATGTAAACCGTTAACACTACAACACACGCCAAGCAATACATACCACGGTCTTTCCCCGGCACTTCCAGTCCAATCACCTCTGTCTCGGCACTGGAAGCGAGAAAAGGGGATGGGAAGCAAGAAGCATCCAGAGAAGGAACCGGACACCACTGCTATATTCAAGGCAATGCTGAATTTTCAACTAGTAAAACAAGACCTCATCGCCAGAAAACATGCGGAACCCAACCGGATGAAGCCTCAACAGCAATTTCTAAAGAAACTCACAAGGGGAAAGGTGAGACTCTCAAACCGAACTCTCAAATTGTTACAGTATGTATGTCTAGCCCAAAGGCACGCCCTTCCATACGAAACATAAGGAAAATCCTACTAAAAAATCCAATTTCTCCACCTGATTTTCCCCAAGCAATAACAAAATTGGATAAGAAAGGAAATACAGGAAGAATGAACCTTAGTCTGGAGAGGAACATCAAAGACTTTGCCAACAATTTTCCCGTCTACCAAATTCCAGTGTTGGCAAAAGGTACAGTTTGGGAAAAAGGATGTCCCACAGCTAACTGGAATTGGCAGGGATACCTGGCCAAAATACAGGAACTTATCATAGAGACTACTGCTTTCAATACAATTAAAACTGTGCAAACTTCCCCTACTCGAGAACGAGTGCAACTTTTTGGGGTCCCGACTGATTGCAGTAAGCCTTTTACTTCTTCCTCCTTTATGTGGAACGGGGACGCCCAACCCATTCCCCCGCTTAAAAACTCACTGAAGCAAAAAGAGAGGGGAAAATTAGCAAATGGAATTTGCGAATTTGCAGGGGTGTCAAACGGCCTAGCCTTTACACTAATCCTGCAGACTTTCAGTGGAAACAATAAATATACCCAGGTTGCTTGGAAACCCAAAATTATTATGATTAAAAGAGCCCTAACGATAAAGCTGGAGGAGGTGTCCTGCAATTGTGATTTAAAACGAAATCTCAAAACCCAGGGGATTCTGTATACGATCCATTATAAACAAACTCCATGGACCGAAGCCCTCTCAAGAGTTAACTTCTCCCTCACATCTCCTCCCGACCAATCCAACTCTTTGTGCATGCCCCAAAGCGAAAGGGAAGCGAAGACAATCACTGATAACTTCTCTGTTCCAGCAAGAGAAGGGGGGGCACCAGGAGTAACCAAGCAACCCTCCAGCCAATCAGACAGAGGAGGTGGAGAGATCGGGGAAAAAGCAACGTAGAGAACGAGGGGCAGCGAATGCCCACAAGGAAAACATTCCAACTGGCAAAAAGAGACTGGTTTAAGGGGGCTGCTCCGTTGTTTAGCGATAACTGCCACACGAATCACTTTCATTCTCAAGAGAGTCTACATTTACTTCAAATGCAGACCTGGAAGTCAATAATGAAAGCACCAGACTCACTCTACATATGTTTTATGTCATGTATCTATGAAGGGGGGAGAGTATGGCCATTAAAAACTCCTATTCAATCCTGGGGAGGTTCTAGAGTCTTTGACCAACTTTCAAACAACCATACCCCCAATGCTATGCTGATAGCCTTTACCATAAACCATATAAAACCAGACAACAAACAAAATGACAATCTGCATAAACAGTTCAAACACTGGAATATAATTCAAAATACTATGATAAAGGCAACTACAGACTGTGCATTTTCTACTAGATACCGCCATCTGAAACCAAAGACATTGCCAGCTAAAACCAAAGTATACTTCCACAAAAACTTTGTCTCAACGTACGCCTCCACCAAGATAACCATGGAATGCTGGGGATCAGTTCCATACGAGGTAACAAACCACAAAAGATCTACACTTCTACACCTTACACAACTGCAAAAGGACAAGAAGAATCTTATGAACTCTAACCTCTTACTCCCAAAATCTTCTGCTCTACCTAACTGGCAGGACCCTTTGCTAACAGCTGTTCAACACACCCCAAGGAAAAAGGAGGTGGAGGGAGCTCTTGGAGGTGGCAGAATGTCAGGATCTCATTGGCAGAGTTCTTCACCTGAACACTGTGGTGTCTTTCCTATACATTATGTCTAGAATTTGCTATGTTAAACTGTATAGCCGTCTAGTTTATTCCTTTTCATGTTTTGAGTACTGAACGACAGTTACGCCATGTTAATGTATTAGTTGCTAGCCTCTCCTTCCTTCCTAGCATTGCCGGACAGCTCCTTCCATGGGAGAGAATGCAAGTTATCTTATGTCTGCAGTGCTGACCTTGATGTTCCCGCTTCCTCGTCTCCGCAAGCTCAGCCCTGGGAACTCTGAGGGGGGAGGATGGGAACCCAAGGATTGAAATGTAATTGCTTTCCTCAGGTACCTCATTCCTAGCAAAGCCTATGGTCGGCCAGAACTGTCAAAGTTCTGGAATGTGGACCCAGGGTCTGTATACTGTTTTCTAATAAACCTTTTCAATTCAAGAGACTTGGTCGTCTTGCAGAAGGGATAGAGCAGTAGCTAGCTAACTGGAATGCCACAGTCTGACATACAGCGCAGTACGCCTGGGCTCCGTTCCTCCCTGAACGGGTCATGGTGGTTCCAGTCCTTCCGAACCAGGGGAGGTATAAGGATCAAACAAAGCGTTCCTGTTGGACGCGGCCTTGGTATCCGTCTGCCCCGGTTTAGGCATTGGAACAGATGTGATTCGTAACAAAATGTCAGACTGTAGCTTACTAAAAGTTGCAATCCAGCCTATCTCTTGCAATTAGACATGAGTCCATTGGTTTCAAAAGATTTTACTGAATATAAACAACCATTATAGTCCACTAACCAAGATGCAATATCTTGGCTGGTACACGAGTATTGTTACGAATGACAGGCAAAGGTTAAGGTACAGAATAGCACAACCCTGCAGGCCCCATCCTCCCCCCATGGTTCTCAAAACAAACGGCTTGAAGCTGAGAGAGTGAAACTTTCCCAAGGCTGGAAAGGTTGTAGTCATAACATTCCTCTTCTTTGAGATAACTGTTACTGGACTGCTTGTCACCTGCAAAGGAAACACTTAAAACACTGACAGGATTAAAATGGAGTCTCTTTGGTTAGATCACATAAGAAACATAGTCAGTCCTGACACGAACCACAATCTGGTTCGGTTTGGCAACGGGAGATGTTCGTTGCATTTTGGGAATTCAGGATCGTGGTCTGCAACGAACCACAATCCGCTGGTTCGTTAATTTTTTTTGGTTCGTGCCCATGTCTAGTCAGAGCCACCTTTTATGGTGTCTGGCTCTGCCCCCTGGTCAAGTACCCAGATGCCCAGGACAGTGTGCTTCCTCCTCCTTCCATGGAGGCAAACCCCAGCCCCTCAGCTCATGCTGCAAAGTGGCTGCCAGGAATGCCACATAGCTTCAGCTGTGGAAGCCATACTGCCTGTGAAATTTTTTGCCTATGACATTCTTCAGTCCTATCACTATCCATCTCTGATGGTGGTATGCTAACAGAAATGATTACAGTGCACTCATGCTTCTTCCTGTAAAGGAACTTGGTCAGAAAGTAGTGGGTAGAGTTTCCAGTCTCAAGGGTAGAACCTGAATTACAACTGATCTCCAGACTACAGAATTCAATTCCCCTGGAGAAAATAGCATCTTCATAGGGGGAACTCTATGATATACCATAGACTCTAGGTATACTGAAAACCATCTCTTTCAGTGAAATCCTAAACAGAGTTACTCCAGTCTAAGCCCATTGAAATCAATGGGCTTAAGCTGGAGTAGATTTCACTGTCAGTGTGCTAAATGGCAGCCAAATTTCATATAGTGCTAACGTGAATGAACTGTGGTATTACAAACTAAAATATAGTATAGTTTCTATGAATGCAGTGAATTACACGATGAGGTGAATGAGCAGAAGGAAAGTAAGAGAAATAAATCAGTAGGAAAGAAGGTGGCAGTTTGTTAATATTTTCTATTTATTTTTTTCCAATTTATTTGGGGATATAAGTAAATGGATCTGTGCTATAAACAAAGAAATTTGTGAAGAGCAAAGTTTTTGAGAAAACTGCCAGTATAAGGCATCCTAAGAGAAACAGAAAGCAAATAGAGGAATCATTGTAATATACTACACATTTGTTTCCATTCTACAACACTGCTGAAAATTAAAAAGGGAGGAAAAATATGAATGCAATGAAATCCTTGATGGCAAGGACATGTAGTATGAACCGGAGGCATAGTACAATGAGCCTTTGTCTATGTTTCTGGTTAGAGAACAATATCTGATGATGCCTTTTCATGGTTTTCAAGGCCCAGGCATTACCTTGCTAGTGAGATCTTTTAAACAGAGATTCCTGCAAACAAAATGACTCACATGTGCAGATTTTTTAATTCAATGTAAAGGACTTATTTCTACTAGGATTATAACCACCTGAGAAGAATACACATTATCACATACCAAAGCATTTTTCCAGCTTTACATGAAATTAAGAATGTACTATTTATCAATATGCACATGATCATATTTATGCAATCATGGGTGAGGCTTCATAATCTAAAAGTTATCATGGTAATGCCTGTAAACTCTATAAAACAAGAAAGCATTTGTTCTGTCCATATGAAATGTATCACACCAAGTATAAAATGAAAATGCATTAACTACAAAGAGAAAACAAATTATGTCAAATTTCTGTCAAAATGCAGAAATATTTGGCAGGACACAGTCATTCCCATTTGATGAAAATTTGCCACATTTTAATGTAAGGTACCAAAATTTTCAAGTATAGTTATATTCTAAAGTATATGCAGGTTAGATCTGAGAGAAAATAATGGCTTCCATGGCACAGTGGGGATTTGGACACGGATCTCCCAGAACTTGGTCCAACATTCTAACCACTACTAATGCTGACATTCAAGGAGATATTTTAAAAGTATTTAATTAAAGTGGTTCCAGATGCAGGGTGAAAGTTCAGAAGAGCACAAATAGGCTTCCTGCTATCAAAAAGCATACTGGAAAAATGGAGACAAGAAAACAAATTCATTGAAACTTGTGAAAGAAAGCATAGTTGGTGCAAAGGTAGAAAATGCAAAAGGCAATCCTTTTAAAAATAAGTTTCCTTAAATAGTTAAACATTTTAATGATTTCACTTCCTTGCCTTACCTTTAATGTAACATAGGCGCCAGGCAAGCTTCAAGGAGAGGATGTTCCAAAAGTGAGGTGCCACTTGTCACTGGTTGCTGTACCAGAGTAATTTGACTACCGTTCTAGAATTCGTTAGTCACAGAAATGCACTCTGTTCATTTTAATGGAATTTTATAGGATTAAATACCACTGTGTAAGTTGTAAAAAGCATTTAATACCAAGATTTCTGGGAATTTTGTGATGTTGTGATGCATCACAAACTCTCACCACTGTTCCTGTTGGGGAATGACTTAACAGGGAAGAGAGTCCCTGTGAATACAATTTCTTGCAGCCAGCACAATGCTGAGCGTGTGAGTAACCTCCCACCCTAGCTACTCCTAGGCAATCCTTGAATGGAGACCATCCAGAACCCCTGGTTCAGTCCGAGGAGGGGGGAAAGGAGGGCTGTGGCCCTTGAAGGGCAGCAGGCTGCTCTATTTGTGTAATTTATCCCTGGGTTCCATGCTAGAATTAAAAAAAAAATAAGGAGAGCACCTGTGTCTTTTGGAACATGGCTTAGTAGCTGAGCATCTGTTTTGCATGCAGAAAGTCCATGTTCAATCTACACCATCTTTGGTTAATAGGTCATGTAAAAGGCTTCTACCCAAGACCTTAGCTACTACATCAGACTAGACAATGCTGAGCTTCGTAGACCAGTGTTGTGACGCAAAGCATAAGGTGGCCTCATGTGTTCAAAGATTTCCCTGCTGATTTGCCTCCCAGTCCACAACTCAGTATGCCCATCATGGTATGGAAAATAGTGGGACTGAAGCATAAGGGAATTATTGGAGGCTGAAAAGGGAACAGAGAATTGATGCAAGATGGAGAGACTAGAAAATAGAATTTTAGAAGGCAGGAAAAAAACCTAATGTGCATATACATGGAGAGGAATAATGGAGTAATAATTGACTGAGAAAAGAGTCAGGAAAGTGTATCATTATAAAGAAAAGAAATGTCTGCTTGTAATCAGAAAATAATGAAAAAAATTAGGAAGGAGGAGCTGTCAGAAACATATGAATCTTCATGTCAACAGGGGAAAAAATGCAGCCAGAAAGAGCGAAAAACAAAATGTTCTGCAGAGAGGAACATGAAAAAAGAAAAATACAGGAAGAAAGGAAGTGTGTTAGAAAAAATCTGTGTCCGGAGGAAAAACAATAAGAGTCAGAAAGAGAGAAAAGAAACGTGAACATAAAAGGAGGGAGAGAGGTTACCTAAATACAGAGATTAGAAAAACAACTCTGTAAAAAGCAATTCAGCAATTTGAAGGCAAAGACAATTGAGCTTTGTAGGTTAGAACCCAGAACCTGTTTCTGTATGTGCAAACTTATTCTAGACATGTCTACTTGGAAGTAAATCCCACTGGGTATGTTTAGGACTGTATTGGATCCCCCAAGTGAATTTGTCTTGGAACTGCTTCACAGGGCTAATGCCTGTCAGTTACTGAGAGCTGGTTATTGAAGCATTCCTTAATACAGATGTCTGCATAAATTTGCAGGGGTGAAAGGTACAGGAACACTGTGTGGGAGGCAAAGTATGCTCCCATGCACTGCGGAGCATCATTCCTGGCACAATGTGGAAATGACGAGTCACACCAGAGGCCAATTGAATAAAAATCCACCCCCCCAATGTAGTGTTTGGGGTATATTTTCCTCAATTAGCATAACTGACTGATCTTGTGTCATGCCAGAAATGACATCATTCCTCTGGAGAGGCCCTCCAGAGTACAGCTCCCTCCTGTGACCCCTTCATCCCCCACTTCCCCCCGCCCCCCAGGGGACCTGGTAACCCTATGTCTGCACTTGTTTGTTCACTTTTACAATGGCAGTTTAGAAAATTAGTGAGAGGAGAAAAAAGAATATGGGGTGGCATTGCAACCTTGCACAGTGAGAATGAAGCCCTTGACATTCTTTTGGTTCCTCTCACTGTCTGCTTATTAATGCAGTTGAAAGTCTATTTAGCAATTGAAAAGTAGAAACCAAGTAACAGTAGTTATTTAAGTCAAATTGGTGCAGCTTGCAAACTTTGAAGTTGTATATGAACGATTTTCTTTGGCTTTAAATATTGAATGGAAGTCAGTTCCAAAGTCTGTTATTTTTTTTAATTTTTTTTTAAATTTTATTCAATTTATATTCTGCTCTCCCCATGCTGCATTCTTGCCACCATAGCAAGAGGATTCCCTGCCAGTCATGATGTGCTGTTTGTGTACAGATGTCAGATAAGAAGCAACCTCCCAGTAAAAACAGTAAAATGTTTCAGAAAGAATTGGAGAACATAGTATATACAAAACAGATACTATGAAGTGGTTCACACGAACAGGCAAGCTGCAGTATATGAAACTAGCTCCTACCCATTTCAAAGTCCTGCTCCATATACTTCAGTATTGGACAACCTCGCACATATATGTAACCTTAGTGGTTACAGTCTACAATCAATCAAGAGGCTGTCTCTCCCCTGCCCCTAAGGAACACACCTTATGTCCTTATTAGGAAAGCACATCAGAGGGGAAACAAAAGCTAAGCAAACTGAAAAAAAATCATGGGAAATTTTTTTGTTATAGGCTGTTCAGATAGGGAAATCGTTCTGTTTTCATATTAACTACTATAATTTCAAAACACCCAATTTTTGTAATTTTTGTAACTAATAATGTAATAAATGCACAAGTTTATTGTTCACTTGCTATTCAGTCTATAATTGATTCCAGATACTGATTAAGCACTTAACACTGCCTCTTCAGAAAATAATAGAATTGAGCTGCATCAGCATAAGGGATGCTGCAAATTTTGTGGCAAATGCCAAATTTTGTGTCAAATATATCCAGTTTGAAGTGAGCAAAACACTGATGAGTTGCCATCATTTTATATGCTTGATGGTTGATTTAACTCTGTGTTTTAACTGTGGAATGAAGCAGTGTGCAGCAATGATTAAGGGAGGGAAGATAAGACCAGGTTTTATAACAATATTCATGCATGAAAGCTGATCATGCTGCATTGTGTGGTGTTGGGAATTAGTACAGTAACCATTCAAATAGCCATTATCAAGTTGTGAGTATTCAAACTGACAGGTGAAATTTTGGCTGCATGATTATATCTGGATATGGTCCAAACTAGTTGGTGATGTACTGGTGATTCTATACCTCAATCTTCAGACCTAATCCAGCGATTTTATATTGATGTTCAATAGTATACAAATCAAGATGATTCTTGTGGCACCCACCGGGCCAAAGGCCATGGGGTGAATTAGCAAGCTCCATGACAGCACAGTTATTAGACAGACAGACAGACAGACAGACAGACACAGACAAACAGTCCACCTTTCTCACTGAGACTCAAGTCGGATTACACCATTTGAGTCAGCACAGTCAATTTCAAAGCAATTTTATAACTGACATCTTAAACAACATATAAACTATCCAGTAGGATCATACCACACACTCAAGGATCTTGTCAGGAATTGCTATCATGAATTAAGCAGTCTCATCATTGTCTTCTGTAAGATTGTGAGAACCACCCAAAATTTAACAAGGGATTCTGATCAAACATTTGGTACCTCTCAGGTTAGCCCCTTTCCTTCCTGTAAGAAAGTCTAAACAGCCAGGAAGGGTATGCAGCATGCAAGTTATAGGCTTCTCTCCACCATGTCCACAGGCTGCACAATCTTAATAGTATCCAATAAGACAATGCAGGCAAATGCAGTGAGCTAACCTTATCTAATCTGGTGTTCCGTTTGGACCAAATGCAAATGGTTTTATCTGTGAAGTGCTTCACAAATGGGTCATAACAGACCGCCACATAGCAGTTCCCATCTCAGATCTTTTGTCTTTAGAGTAGAAGGAGGAAGTTACTGTGCTTTTTTTTCACAGTCAGGAGAGCTTAGATTCTGTCCCCATCATCCAACTCAAATAGCAAGGTCTTAGGCCAGGCCACAATATCTTGAGCTTCAGCCTGGCTTTGACTGCACTAGCATGGTCCATTTTTTTCTGACTGTGTGATATTATTGTTCTATCTAACTTCAGCCTTTGGTAAAGACTAAGAAGAAGGGGTGAAATGAAGTATGAAAACTGTTTCCTCTATACATTCTTGTTTGTTTAGCATTCTTGCCAGAAGGCTTAGTATTAAATCTCTAGGCTTTCTGATTAACATACTTCAAGTTACTTTACTTGTCCAGATACTGTAAGGATGTCCATTACAAGGACTTCCAATGTAAATTTTAACTTAATCTCAAGTCAGAAATTTCTCAAGAGGCCTGCAGACAGCAGCATTTCCCAAGGCCCAAAAGTCTGCGCTGTTCAAACAAAGTTGAACTCTGACACTAGTAAAATGGAAGACTTCACAGTTCTACTTCCTAAGAGAGAACTGCCAGTATTGTTAGTGGCAAAACAGTCTTACATTGTATGGTACTGGCTGACCTGAGGTCTTACTAGAGCCAAGAAGGGAGGAGGTGGAAAAGTTAGCTGTAAAAGAATAATATTCTTGGCAGAAAGGCCCTGCAGAGAAATTCCAGAATGTTGTTTTCAGCCTGTGAAAAGCTGTTCACACTCTCAAGCAGATTAGTGGCTGCCAGAATCATTCTATGTGAAACAGCAACTACAGAGAAGCTTCAAATACTTGACCAAATAAAAGCCTTTTGAGTAAAATGTTACACAATATAATTGTGGGCTCATAGCTCTTTCTTTATTACTTAATAGTTCTACTGCCTCTACCTGTTAGACATACATAAACAACAAACAGTTGTATTAGAGCCAAGCTACAAATGACGTATTACACGAGGACTGCACGCGAAGGGAGTCGCAATGTGAGCTGGGAAGCTGAGTTTTAAAAGAGATCAGAAGGCTTTGTCAATTCCCCCTCTATACAGAGCCAGGAGATCGCTCCTCAGAGGGTTTGTTAATTTCCTCTCCACCTCCTAGAACAGGGAGGTGAAACTGACAGAGCCTTCAGGAGTCAAAGAGGAAATTAACAAAGACTCTGAGGAGAGATCTCCTGCTCTATAGAGAGGGGAAGTTGACAAAGCCTTCCAATTTCTTTTAAAACTCAGCTTCCTGGCAAACATTGCAACTCCCTTCATGCGCAGTCCTTGTGTAATTCGTCATTTGTAGCTTGGCACTCAGTCTCTTCTGTTCTCAGGTCTGTCTAGGACATTGACTTTACCATAGAGTTCCTGGCAATTCCTAAAGTGATGTGATGCCACTTCCAGTTTTTTTTGGAAGTGATGCCATATTGTGTATAACACCAGCAAACCCCACCCCCCATCTCTCTCTGAGCAGACTTTTTGGGTCCTAAAAAGGCTTTATTCTACTGCACAGCTAATCTAAGCAGGAAGCACAAATGGTTAGGAAAACAACTTACAGAAATGGGAGGAAAGCTTATAGCAGGATTGACTAGAAACTAATAAGAAGCAATACTAATGAAAGAGATGATCTGTAGATCATCCCTTTCCCCTCCTTACGCAACCTCTGTATCCCAGGACTAGGTTAGGGCCAAAATCTAGACAAATGCTAGACAAAGGTGCACATGGTTGGGATTGCAGTAAAGACTGCCACACTGGACCAATGACAGCTGTGAGGCTCATCCTCCATTTTCCTGCTACAACCAGTTACTAATAATATCCTTAGTCATAGATCAGAGATTTGCTGGCCACATCCATCCAATTTGACATCTGAACCATTTAGCTCAATGCAACCTCCAAGGCTGGAAGGTCTTCCATCAGAAAAAATGTCAACTCTGTGGTTGTGGGCATTTCATTGTTTTATTGGAGCATTCCCAAGTCATGTAATCACACTTAAACTGTCACTTTGCTCCTTCACTGAAGCTGGGGATTAGATTATACCTTCCAGAAAACAAACTAGTATTTACATCAGCATCAGAACAACTCCCATTTACAATAAGAACTACTATTGCTGTGTGTCATTCAACAGCGGACAAGCCTATGGTTGTGTAAACTTGAGAGCAAGAGTAATATATATGTTAGTGTTAAGGATCACCTCCTAGGACTACATAGCTCATGTCCTATAATTAATATTATATGAAAGCAATAGGGGTTAGTGGTGTGGTGTGTCTTGTTTCACACTTTTATTTATTTAATGCATTCTATGCTAGTTCATTCAAAGTCATTATAGCCAGGGATGGTGTTGTCCTGGGCCCTTACAATCAAATGAGGCATGAGGCATGACTGGCAAGCCTAGTTATACCTACGAGCATAGACCAAGATTCCTTTAAATAGCTGCAAGATGATTTTTGAGGTCCCCTATGATTTGGATTTTATCGGATCTTTTTTTACCTAGTTCATGCTGCTTCTAGGTGGTATAAATAAGCCTTGTCTTAGGACTGGTGATAACAAGAGATGGCAAGAAGATGGGTGGCTCAGTATAGGTAGAAGCAATTGGCAAGCATTTTGAGGCATCATACAACCTATGAAACAGCCCATCATTCATCATACAACTGGGTAGGTTGGAAAGGAATGCCCTTGGTGATGAACTGTATCAGTTGTCTGTGCAGTTTGTCAGGAAAGGCTAGATGAAGCTTTGCATTACTTGGCACAGCTCATGTGCAGGCAAGGATAAATTAGGTCAGCAAAATTCCTGATGAAATTTAGAACCAAGGTGGAACTGCTAAAATTACAGTAGCCACTGGGCTGCCCAGTTGCTTCCTGTCCTAAATATTCACACAGATCTGGCCATTTAAATAAACTAGTTGAACACATGTATATGTTTCATGCCTTTTGGGGGGTGGGGGAGGTGTACAACAAATTTTCCAACTCCAAATTTTCCAACTCCAAACAAATTTTCCACACACACGCACACACGCGCGCGCGCGCACACACACACACACACCACATAAAACACATAAAACATGATAATTAACAATAAATGTAACAGTAAACCTTCAAGAATCCACACGCTAGCAGTGAAAATGACATCCATTGACAATCATATTCACTGTAACTGACAAATACCATGATAAACAGATCAGTTTTGTAATCCCTCCAGAATGCTACCAGAGACCCATAATTTCTTACCTTACTACAGCCTTAGGATGACTGCAGCAAAAATCCACACACTAAGCACTTTTATTTCTAACAATGACAGAATCTGGATCAGAGCTTCACTTGATAGCCATAGCTGGAGTGGGAGTTTGTACCTACGTCCCAAGCCATGATGGTTTCTGTGAAATATTGCAGAATACCTTTGAGAGTAAAGAAAACTGAATCTTGTTCCTGTGACCCATTAAAGTGAACAAAATACATATTGAGTTAAACTGAGTTCAAATAGAAGGTTTCCTGCACTGACAAGGATTATAACACATATATGATGGAGATGGTTAAAATACTCAGCAAATTTCCAATATAGCAATATTTTATGCTAATTTGTGTCTTTACAATAATTGAATTAACTGCATCCATGTCATATTTATGAAGTAAGTTTCTCAATCAGCATTGACATATATTAACATTCAAATCCAAATATTTGGAAAGACTAACCAGCCTGTCTTGATAGCAGATGCCAATGAACTGCCTAGAGCCAAAGGTGCTGTATTTATGCATTGTAGAATCAGCTTGAGGGATATTAAAAAGAGAATTCTTTGCTTGATCTGAGGATGAGAGGGAAAGAAGACCCAATCATCTTCCTGGAGGCTACAGCTTCCCCATAGTGATAAGGAATAGAAATTGTGCCATACTGGACAAAAATATTTTTGAAACCCCATGGGGAAAAGCTGCTTAGGATATATGAGGACTGACTTAGGTGATACTGTATTGGGGTTAATAGACAGGGCTGGACCATAAAGTAATTTAGTATAGTTTGGTTGTAAAACAGTTTGGTGCCAGAATAGAAAATATTGGTTAAATATTGGGTTAAATATATTGAGTTACAAATCTGCAATATATTTAGCTTACAGAGAGTTCTCCTTTTTTTGAAGTTGTTTTGTTTTCCAGTTTTCAGCACAAATACAGGAGTCAGAACAGATGACTGAAGAGATGGCTGACTTGAAAAGACATCCAAGCTAGCATGTTCAGACCAAAGGTCACAAGACAACCTAGCAGAAAAAGCAAGTATGCATCATACTGCTAGGGAGGCTAGAAAAATGCAAAAGTAACATTAAGAGACCTGAGTTCAAATCAGCCAAATACTATCCAATGTCCTGAGTAGACATGGGCACGAATGGGAAAAAAAATGAACACGCTGTTTGTAGTTCATTGCCATCGACAAACATGAACAGACGAACAGTAATGAACATCCCGTTAATGAACATGTTTGTTGTTCGTTGTTCACGGGGGCCAGAACAGCCCCCGTTGGACTTAGAGAGCCCATATTCACAGGGAGTGTTCAGCAGGCTCCCCTCCAGTCATCACTCAAGTTTGGTCAAGATTGCAATACGGATCATGAAGTTATACATTCCCAAATCCGATGCCCCCAGGAAACTCCCATTCGATACAATTGGAGCCATGAGTTGACTTTGGTCCCATTTACAAGTGGAGGACTCAAAGGCAGGCCACCTCCCCTCTAGGGGGCAGGGGGTCCAGCCGTTCACCAGTGGCACCCCCATATGCCTGCCCTCCCGCCAGGACTCAGAGTACTGCACTGTACTTTCCTGTGCAGACAGGGACATGGGTGATGAGTGCAGCTGCCGATCCTGGTGGGCTTGGGGAGGCGGTGGCAGGCCACCTCCCCTCTAGGGGGCAGGGGGTCTCGCTGCTCGCCAGTGGCACCCCCCCATGTGCCAGCCTGCCAGGCCTCAGAGTACTGCACTGCACTTTCTTGCGCAGACAGGGACATGGGTAATGAGTGCGGCCGCTGGGCCTGGTGGGCTTGGGGAGGTGGTGGTGGGCCCCCTCTAGGGGGTGGGGGTCTGGCCACTGATGGCTGACATCACCCACCTTCCTGCTTTCATGGAAAGGACAGGAGGGAGAGGAAATGTTGTTTGGAGGGGTCAGAGTGTTCCAGAGAGGGAGAGGTTGAAAGTGTGACCAGGAACTGGGAATATCCCAACAGTCGCAAGGCCTCATCCAAGGATCCCACTGAGGTACTCAGTGGCAGCAGCTAACATCACCCACCTTCCTGCTTTCACGGAAAGTACTGGAGGGAGAGGAGTTGTCATTTGGAGGGGTCGGAGTGTTCCAGAGAGGGAGAGGTTCAAAGAAGGAAGGTGAACTTGTCAGGGAGAGAAGAACAAAGGGTTACCACTTCCTGGCTGCCTTGTGGAGCAGGACCGGGAAACACCCAAACATTTCTGAGCCTTCATCTTTGAAACCCACCAATCTTGTCAGTGGCGGAAGCAGCCATCACACACCATCCTGCCTTCATGGAAAGGACAGGATGGACTGGGCAGGAGAGGTCATTGGGAAGGGTTGGAGCAGTTCCAGAGAGGGCGAGGTTCAAAGAGGGATGGGGAGCTTGACAGGGAGAGGAGGACAGAGGCTTCCTGGCCGCATTGCACAGCAGGACCCCAACATCCACCCTGAAGGAGTGTGCAGACTGCTGCTGGAGAGGCTTGTCTGCCCCTCCTGTGTTGCAGTGGAGGCTGTCACCAGCATCACTCACCTTCCTGCCTTCGTGGAAAGGATGGGATGGTCAGGACAGGAGAGGTTGTTGGGAAGTGTCGGAGTGGTTCCAGAGTGTGAGAGGTTGAAAGAGGGACCGAGTACTTGTCTGGGAGAGGAGGACAGAGGCTTCCTGGCCGCATTGCACAGCAGGACCCCAACATCCACCCTGAAGGAGTGGTTCCAGAGTGTGAGAGGTTGGAAGAGGGACCGAGTACTTGTCTGGGAGAGGAGGACAGAGGCTTCCTGGCCACATTGCACAGCAGGACCCCAACATCCACCCTGAAGGAGTGTGCAGACTGCTGCTAGAGAGGCTTGTCCGCACCTCCTGTGTCAAACTGGAGGCTGCCGCCAATATCACTCACCTTCCTGCCTTTGCGGAAAGGAAGTGAGTCATAGGACCCATTCCTCCCATGCACAGGGGCAACAGCAGGTGCCCATGGATACGGCTGCAGCATGCAGCACAACTGTAGCAGCAAAAGCTTTTCAGCTGCCCCTCATGCCCAAAAGCAGCAGCAGCAGCACAGCACCCATCATTCTGCCTTCATGGAAAGGGTGGGAGGGACCCTTTCCCCCCTGCTCAAAGAGGACAGAAGGAGCCCATAGATAGGGGCCCCTGTGCTGTACAAACCCATCATCAGCAACAGCAGCAGAGCTGTCCCTTGTGGCCAAAAAAAGCAGCAGCTGACAGTCACTCACCTTCCTGCCTTCGAGGAAAGGATGGGGTGGGCAGGACAGGACAGGACAGGTTGGGAGGCATCTGAGTGGTTCCGGAGAAGGAGAAGTTGAAAGAGGGACCATCAGGGAACATGTCAGGGAGACAGGGACAAAGGGTTACTTCTGGTTGCATTGCGGAGTAGGACTGGGGCCCCTTTGTTGGTGAGCCATGAGCAGAGAAACCCACTGAGTCGCAGGGTAGCAGCGGCGGACAACAAAACATGACTTCCTGCCTTTGCGGAAAGGACGAGAGATATGTTGTGGGACCCATTCACCCCTGCTCAGCATGGACAGAAGGCACCATGGATAGGGGGCACCATGCCATACCGTACAACCACCTGTGCAACAGTAGCAGAGCTGTCCTTCCTGGCCAAAAGCGGTGGCAGCTCACATCACTCACCTTCCTGCCTTTGTGGAAGGGATGGGATGGGCAGGACAGGAGAGGTTGGGAGGCATCTGAGCAGTTCCGGAGAGGGAGAAGTTGAAAGAGGGAATGTCCAGGACCTTGTCAGGGAGAGGAGGACAAAGGGTTGTTTGTCACAGCCGCATTGCAGAACGGGACTGGGAAGGCCCAAAGATGGTGGCAGTGCCATGGTAGTCCCCTGTGCCCAAAGGCAGCGGCAGCTGACATGATCCACCTTCCTGCCTTCATGGACAGGACGGGATGGGCAGGACAGGAGAGGTCATTGGGAAGGGTCGTTCTGGTTCCATCCACAGAGGGCAAGGATGAAAGAGGGACTGTCCAGGAACCTGTCAGGGAGAGGATGCGATGGGCAGGACAAGTTGTGGGGAAGGGTCGAGTTGGTGTCATCCAGAGAGGGAGAGGTTGAAAGAAGGAGCGTCTGGGAACTTGTCTGGGAGAGAAGGACCACGGGTTACCAGCCGTGGAAGCAACCCCGAGAATTGAGGAGGGCTGGAGCCCACTTCACAGGAGCTGGCCAAGAATCACATTAGACTTGGAGAGGCTCAGAGCCCAGGTAGGTCTAGGTCCAAGGAGGGATACCCAAGGAGGTTGAGGTTGACCTTCACTAAGGTCAACATGCCAACCAGGTCTGGGTGCAGACGTGTGCGGTGGGGATGGAGGAGGTCTCCCAGGTTGGAGAACACCCACTCCCTCTGCACGCTGGTGGGAAGGCAAGACAAGATGTTGGTTACCACAATGGACGGGTCCAGCCATATGGCAGATTCACTCGCCCAATACTCCAAGGGGTTGGAGTAGGGGGCTCGGTGGGCTCTGCGAGGTACTCTCACACCATAGCCCCCGCCGAGTCCTGCACTGCGAAAGATGCACCCCCTGTGCTGTGGACAACCATACAGCCCACTGACGAGGCCCAGAGATCAAGTGGGGCCTTTTGGGTGGGTCTCTCCCCCGACCATTCCTCCTCCTCCTCCTGCTCCTCCTTCTCCACTTCCCACCTCTCACCCGTACCTGGTTCCCTCGGGCCAGCCTTCTCTTTCTGGAAATGGAGCACTGCTGTGTGGAGCTCCTTTTTCCAGTGCTGCATCTGACCCACCCGCATGGCGATGCTGCCCTTGGTCCGGGGGTCACAGACGGAGGCCGTTTGGTACAGCACCTCATAGCGCAGAGGATGCAAGCACTCAGCCACACATGCCTGGATCCTCCTCACAAAGTCCTGGACCCTGGGGAGCAGCTCTTTCTGGTGCTTGAGCTCCTTGAACAGGAATTGGTCGAGCCTGTGGTTCAGGGGGATGACCTGACCCAGGCTGGCCTTGTAGGAGCAGAGGAGCTTGGTGGCCTCCTTAAAGGGTGTCAGCATCCGGGACATCTGGGCAAGGACTCACCATTCCATGGAGCTGAGGCTGAGCTCCTCTCCCCTCCTCACAATGTCCGTGGATGACAGGATGTCCTGCAACAGGCCCCTCTGCTCCACCAGATGACATATCATTTCATAGGTGGAGTTCCAGTGGGTGGGCAGGTCCTGAAAGAGTTGGTGCTCGGGGTCACACCATCCCCCTGCCTCTGGAACAGCTCGCAGGAAGAGTTGATGCTGCGGGAGAAGTGGGAAGCGATGCGGCAGCAGCTGTCCAGCACATTGCATGTCCACAATGTTCCCTCATCCCAGCTGTCCCTTCACTTGCTCCCCAGCCCGAGCATGTCCCTCATCACCAGGTGCAGCTTGTGCGCCATGAACACAAGGCCCAGGAGGAATGCCTTTTTCAGGGCTGCCAACATGTTCCTTCCCGCATCCATCACCATGAAGCCATGGACAAACCCTTCCCCCACAGGCCGTCCACTCCCTCAGAGCCGCATTTACAGTGGTGGTGATGTTCTTCACAGTATGGACCTCGTCCATCCCCCAGGCCTGGAGAAGATCTGCCCTGTAGCCCAATGTCAAGCAGGGCACCTTTTTCCGGGTGCCAGTTCTTGGCCTGGGGTGGTGTATGTCCTCTGGTTGCCACTAGGGGGTGGTGATGTCAAGATAGCTGTGATAAGCAGCCACTACAGAGGTTGGTTGTGAAGTGTACTGTACAGCCTTTGGCAGCTGACAGCTCCCTGGAGCACCATGTCTTGCACAGACTGGTAGAGGGCAGGCAGGACTTGACGCCCAATGGTGTCAACAGCATGGAGAACCATGGGGCAAAGTGCTGAAGCAGCCTTTGAAAGCCCACACCCTCCACGACGGATAAGGGAAATCCTTGCAGGGCAATCGTCTCTGCCACGACATGAATGCCTGCCTCCTGTGCCCTTGACCTCGCCCTTTTCAATGGCACTATCCCCAACCCCGATGGAACAACCTCCGCAAAGGCGGCCTACCTGACCATTCTACTCCCACCAACATCACCCTCGGGGCAAGGCTTCTTGCTTGGGGTGGATTTTGGTGACCTTTCCACTGATTCTGGCTCAGCAGAGCTGGTAGCCATCTATCTTCTTCTGCCGGATGTTTCACTGGACGAGTACAGAGGCCACAGGCTCGTCTTCAGATGCCTAGTCAGAACCGTCGATGACAGGTACTTCAGGTCATTGCCCCTGCACACCAGGCCATCACAAACACACACAAGACAAGACAACCTTTATTGGCATAACTGTAACAGTGTCGAAAACAAGTGGAGCCTGTTAATTGTTAAACATTCTAAACATACTTCTCCTCTTGTATACACAGTAAAGGAAGTTTACCACCATTTCAGTGACTTCAACCTTGGTCAAGGCTAAAAAACTCACTATCTTACTCTCAACAGATTTTCCCTCCAGCGATTGCAGTAGGTAATCCAAATAAAATGCAAGTAAATCATCATAAAATCTGCATGATAAAAGTACGTGGGGTGTATCCTCAATTTCCAACATCCCACAGGGGCATAACCTTTCTCCAAATGGGATTTTTTTGAATCTCCCTAATAGGACAGCAGAAGGGAGCACATTAAAACGGGCCAACATAAATGCCCTTCAAATACAGAGATCGATTAAACAGGAAAAATACTCTGCCGGCGCATCACTAAATGGAATCCCCCATTGAACAGGAGAGCAATGTCGATCACAGACATGTCACCACACCACACGGGGGTCATTTGGAAGGGCCTGAAAGTGCCTCCATACAAGAGTTTGAACCGTGGCCCACTAACTGTTCCAAGGGAAGGAGGATGAAGAGTTACTTGCTGCGCCATGGAGCTGGCAATGGAAAACAGAGTGGGGGTGGACTGCAGGCAGGGACAGCACTGAGAGTTTGGGATGGGGACAGGATGGATGTTTCGTTGAACCCCAAGTCCCAACCATTTCTCCATGGATCCCTTGTCCTCCTCATCCTCAAACAGTTTAATGAGTTCCTCTGCCTCCATTGGCAAGAGCTCTTTGGCCTCCTCCTCAGTCCTCACAGGTGGTTTTTGGGGAGTGGGAGTCTCTGCTGCCCCAGAGCACTGCCCAGTACTGCCTCCCATGGGGCAACCAGGACAATCTTTGCACTTCCCCCCATGGCCACCCTTGGTCCCCTGCCAAAGCCTCATTCTGCCAGCAAACAAGAATTAAGGAGGAGAGAAAAGGAGAGAACACTGTTAGCCCTCAGCTGAGGTGCCCAATGAGTTTGGCCCCAGGGCCTGGCAGCAGCCCTGGAACCAGAGGGAGAGGGTAGAGCCCTAGCCCAGCACTCCCAGAAACCTGACCAGATCAGACACTGATGATACTCAGTGTGAGCCCTCAGCTGAGATGCCCACTGAGCTTGGCCCCAGGGCCTGGCAGCAGCCCTGGAACCAGAGAGAGGGGCTAGAGCCCTAGCCCATCACTCCCAGATACCTGACCAGATCAGGCACTGACAATACTCAGGGTGAGCCCTCAGCCGAGGTTCCCACTAAGCTTGGCCACAGAGCCTGGCAGCAGCCCTGGAACCAGAGAGAGGGGGTAGAGCCCTAGCCCAGCACTCCCAGAAACCTGACCAGATCAGGCACTGACAATACTCAGGGTGAGCCCTCAGTCGAGGTGCCCACTGAGCTTGCCCCCAGGACCTGGCAGCAGCCCTGGAACCAGAGGGAGGGGCTAGAGGCCTAGCCCAGCACTCCCAGATACCTAACCAGATCAGGCACTAATAATCAGTTTAAGCCCTCAGCCGAGGTGCCCACTGAGCTTGGCCCCAGGGCCTGGCAGCATCCCTGGAACCAGAGGGAGGGGGTAGAGCCCTCACCCAGTACTCTTAGATACCTGACAAGATCAGGCACTAATAATGAGTTTGAGCCCTCAGCTGAGATGCCCACTGAGGTTGTCTCCAGGGCCACCCTAGAACCAGAGGGAGGGGGTAGAGCTCTAGCCCAGCACTCCCAGATACCTGACCAGATCAGGCTCTGATAATAATCAGTGTGAGTCCTCAGCCAAGGTGTCCACTGAGCATGGCCCCAAAGCCTGGCAGCAGCCCTTCAACCAGATGGAGGGTGTAGACTTCCGATTTGGGATTCATGAAGGTCTAATGCAGCTCAGGGAGCTGAGCTGTCCGTGCCGCTGCTTGTAGGGGCTGGAGGGGCACAAACTGCCCATAGCCCCCTGTTCTCAGGCGGAAAACAAGCAAGTACGCTCAAGAACTCGAGGGCGCATTGATCTTGGGTGTGAGGGGGGTTCTACACAATGAGCCCCCATCCACCCTTGAGGTCCCACCCGAAGAAAGGTAGCCAAGATCTCTGCAGCGGCTCTGGAGTCAACTTTTGGCATAAGAACTGCATGCCCAAGCTTCAGCAAACCAAGAAGGGAACCTGAATCGATTGGATAATCAAAGCAGTGATTACAACCCAAGAGAAATATCTAAGAAGGTAAAGATTGCTATCTCTCAATACGGGAGAGATTACAATAAGAAATAAAGTGACAAAGAGAATTAGAAAACTACCAGAGACTTGATATATAACCAAGAAAACTCCGGCAAATAAACTTTTAAAAGTGACATTTTAAAGAGAAGTTAATGCGGAAAAATGATTATTGTTTACATACCTGCGGCTAGGAAGAGATAGCGGACTGTGAGAAAGTTTTTAACATCGTGAGACTGCTGTGAAACCGAGGGGAACAGGAAGTGCGTCAGAACCAGAAAGAGACTGGCGAGAAGTGGCTTGTAAACAACGGAAGTGGAATATCGCCATTTTGAAGAAGGGCAAAGTTGCGACTTAAAGGAAAATGGAAGTAGTCCATCTTTGACAAGGGTAAGGGCAGTTGCCTCAAAATAAAACCATAGAGAAAAAACGTCCAACATTTTGGATTGCGTAAATACTAGTTTTTAGAAAAACAACCTAAATTTGGACTTTTAAAAATAAAAGAAAATAATAAAGTAGCGCCACGGAGTTAAGGAAAAGAGCAGACTCGTGGGAGCGAAGTAAAGCTAGCCCCACGATGTTGAAAAAGGACTGGCAAGCAGCGCTGGAAAATTTAGATTAAAAAGTTTCGGAAGGAAATAAAGAGCTTAATGATGCAAGAGATGGCGAAAAATTTGAAAGATTTTAAAGAGGCACTTAAATCGGAGATGGCAGAACTAGGTAAGAACATGGATCAAGTTCAAAAAGACTTGCAAGTTACACAGCAGAGAGTTAACGCAGTAGAAAATGCAGCTGACACCTTGGCAGATGTGCAGAGAATGGAGATGAGAGGAGTGAAGGAAAGAATGGCCATAGCTGAATGTAAACAAATGGAAAAACAACTTAGATTTCGTGGAATCCCGGAAGTTTTGGAAAAATCAGCCCAAGAGCAGATTACAGAAATCTTGGCAGGATACCTGGGTAAAGAAGAAGGGGAAATAGCAGCGCTTCTGGACGTGGCATACAGAATTAATTCGAAATTTGCAGCTCAAAAGAAGTTACCAAGAGGATTCGGTTTCGTTTTCTCAGCCATGCCGGACGCTCCTCTCGGCTGGTCCGGGAGGAAACGACCGGGCACCCTGACCGGGCGGCTGATCCGCAAGGATTAGCCCCCAGGACTCCCAGGGAGGGAGCCAGGGTCCGGGACGCGGCGGGAAGAACTCCCCGAAATCAATGCGGGGGGGGAATTGCCCGTTTGTCCCTATGGAGGCCGGCAGACGTGCACGGCGCCTCGAGTGCCGCCGGGCAACGAGAAACGGCAAATAAAAGAAACAGGCGGAAGCCCGTAAACAAGCGAATCCCTTCTGTTTTACAAGCGTTTGTGAAGGAGAGGTTGATCTGAAGAAGCCTCGTTCTTCCCCTTCGTTGAGTTCCAGAATTTTGTTGGCGCCCCCCCCCCCCCAAATGGCAGCAAAGAAGCAAAGTCCCGCTCTCGGTAAGTCAATCTCGGCTACCTTGAAGGGGGAGTCGCTCGAAGAGTTGGTGCGCAGGGCGGTGGTGGAAGCCATAAAACCCTTTGTTGACAAGCTGAACGAAACTGATCAAAGGGTGGGCTTAATTGAAAGCGAAGTGAAAACCATTAAGGCAGCAGCGGGGGGGGCAGAGAAGTCTGCTCTGGAAAGTGCGTCACTTGTGAAGGCTACAAAAAAGGAGCTGAAGCTGGTTGAGAACCAGCTGATCGGGCTACAGATGGAACGAACGCAGACAATTTTGCGTCTCCAAAACGTGAAAGAGGAGGAAAAAGAGGATCTGTGGGAGGTGGTCTCGGAACTATTGGCGATACCCGCGAGGACGACTAAAGAAGAGGTTAAAAGCGCCATTTTGGAGGTCCGTCGGGCTTCTTCAAAATATGCAACAAAGCGACAGTTGCCTCGTGAGATCATTATTGACTTTTCATTTAAAAAGATTCGGGACACCATCCTATATAACTCATACAATGCGGATTTGGACTTTATGGGTTTGAAAGTCAAGATTTTGAAGGACGTTCCATTTCTAGTCCGGTAACGGCGTTTTAAATATAAAAAGTTTGCATCTCTTCTGAGGGACCATGGAATAAAGTACAAATGGTTATTCCCGGAAGGAATATGGTTCAGATATAAAGATCAGGCCTATAAGATATTATCAGAAGATCAACTAAAGGATTTTGAGAATAAAAACCCAGAACTCTGCTGCACCGAGAACGAAGAAAAGGAGGAGCCGGAGGGGGGGAGGAGGAGGAGAGCACCGCACAGAGAGAACTGCACAGAGAGAACTGCGTCCGGGACCTAGAAGGGGGAGGAAAGTTTAATCAGAATTTGAAATGTTTATTCTCTGTATGATTAACCACTCCATCATTATCCTATGGAGCTATTTTTGTATTATGACAGTATGAAGGGAAACATTGAAGTGTAGTGTTTAGTGTTTGTAGTTCATTCCCCCCCTTTTTTCCCTTTTTCTTTTTTTCTTTTTCCACCCCCCTTTGTCCCTTCCCTCTCCCCTTTCCTTGTGATAGTCTTGTGTAGTGCTGTGTAGTGTTTTGTAGTTATGAAAAATAAAAAAATTTAAAAAAAGAAGTTACGAAGAGATATGATTGTGCAATTTACAACTAGAAATACAAGAGAGTCAATCGTGAGTAAACAATTTCAGGATCCATTAGAAGTTGATGGGAAAGTGGTGAGAATTATGAAAGAGCTGCCCAGATCGGTGTTGTTGGAGAGGAAAAAGTACAGAGAGTTGGTCCAGATGTTAAAAGATTTGAAAATCAGATACAGATGGGAAATACCTGAAGGGCTGGCTTTCGAATTTGGTGGAGCTAGGAGAAACATCAGATCTGGACAGGAGATGGAAACGTTTATTAAAGACAATGAAAAAGACTTACCAAAAGGAGCTAAAATTTGATCATGGAGTGTAAAATTACATCTTGGAATGTAAATGGACTAAATTCACCTTTTAAACGTAAGACTATTTTCCACTGGCTTTTAGAACAAAAATGTAACATAGTGTGTTTGCAAGAGACACATATCAAAAAGCAGGATGTAAAATATTTGAAACTTGCAAAACTTGGAAATGAATTTGCAGCAGCTTCCAAAAAGAAGAAGAGAGGAGTTGTATTGTATATAAAGGAAGAGCTGCAGCCAAAATTAGTTTTAAGTGATACAGAAGCCAGATATATAGCAGTGGAAATAATTTGGAATTCTAAGAAGACTTTGGTGATTGGAATTTACGTGCCTAATGGGGCAAAAGAAAATTTTTTCAAGGATTTACAGAAAGAACTAGACGAACTGACCTATGATCAAATAATTCTGGCAGGTGACTTCAATGGAGTTACAAACTTGGAAGAAGACAAGAAATCTAAAAGTTCACAGAAAAAAAGAGGACTTTTGCCAAAATCGTTTTTTGCGATTAAGGAACAAGAAAGTCTGGAAGATGTATGGAGGAGACAAAATCCTAAAAATAGACAATATACATTTTACTCTGCAAGACATTTTACACTATCAAGAATTGACATGATCTGGGCCTCCAAAGAATTGGTGGTATGGACTAGAGATGTGGAGATAATGCCCAAGGTAGGCTCAGATCATAATCCAATCATGTGGAGATTCGGAAAAAATACGAAAAGAAGAGGATGGAGGATAAATGAAGACTTGCTGCAGACGGAAGAAAACGTTGCGCTGTTATGAAGAAAAACCAAATTCTTTATACAGTACAATTTGAACAAGGATGTATCAACTTATAAGGTATGGGACACATATAAAGCTGTGATTAGAGGCATACTAATGGATTTGAATGCAAGAGCTAGGAAGAGAAAGGAAGAAAAGAGACTTGAAATTATGGAAAAAATTAAAGCCAAAGAGATACAACTTAAGAAAATACCAGGGAAAAAGAAAATATATCAGGATATGAAAATCCTGCAGGAACAATTGACGGCAATGAATAACAAAGAATTGGAGTGGAATTTTAAAAAAATGCAGAAGTCGTTTGAAGGTGCAAATAAACCTGGGAAATACTTAGCGTGGCAGTTAAAGAAAAAAAAAAGGAGAAGAAAACTATAACTAAGATTCGAGAAGAGGATAATATATTGATGGATCAATCTGCCATTAGTAGAGCCTTTTTTAAATTTTATGCAAAACTGTACCAAAAAAGGAGGTGAATAGAGATTCAATAGCGGAATATTTGGAGAAATTGAAGCTTCCAACAATTTCAGAGGAATGGAAAGAGAAGTTAAATAGGGAAGTGACAGAGAAAGAAATAAAAGAAGCTATACAATCAACAAAATTAGGGAAAACACCTGGACCGGATGGAATAATAGCAAAGTTTTATAGAATGATGGCCAATGACCTGACACCGTTTCTAAGGGAGGTGATCAATGGAATTTTGCAAGGCCAAAAGATTCCTGATTCATGGAATGAAGCTAATATATCACTGATCCCGAAAGATGGACAGGATTTGACTAATGTTAAGAACTATCGGCCAATTTCGTTGTTGAATAATGACTATAAAATATTTGCGAAAATTATGGCGGAAAGGTTAAAGGGATGGATGTCAGAATTTATTGCAGAAGAACAGGCTGGATTCCTACCTAATAGACAAATTAAGGACAATTTAAAGACAGTAATAAATGCTATTGAATATTACGACAAGCACTGTGATAGGGAAGTTGGTTTCTTTTTTGTGGACACGGAAAAAGCATTTGACAATTTGAACAGGGATTTTATGTTTGCCACTATGGAAAAGCTGCAAATGGGAGAAAAGTTCATACAAGCAGTTAAAGGAATTTATAAAGACCAGTGTGCAGCGATTGTAGTCAATGATGATTTGACGAAAAAATTGAAAATAAGTAAAGGTACAAGACAAGGCTGCCCATTGTCTTCATTGTTGTTTATTTTGATTTTGGAAATTTTGCTGATCCAAATTCGAGAGGACGATACAATTCGTGGCATAAAAATAAAGGAATTTTCCTACAAAGTCAGAGCATTTGCGGATGATGTAATGTTGATAGTGGAAGATCCAATATACAATATGCCAAAAATAATAGATAAAATAAAGGACTTTGGAGACTTGGCTGGATTTTATGTGAATAAAAAGAAGTCGAAGATACTGTGTAAGAATATGACAAAGCAAAAACAGCAAGAATTAATAGAGATAACGGACTGAGAGGTAACTAATAAAGTGAAATACTTAGGTATTGAACTGACTGCAAAAAACATAGACTTATTTAAAAATAATTATGAGAAACTGTGGCTGCAAATAGAAAGAGACCTGATAAAATGGAATAAACTAACTCTGTCATGGTTGGGAAGAATAGCAGCAGTGAAGATGAATGTGTTACCACGTGTGATGTTTTTGCTGCCAACTATTCCAATTATCCGAGACTTCAAACAATTTGATGAATGGCAAAGAAAAATTTCAGACTTCGTGTGGGCAGGCAAGAAACCCCGTGTGAAAATGAAAGTACTACAAGATTCGAAAGAAAGAGACGGACTGCAACTGCCAAACATAAGACTATATTACGAAGCAATTTGTCTGGCCTGGTTAAAAGATTGGATAACGCTAAAAAACTGGAAATTGCTGGCTTTGGAGGGACATAAAAAACTGTTTGGATGGCATGCCTATTTGTGGTATGATAAAGTTAAAGCGGACTCTATGTTTTTGCATCATTATATCAGAAGAAACCTTTTCACAATCTGGAAGAAATATAAGGACTATATGGAGGATGGTATCCCCTCATGGGTATTACCATATGAAGTAATAGATCCGAGAGCTGTCTATAATGAACAACAATGTTTAACTTATAAAGAGATAATGTCGATGGAACACAGAATACTAAAAATAAAAACACAAGAAGAGTTATCTCCTCACTATGGATGGTTTCAATATAGGCAAATCAGAGATCTTTACAACTCGGACTGTTTAAAGGGAGGAATAAGACTGAAAAACTCGGAATTAGAAGAAGTGATTTTACAAGAAGGTAAAAAAGGCATTTCGAAAATATATAAAATACTTCTAAAATGGTATACGGAAGACGAGATAGTCAAAGTCCAGATGGTGAAATGGGCAATAAATTTTCATAAAGAAATAACAATGGAATCATGAGAACACTTGTGGAAAAACACTTTGAAGATTTCAACTTGTACCAATATTAAAGAGAATGTATACAAAATGTTGTATAGGTGGCATTTAACGCCTAAGAAGATTGCGCTTGGAAATGCAAATATGTCAGACAAATGCTGGAAATGCAAAAAGCATGAAGGATCATTGTATCATATGTGGTGGACTTGTGAGGTAGTTAAGCAATACTGGGGAGATATAATAGAAATAATTAACGAGGTTTTGCAAACCCAAATAAATAAGAACCCAGAATTGCTGCTACTGAACTTGGGAATGGAAGATGTTCCAATGCAGTATTAGAACATTGCTGTTTTACATGACTACAGCAGCAAGACTTTTGTATGCGCAGAAATGGAAAGTGCAAGAAATACCAACTATAGAAGATTGGATTTACAAATTGTTGTACATGGCAGAAATGGATAAAATGACAAGAAAACTGAAAGATCTGGATCCAGGAGAATATTTTGCAGACTGGGGGAAACTGAAACAATATTTAGAAAAAAAATGGGATGTGAAAGGAGGACTGTGGCAGTTTGAGAATTATTAATTTGTGATTTTATAAAGGGGAGAGAGAAGTAACTTTACCATTAATGGGGAAATTTAGTTATTAATTAATCTAAGCGAATATTATTATTAAGAAGACTGTATTAAAAATAGATAGGTTAAACAGCTAGGAATAGAATGAGTATATTAGAGAATCTGAGATATAGAAGAATTTGAACATGCTTAGAATAAGGGATACAATATATATAAGACTTAGAAGAACATAGTTAAAAATAATTTAAATGATAAGATGGGTTAAGGGTTGGAAAGCTGTTGGAAGTCAATAAGGAGGGGGGGAAAGGGTGGGGATCGTTAGAATTTAGGTAATATAGGGAATGTATGTAAATTTATGTACTCACCAATAAAAAATTTTTTAAAAAAAAAACCAGATGGAGGGTGTAGAGCTCTAGCCCAGCACTCCCAGAAACCTGACCAGATCGGGCACTAATAATCAGGGTGAGCCCTTAGACAAGGTGCCCACTGAGCTTGGCTCCAGGACCTGGCAGCAGCCCTGGAACCAGGGGGAAGGGGCTGGAGCCCTAGCCCAGCACTCCAAGAAACCTTAACAGATCAGGCACTGATAGTAATAATAATCAGTGTGAGCCCTCAGCCGAGGTGCCCACTGAGCTTGACCCCAGGGTCTGGCAGCAGCCCAGGAACTGTAGGGGATAGATCCCTATCCCACCCACCACACAGAAAAAATCCCAGCTCCAATGCACTCTCTCTGTCTCTCTTCCAATAGGCTAGCAACAGATCTGTCACACTCCACTGCCTGCTGAAACTGAAAGCCAGAGCTAGGAGCGCAGTGCCCTTTTATAACCAGAGGTCTCGTAGAGAAAAGCAGGAGGTCTGAGTTTGGCAGTCAGAACTTCCTAACAGGGTTTTCAGGGATGACATTGGAGTGTCCATGACTACAGAACACCACCCCTTCCCCCTCCCTCCCTCGTGCTTTCTGGTCCCATGTAACCAATTTTATCTCATTTGGAGCTCCATGCTTGGAAGGAAGACCTGCCCATCAAACTAAGTTGGGCTTAGATTGGGGTTTCCAGGGTGACAGGAGTGCAGACAGAGTTCAGACAGTCCCTGCCTCCATTGCCAAGGGAATTCATTGAAGGTGCCTGACTATCTGGGTTCACGAACAGCGGACGAACGCAACAAACCAGGCTTGCAAAGACCTCTTGTTCGTTTACAATGGGGCCTCACAAACAGCTTGTTCGCAAACAGACGAATGGGCTGTTCGTGTGTTTTTTGCGTTCGTAATGCAGTTTGTGCCCATGTCTAGTCCTGAGCCAGTCATTGTGTATCAGCTAAACCTACTTCACAGGACCGTTGTGATCATGTAATGGCAGAAGGGAGCGCTATGTATGCTACCCTGAGTTCCTTGGAGGAAGAATGGGATTTAAAAAAAAATAAAACAGGCAAAGACCAGGACCCCCAATGACAAGAAGAATGTCTTGCTGAAAAAAATCCGAACTGCTGATTTTTCAAAACAGTCAAATAGCAATAGTCAGTGGCTCCTTTATATTACTCCCAAATTCAGTTCCATTCAATGGCTTCCCCTTTGCCTTCTCCCAGGAGTCCAGCCTCCATCCACTCTCTCCCACAGAAGCAAACTGGGATGGATGGAGACCACTCTCCTGCGGGCTAAAACTCTGACTTAGGCATAAGTCCAGGGAATCCTAGGTTACATTTAGTTTTGGGCTTCTCTTGCCCTTTTTAAAATCTACACAGGTGAGTTCAATGGCTTTTAGACTTATGCAGGTGTGATCTGAAATGGAGAAAGGTGTCTCCTGCTAAAATAGACTTCAATCAGTAAAATGGTCATCAGGCTACCATTATGAATATACGTATAGGAGGAAACATACCCTTATCTAGCTAAAGAGGCAAGTTCTAGGAACATATTCTGTAGGATTTTTATTAGCTTCTGTTTTAATAAGTAAAGTTACTGGCTCATCTTCAGCATGAACACCAGAACTTTTTTGACAGGGGAGCACATACATACATTCCATATAAGCTGTCCTTGGTCCAATTACACCCTGCAGGGTGTTGGAGAAGCAACAGCCTGCCAACAGTCTAATTACTGTTAATACTGCTGAAAAAGTAGTTTAGTCCACTTGAACCCTAGGGGGGAGCACTAGTGTTTAGGGTTTATTGAATGTTTTCTCTTGCAGTTCAACCTTCCTCTTGTTTTTTCTTTCACTGCTGTGTATCAGTATGTGTTCGTGCTTGTGCTCTGAAGGCCTCTCTTTTGCATTAGTGGCCTGCGGTCAATTATTGTCTTTTGCAAAAATCTTGTTGCAGTAAATTCATTGAAAGAAAATTCCAAAGTGTGCATTTCCTGAACTCTGCCAGCACTGGGTGTCTCCCTTTTTGAAGAATTTTATACAGTTGCCCCATTATACACAAAAGAGTACATTGGTAAATTTGAACCTATCAAAATAAAAGCCTGTCATAAAATATTTGGAAAGATAAAGTGATATCAGAAGTCTCCTGAATCTTCTATGATTTCCAAATAGCAGAAAAGAAGAATGGAAAGAAATCAGATTCTGGTCTCTTTAATCTGTTTTTTCTTTTCTTTCTCTCAGTTTCTTCTTCCCCCCTCCCCCCACCGCTTTTTTTTTTAGAGCTCTCCACAAACCCAAGGCTCTGGCTCCATTTTGGATCAAATATTTGTTTAATGTATAAACCTAAAATCTCATTGTGCAGTTGTTTAAAGCTATTTTGGATAAGCAAGCACAAGTCACTTGAATCCCACTTGCCTCTTAATGACATGTAATATAGTGTAATGATATCGTGTCCATTCTCCCGCCAATCCATTTCATTATACAAAGAGTCATTGTTTGTTTTTCAGCACAACAGGAGACTGAATAGATAATTTGCTTCAGAAACATTGTAAAATAGAGTCCATATTCTTATGTTTAAAGAACTTTCTGAGGCAGAAAATCATTTCTATCCCCCGAAATCAACAACAATAGCAAAATCAATGTTATTATGACCATTACAGTTAATTGTCACGTTTGCTCTGGGCTGTGTGTCAAAATCCAATGGGCTAGCCAGCTTTGAAACATTTAGAGTCCTATTGTAAGTGTGAGTACAAGTACATATCTCATTTTTCCCTACTGATCTTTTGTGTAGTTGAATGAGTATGTATTCTGCATGACTTTCAGTCTTTTTTCAGCAGCGTAGCAACCATCTCTGGGAAAGATGTAGGCAAATACATAGAAAGCCTTGAACTTCAAATCTGGTTTGAGCAATCTCTTTATTGTGAATATAAATGAGAAATACATTTGTCCCTTTCTTCAGTGTACTCTCAGCACTGCCATGCAAAAGTTGGCAACCTTTATGATATAGTCAACTGAAATGGTTGCAGTTAGAAGATTATTTCAGGGCGTTCTATACGATTGTTGTTGTGATATTTTTTTGAAGCTCTAAAATGGGTGCCAGTCAAAATCAATCAGTTGCCCGAATTTGCCCTTTAAAAAAACAGAGCATTCTTCAGGTATTATTTGAAGGTTGAGTAGTCTTCAGATATGGTGAGCTGAGTATTTTGGATTGGCTTCAAAGTTCTTGGCAAAGTTCCATTTGGGAACTGTATCTTTCCCATCTACCCCATCTCCCAGCAGACATCCCAAAAGGCAGCCTTCTGAAAGGCCTTCCAGACGATAATGATGTGTGATTTAGGGAAAGGAATAAGTGAAAATGCCCCTTGAATGCTTCCTCACAGAATACTGAACCTGTCTATCATGAATGGTCAAACATTTGCACCTTTACAAATTTAATATGACATATAGTTAAATTTGTTTTAAATAACTGACAGAATCTGATAATATACAATCATGTAACATTTAATGTTCAATGGTGTTTGATAATTTATATGCAACATTATTTAATATTTGATAGGATTTGATTGACAACAAGGAATGATATTCAGTATTTGACATCACTAGACATTTGACAGCTTATTACAGTCTATATTTGATGTCTGTCAAAATCCCAAGAGACCTCAACTGAAAAATCACTAACATTTCATGGGTAAATTTTATACTACAAATGTGATTTAAATTCCAAATTTCAATGGCAAAATTAGAAATGTTCATAAATGTTAAACTATTGTAAATAGTTCTTTCAGATAAAATGGTATAGTGATAACCAAGTGCCAAATGGAAAGGCAAGGACACTTTTTCTATACCAGACCTGATATCACTCTAAAATAATGTCAGCCCACATAAATGTGTAATAATAATAATAATAATAATAATAATAATAATAATAATCTATTTATATACCGCCCTTCAGGACAACTTAATACCCACTCAGAGCGGTTTACAGAGTGTTATTATTACCCCACAACAATCACCCTGTGAGGTGGGTGGGGCTGAGAGAGCTCCAGAGAACTGTGACTTGCCCAAGGTCACCCAGCTGGCTTCGTGGAGGAGTGTGGAATCAAACCCGGCTCTCCAGATTAGAGTCCCGTGCTCTTAACCACTACACCAAACTGTAGATACAAAGAAACTGACATGTCTGTTATGTAGATGGTATACTTCTCATTAAGCTAGTCACTCTGTTTATACTCCACTTTGCTGGGCTATAGCTGCCTTTGCAGAAATAACTGGGCAGCTACTAAGTTCTGTGGCAGCAGTAGGAAGTTTCATAGACCACCAGTGCAAGAAGTGGACTGAAGTACCTCAAACATTGGTCAATTCCAAGGTACCTTATTTTTCAGGGATTCTTTCATTTGCATCTGTCATCCTCATCCTTATGTGATTAATCTGTATACACCAGTACGAGATCTAACAGGTCACAGAGCAAGATTGAACCAACAAAGAATCTAACATAAATTAGTAGAGGAGATTTTACTTAGGATTAATGGTTCTTGGTAGGACTGCCTCCTTGATGTGTACTCTCCCCTCTTACATGAAGCAACATGTGTTGGATATTAATACATCATATGTGTGGCACATCACACAACTCATATACTGTGTGGAATAATGTATTTTATTTTGTGATTTGGCATGACAAAACCCCTACATCCAGTTTTATTTCTCTCCTGGCAAAAGACAGACAGGAAGGGGGAAATCAATTGCTCTCAAGTATTGCTCAAGCACCAGCCATCAAAGCTTCTGAAATTCTAATGACCATCCTGGATGAAGACAATGAAAGGGCCAACTAACACCTTAGTTAAAATATGTCACCTAGGACTTGACATCAACTTGGGAGTGCAAGGACTAGACTGTATCTTCCTAGAGATTTAACATGGGAGGGAAGGCAGCCCTGAGTCCTTCAGGAGATGGGTGGTATAAAAATTCAATTAAAGTAAAGTAAAGTAAAGTAAAGGTATAGCCCAATGTTGTCAGATCTTGGATGAGTGACCACCAAAGAAGACTCTGCAGAGGAAGGCAGTGGCAAAGCAACTTTGCTTCTCACTTGCCTCTATAGCCCCTTGCTAGGGTTGCCATATGTCAGTTGTGACTTCATGGCACATACACAAGCAAAGATTTCAGGAAAGGATTCTTTGACACACAAGAGAGTGATAAAACTGAAGAGGTAAAATCCCTTGCCACAGAGGGAGAAGGGGTACGTTTTTGGTGGGTTTGTTCTAGCAGGATATATCCGGAGGAAGGGGTTCTCACATCTGAGCTCCATCTTATTTATTTATTTTATTTATTTATGTTATTTATAGTTTGTTTTCCTTACTGAGACTTAAGGTGGATCATACAGTGTAAGTCAATGTGATGAACGGCTGGGATATTAAATAAACAGTAGGAAATGTATCATAGAAATTTGAAAACAAGTAGAAACCTGATTAAGAACTGAAACAATGCTGAATCTTGGCAGCTATTACTACATCAATAGCATTGCCAACCTCCTGGAATTAAGACTCTCCAGGCCACAGAGATCAGTTCATCTGGAGAAAATGGTAGCTTTAGAGGGTGGTCTCTTTGACATTATACCCTGCTAAAGTCTCTCCATTCCCAAACCCCACCGTCTCCAGGCTCTACCTTCAAAAACTCCAGAAATTTCACAACTTGGAGCTAGCAGTCCTATCCATGGAGCAGACAAATGGCTGGCTGCCTAGACAAAGACTCCAAGGCAATGGGAAACTTTTAGAAAACTGTATCTTCAGAGTTGAAAGAAACTGCCTTATAATCATGTAGGGTACATACTGTAAGGGACAGGAGAACTATGTATTTACAGCTTTCTTTTGCATTCCTTGCTCAGTCCATTGCTGTGAAAAGAGTATATATGTGGATTTTTTACTTTTAATAAATTCTTTACTAGTTTGAATGCTGGCAATTCTTCTTTATAAAAGATATACCTTTACCATCTGAACATGCTATTTAAAACAGCACCAGAGGAAGGGAGATAGTCAGTTGCTAAATCATTACTTCCCCAGGAGTGTACAGGAGCAGCGAGCCATCTCCATGGCAACCAGTCACTGGGAGGGTTGCATGAGCCAGGAAAGTGGCTTATCATTGGATGG
Organism: Eublepharis macularius; assembly: GCF_028583425.1. NCBI lineage: Eukaryota > Metazoa > Chordata > Lepidosauria > Squamata > Eublepharidae > Eublepharis > Eublepharis macularius. Next base: position 64,018,836 of record NC_072797.1, on the reverse strand, counting down.
ACATCTTGAGTACTTCAGAGAGTGGAAGGAAGTAGCACTCATGGGTCAGCCACATACTATATTCTGCCACATACTGGATTTATTATATTATATGTTATATGAATTCTATTCTATTATTATATAGGTATCATCACTTATGATTTCTGTTCAGGGAAACAAACAAAACAATTTCAGCATAATGAACTACTATTGGAATACCTGCAGTCATATTATTACAGATTAAATGTATTTGTTGATTACAAATAAGAGATAAATTGTTCATGGTAAATGTGATGTGTGTGGGGGTGGGGGTGGGGGGAATAGTGTATGAGCCCCATAAAGGGAAAAAGTAGACATTGCATACACTTATTTAAATGAAAATCAACCATAGCAAGTTATGATCAGGAATGGAAGACTAGTCTGCATGTGTTCCTGATCCCACTTCCATTCAAAGTCTCCAAAGTCTCTTTTTCACTAAAGGATGAAAAGAAGGTTACATGAACTGACATGAAACATCTAGCTTGAATCTAAGCAGTCAGTCTGTAAGGCAAAGATAACTCAGAAGCATTGCAACATCATTTGTAAGGTCAGAAGAAGTTCAAGTGCATTCAAAAGCTTTGATGTAGGTACAGCAACCTTAATGGATGCTTGTAAAATCATCTGCATTTTTACAAACCATGTTGCAGCCTAATGTGCCTGAATTAGCTCACCCATTGTACAATTAATGACTTCTAATACTTACCAATGCATTACTGTGCTTATGAATAGCTTACCATTTTCATATGGAGAAACTATAATTAACTACTCTTGCATTTGGACTTGAAGAGAACATATTATTCCTTATAGTTTTATTATGTTTTATCTGTATGTCTAAACTATAAGTGCAAGTTCATTTGCTATCTCTAGAACAGACTGCAAACAAATGTAAATTAAATGCCCTGGAAATTTACTGCTACTTACAGAATTCTCACACAGCAGAGAGGGAATGATATCTTGTTATGTATTGACCTAGGTTTGAATCCCCACTCTGCCACTGTCAGCCTAACCTGCTTCACAGGGTTGCTCTGAGTATTAAATGGAGAGGAGGAAAATGATGTAAGCCAATTTGGGCTTCCATTTGGGAGAATACAGCCCTCCCGGCCATCAGTTTCCACTGATAAGGCTGGGGGCCACTCTTTGCCTCCCTGGAAGGAGGAGGAGACAGAACATCTCCATGGTATCTGGGTCTCAGGCCGGGGGGCGGAGACAGGAGCCTTATGAGGCAGCTCCGCCCAGCTGGCTGGCAGTTGCTCTGCATGATCGGCCCACTCACCTCACCCTGTAGTAGTGCAGGATTAGCAGGCTGCTGTTGACAGAGCCAGGTAGGAATTTCCCCCCCCCCCTTTTCCTAATTGGCATGGGGAAGAGGTGGTTTTTTGCCTACTTTGTACTGCTTGTGGAGGTTGAGGTAATTGATAAGTTGGAGCCACCTTAGTATGGTCACTGGCAGGATAGAGTTTGGGGATAAGGAGTGGGCCGGTGAGCACCCTTGGCATTTCCCCATTGGTGGGGAAATGGGGGTCTGCCAGGAGAGGCTGGTACTGCTTGTGATGGCTGCCAGATGCATAGGCAGACTGCCCTGGGGAACCCCGCATGCAAGTCCTTCCCTCACTGCTGTACGGCTGAGGCATTATAATCTTGAAAGGGGGGACCCAGATTTGCCTGGCTGGCTGGGTCTCAACCATACACATGGATGGCTCACACCCGGGGCTTTGGGGCTTGCCCAGACAGGTCAAGGCGGAGGTCCAGGGGTGACCCCGTGGCTTGACCTGTACTGCTACTTGGCCCTTGCCATATTAATGGCTGATGTTATGTTTAATAAAGTGCCCCTTTAGTTTCAAGCCTTGTGTGTGTCTCATTATTCCGACTAGGGTGGCAAATGCAACATACAAATGAAATAAACAGACAAATAATGCCACAAAGTCCTGTGGATGGATGGGAGTTGCTCTAAAAGCATTTGTAATCTGATGTCTATCTGATTCACAAGGAAACAGTAAATCTAAAATCCAGGCCTATATCTTGTATTCTTTTTATAGTAATGGTAGTTACTATAGTTATGGTAGTTGTGTGTATATTGTTGGGGAAAGAAAGTCCTGATTAAAATTTTTCTGAGTTAAAAACAGCATTCACAATTGATGATGAGGTAGTGATGTGAGACATATCTAATCTCGAAAATAAAGAAGCAACCTTTATATCACACTTGTGCATTTAGCGATTTATGACCGATCTGCATTGTATACTTCTTCAGTAGTAATGGAGACATATGAATAAAATAATAGCACTGTAAGAATGTAGGAGACTTAAAGATCATCTATTCCAATGCCTATGCTGACTCTCAAGCACCCTGAAAGGATTATTTAATGTTGTTTAAATGATTGTATGCCAAATACCATGAACAAGAGTGAGGTTGATATGTAGACATGTTATAAACTTAGCACAAAAAGATCTGGATGGCTTAGTCTCGAGTCCTGTCATGTGCTCATGGGAGGGGTGATAAATATTTGATCTGACATAGGAAAAATTATGCTCAACCCCAAACAGAGCAATTATTCAGATCGTTTTTATAAAAGCCAAGTCAACTAATCACCATTTCCTGAAAGAAAATGCTCTCAGCCTCCTAGCATTGTCTGCGATAATAATTTTGCTAAGTACTTTTGAGGATAAAATTTCTTGTGTCCATTCTGACTTGAAGTCTACATTAGCAGTGACAGGATTGGATAGTAGCACTTTACACTTTTATATAGTAAAAATAATTTAAATGTTTATGAATGGTTGAATGATTTGATTTGATTTGTTTGTATCTCCGGCAATTTTTCTTGTTAGTTGTTAGCATTTTCGAGTCCAGAGTACATAAACTGTGATAAGGGACTTAATTGTTTATTAGTCAATGTTTGGTGAATTGTGACGGCCTATGGCTATAGACAATAAACTCTTTTGACTGCCTTTGAAGACTGTCTAGAAGCTACACTTGGTACAGAATGCTGTGGTCAGAGTGTTAACTGGAGTGGGTGGTAGGGATCATAGGGATCAAATCTTGGTCCATCTAAAGTGTCTCCCAATTTGCTTCTGAGGTGAACTCAATATTCTGGAAGACTTTAAAGCCCTGTATGTAGGGTTCCCAGGTGCCCATCAGTGGCGACCAAACTCTCACCTTGCCCGCTGTCCTGCCAGTGATTGGCGGGATGTGGCAAGCTCCTGGGGGTTGGCAGGGCATGCCCCCAGATGGTGTGGTGCACTCCTGCACACCACAGTTGTCCGATCAGGGGCTGAATCTGCAGGCTGCTGCAGAGTACAGCAGCACTCCTGTACTTAGAAAAATATTCAGTTGTTATTATTTAACAAAAGGACAATCACTATACCCAACATGTGTGAAAAATTCATACAATGTGCAAACAGTGCATTCCTATACTCTAATTATCTCAAAGAATGTCTTTTTCTCATAGTCCAAACCATGCACGGAACTCCATGAGTTGCTCCGATCCTCTTAGGAACAAGGCAAGTACTCCGTGGGTAGAAGAGATGGTAAGTATGAATCACTTATGATCCTTAATGTGTTTGATGTCTTTTCTTCTCTTTTCTTTCCATACAGGTGTCTTCCCAGATGTTATTTGTAGTGTCCAACCAAAAAGCAGCCCTAACTGCAACTGGCTAAGCGGCAGATTTCGTCCTCATGACTTCCTCAGGGGCTGGTGGACCACCTGTACTCATAAATGTCTGTCTCACCACCCAAAGAGCGACACGTGTATCAGTACTCATGTCAACATGAGTCTCTTTCCACAAGTTTTTTTACTGAATCCAACCCAACCACGTGATCCACTGTCACTAGTACCTGCTTTCTTGTACTGTGAAGAACAATAACAGTTTTACAACTTTGTATGTATTGTGTATTTTTGAAGAATACATCAGTCTGAAAATACAAGAAGGAGAACTTTCCAAGATCAGCATCCAATTTTGTGGCAAAAGGATGTCTCTCCTTGTTCTTATTCTATGAAGCAAGGCAAAAAATGAAGTGTACATTTTATTTATTTAATACATTTTAATGCTGCCTTTTCATCCGAATAAGATCCCGAAGTGGTAAACGTGAAAACATTTGAACATTTAAAATAGCAATTATAATATTTCAAAACTTTTAAACACCAAAAGTACCACTTCTTGTTGAATGTACACTCAACTAATAGGAAACCTGGATTTGTGTCTGTGTAATGTATGAGCTGACCTTTGGACTGAATGGCAATTGCCATTAGGACTTTGTCCTTTCCTCTAAGTGCTTCCTCTCATTTGATCCTCAACTCAAAGCTTCATCTGGTGCTGCTTCAGAGAAATTAATGTTCCCTTTGTTTGCCACAGTTTAGCAGACTTTAGTCAAGTCGTTTCTGTTGTTTTAAAAACAGTTCACAAGTATAGTGATAGTTAACTAAACAAACGTAAATACTGGTCCAAAGAATCAAGGATTGAGATAATTATTCCCTGTTATTTCCAAGCTCCAGTCTGGGAAATGACCTGTGGTTGTAAAATAAAAATTCATTTTCAAAAGAAGATATTGAAAGCCATTTAAGAAATTGTATATAACTTGCCAATCTAGTGATGCTCCAGATAGCAGCTTTTCTTTATAAAAAATCACAGAGAGTAGCTTTAGGATGATATTAACAGGAAAAATGAATCTCATATATATATGAGATTCCAATTTCTTACCAGGGACCAGCTATAACATTTGTGCCTTTGGCTTTTTGTTTACCCTTTGAACTACATGTGGTGCTGTTCCTGACTGATCTAGTTACCTTGAGAAAGAGTTTTTGTGCCCATCAGATTTCCATGCAATTATCTTTTTAGACTGAATAGCAAAATAAATCATTTTCATTTTGTGTGAGATGTTGATGTTTATTGATTTAATGTTCTTGAGAAACCTTTCAGGGAAACACAAAAATCAAATGGTAAGATATTAAAAGATAACATCTTAACAAAAATAGATAAGTAGTTGTTAGAAGGTTTGTCAGAACATAATAGGATTGATATATGGTATCTTTGTGACAATTCTTATCATTGTCTTTGGGAGTCTATGCTTTGAATCAATATATAAAATCACAGTTAATAGAAATAAAGAAGTATTGTTATTAGGTATGATTTCTGTGGCAGAGGAGGATTCAGCACTGTCCCTTTCCTCAAGTTTCAGAGGGGGACAAACCAAAGAGTTAGAAAGACAGAGAGGTCAGGGCATTCTGGTTACTGTTTACTGCTCTGACTACCCTTTGATATGTAGATTGCTATTCTCAGGACTTCCTCCTCTTGACTTCCTTCTTCTCACTCTTCTCTTCCTGGTTTTGCTCCAGGCACCATCTCTCTCCTTCTCCACCCTCCATCTTGCAACCTTGGATGCAGGACTTGTCCTAGCATCCATGTGCATCCTTAGACTAGATAGGTAGATAGATCTGTCTCTCCTCCTTTCCTATCAGAGTATGGAGTTCCTACAATAAATAACTTTTATTTCCTTTCTAAATATAACCAAGTGTATGCTTTGTTATTTTCTTTCCTGCACACACACCAGCAAGCAGTACTAGCTCCCAAACACCTTAATCACTCTTCCACTGCAAAACGATAAACTCTGCTAACAGCCCAAACATGAAATCCTTTCATTAGTTTTCTGGGGCTAACACAATTTATCTATCGATTGCTTCTTCTGGGATCACACACATCAAGGATTCCCTTCTCCTACAGAGACACTTAAATGTCTTACCCTGTGAAACGTCACCATCTGAAGTCTGCTGTGTGGTCACAAGAGAGGGAGAAAGTGATTCAGTGAGGTAATTTTAGACTTTAGACTTATGTCCCCTACATAGGTTGTAAAAAGTGGGAACCCTTAAGGAACAAATGGAGGAGGGAAAACCCCACCCAGCTCTCTTGGTGCTCTCTTACTTCCCCCTCACATCCCCCTTTCTTCCATTTCATCTTTCTGTGGCCCTCTCCTCTTCCACTTACCTAATACCTCCTCTTTCTTTCCCCACTGATTCTTCTGCCACTGCTTCTCTCCCTCACACTTTTATCCCTCGCTTGTCTCTTGATCACTTTCCCATTGTCCATCCTCCCATTGCCTCCTCCTAATTTCTTCCTCATCATCTCTCTTCTTTGCTGGCGCCAGCTCTCACTAGTTTACCTGCTGCTGTATTTCTCCTTCTTCAGATGGTGGCAATATCTTTGATGTTGCTAAGTAATCCTCAAAATGGTGGCTGGGATATTAGGAAAACTGCCCTGTCTAAGCACTAATTGTAACATGGCCACAAAAAGATCTGGCCCATGTTCAGAATAAAATTTGAATTTATTTACTTGAAATATGAAGCTATAGCTGGTTTTAGTGGGGTTCTTGCTGAGCTGATTAGATTATTTTTTCCCCGGAGTCTGACCCTGATGGCTTCACTAGCAGAAAACTATGTCTTCTTATAATTTCTCCAGGTCCATCCCTGGGTCCATTTGTTTGAGCAAGTCTATATGTGTATGTTTGAGCAAGTCTATAAATGATAGGACATTTTGGAGGTCTTTAACTCATAGGTTCGCAATAGGTTGGAAGTAAACTTGATGGCACATAACACACACTCACACATCCAAAATTAAATAAAAGACATTAATTCTCTTCCCTATTAATTGCTCCTAGGGAAAAAAGAGGGTGGTTTATTTGCCAAAACAATTGGCTATTATAAACTTCCTTTGAGTACGGATTTCACACAAAGGAATTTTAATTAGAGATGGGCATGAACAGGAAAAAAAAACTAACACGATGTTCGTTGTTCATTGCTGTCCACGTACAGGGATTCATGAACATCAATGAACATGACCTGTTCATGAACATGTTTGTGGTTGGAAGATTGTGGGGACCAGAATGCTCCCCTCTTGGGGCTTAGAGAGCCCATATTTGCAGGAAGTGTTCAGCATGTTCTACTCCAGCCATCATCCAAGTTTGGTCAAGATTGCAGTACGGATCTCAGAGTTATACATTCCCAAACCTGGTGCCCCCAGGAAACTCCCACTCAATACAATAGGAGCCATCAGTTGACTTTGGCCCCATCTCAAGAAGTGGACCCCAGACTCCTGGTGGGCTTGGGGAGGTGGTGGTGGGCTGCCTCCCTTCTAGGGGGTGGGGGGTTTGGCCATGCCCCAGCAGCACCCCTCATGTGCCCACCCGCCAGGCCTAGGAGACACCACACTTGCGAAGTGAAGGAGATGGGTGATGTCAGTGGCCACCCTGCCTGGCGGGCTTGGGGAGGCAGTGGTGGGCCACCTCCCCTCTAGGGGGTGGGGTGTTTGGCTGCATGCTGGCAGCACCCCCCATGTGCCCACCCACCAGGCTTTGGAGAAACCACCCTCATGAAGTCAGGGAGATGGGCAATGTTGGTGGCCGCCCAGCCTGGTGGGCTCGAGGAAGCGGTTGATGGACTTGGCTGCCACTGCATAACCAAGTGACACAGCAACAATCTGCTAAGAACACCCTCCAGCAAGACATGGTGGCATACGTGGAGGCCTTGCACACACACTCAGGTGGGTCAGAGAGCACAAAATATGTCCACCAGATGGGGACAGCATGGCATCGAGGCTGATGCTCAGGTCCACAGTTTACGAGGTGTGGAGGCTGTTGCCACCCAAACACACTGGCTGGACGTGGTGTATTGGACGGTTAGGTACATGGGATAGATAGGTTTCTCAATAGACAGGTGCATAGCTGTATGGGATAGGTGTATAAGAGAGGGATGCATGGATACATTGGATACCTGTATCAGATGGACAGGTGAGACAGATATAGTGTACAGGGATAATGGGGAGACAGGTGTATTGCTTAAATGTATTTATTGTCTTGTCATTAGACAGTTGCAAGGGAAGAACCAATGGTGGAAAGTGGGGCCCGCCCCTCACGTGGAAAAGTGGAGGCTCACGTGCCGGCCATTGAGGTGGTGGACAATGTCCTCCCCTGGTCGGGGGGAGGCATCATTTCCCCTAGGAAAGGGGATAGTGGGCAGACAAATAGGTGCCCACATGGAGAGGTGTGGGCTGCCGCCAGCATCACAACCCGCCTGCCGTTGCAGACATGGCAGCCAATTCAGCACCCTAAACAAGACAGCATTGCGGCAGAGGCTGATGCCATTGAGGGACCCTCCAGCCAGACATGATGGAGCTGGGAGGATAGTTAGCCCAAACTAAGTTCCCCAGGTGATGGGATCCACCTGAAAGGAATGCGCAGACTGCTGCAGGAGTACCTTGTCCACCCCTCATTTGTCGAAGTGGAGGCTGCTGCCGACATCACCCACCTTTCTGCCTTTGTGGAAAGGATGGGATCCATTCCCCCCCTGCTCAGAGGGGGCAGCAGGTGCCACGGACAGGGGCACTGTGCTGTACAACTTTATGTGCAACAGCAGCTGAGCTGTCCCTCATGCCCAAATGCAGAGGCCACAGTCATTCTCCACCTTCCTGCCTTCGCAGAAAAGATGGGATGGGCAGGACAGGTCATTGGAAAGGGTTGGAGTGCTTCCAGAGAGGGAGAGGTTGAAAAAGAGACAGGGAACTTGTCAGGGAGAGGAGGATGTGAAGGGTTAGCAGCCATGGTGTGGCACAGGACTAGGAAGACCCTAACATTTGTGAGCCGTCATCCGAGGTACCCACTGAGCTTGGCCCTGGACCTTGGAAGCAGCCCCGAGACCTGAGGGGGGCTAGAGCACTACCCCACCACTCCCAGAAACCTGACCTGAGCAGGCAGCATGACAAGTACTAATATTAAATAATAGCTTGGCCCCAGAGCCCGACAGCACCCCTGAGTCCTGAGGGGGGCTAGAGCAGCACCCCACCACTCACAGCAACATAACCTGAGCAGGCAGCACAGGTAATAAATGAATAAGAAAAACTGTGAGCCCTCAGCCGAGGTGCCCACTGAGCTTGGCCCCAGAGTCTGGCAGCAGCTCTGAGAGGGGGGTACAGCCCTACCCCACCACTCCCAGAGACTTGACCAGATCAGGCATTAATAATCAGGGTGAGCCCTCAGCCGAGGTGCCCACTGAGCTTGGCCTCAGAGCCTGACAGCAGCCCTGGAACCTGAGTGGGGGTAGAGCTCTACCCCACCACTCCCAGAAACCTGACTTGAGCAGACAGCAGGACAGGTACTAATAATAAAGCACGGTGCCTTTTATAACCAGAGGTCCCATAGAGCAATACAGGAGGTCTGTGGTTGGTGGTCAGAACTGCCTAACAGGGTTTGGAGGGATGAGATTGGTATTCCCATGGCTACAGAAGATCCCCCCCTTCCCCTGCTCTTTGCTCCCATGTAACAAAATGGAAGCTCCATGCTTGGAAGGGAGACCTGCCTATCAAAGAAAGTTGGGCTTAGATTGGAGTTTCCAGGGCAACAGAAAGATTTCAGACAGAGTTCAGACAGTGCCTGCCTACATTGCCAAGGGAATTGATTGAAGGTGCCAGACTGTCTTGCTTTATGAATGGCTGATGAATGCCACGAGCAGGGCTTGGAACGAACACATGTTTGTGGGGAACAGGGCTTCACAAAGAGCTTGCTTGCGAACAGCTGATTGGGCTCTTTTATTTTTTATTTTATTTATTCAATTTATATACCGCCCATCCCAGGGGCTCTGGGCGGTGAACAGTTAAAATTGATAAAAACAAAACTAAAATCAATATACAAATAATAAAACAAATGAACAAGGTGCAGTGGTGGGGAGAACCTTCCCCACCCCAAAGGTGGGAGGCCGACATGGCACCGCTCCCTTCAATCACCAAACGCCTGGCGGAACAGCTCTGTCTTACAGGCCCGGCGGAACGATAATATGTCCCGCTGGGCCCGGGTTTCCTTTGACAGAGCGTTCCACCAGGCTGGGGCCAGGACTGAAAAAGCCCTGGCCCTGGTTGAAGCGAGGCGGGCTTCCTTAGGGCCGGGGACCACAAGTAAATATTTATTCGCTGATCGGAGCGATCTCCGGGGAACGTACAGGGAGAGGCGGTCCCGAAGATATGCCGGTCCCAACCCACTCAGGGCTTTAAAGGTAAGAACCAACACTTTGAACCTGATTCGGAATTCAACTGGAAGCCAGTGCAGCTGGCGCAGGACAGGTGTGATGTGTGACTGGTAAGGTATACCAGTCAGGACCCGTGCCGCCGCATTCTGGACCAGTTGTAGTTTCCGGATCAGGCCCAGGGGTAGCCCAGCGTAGAGTGAGTTACAGTAATCTAGCCTGGAGGTGACCGTTGCATGGATCACTGTAGCCAGGTCCTGGGGCGTCAGGTAGGGGGCAAGTTGCCTGATCTGACGAAGATGGAAAAATGCAGACTTGGCAACTGCCGTGACCTGGGCCTCCATCGATAGGGAGGCATCCAGGAGCACACCCAGACTCTTTACCACTGGCAAAGTTGCCAGTGGTGTCCCATCCAGGGCAGGGAGCTGGATCCCAACATCTGGCAGCCCCCGTCCCAGCTGCAGGACCTCCGTCTTCACTGGGTTCAATTTCAGCCTGCTCTGTTTCAACCATGCCGTCACAGCCTCCAAAGCACTGGCCAGATTGTCTGGGGCCGTGTCTGGCCGGCCGTCCATCAACAGAAAAAGTTGGGTGTCATCCGCGTATTGATGACAACCCAGCCCAAACCTCCGCACCAACTGGGCGAGGGGGCACATATAGATGTTAAATAACATTGGGGAGTGTATCGCCCCTTGGGGAACCCCGCACACCAAAGGGTGACGGGCCGATAGATCTCCCCCGAGCGCCACCCTCTGTCCCCGACCCTGGAGAAAGGAGACCAGCCACTGTAAGACTGTCCCCCTAATCCCCACGTCGGCAAGGCGGCTGGCCAACAAATCATAGTCAACCGTGTCAAACGCTGCTGTGAGATCAAGTAACACAAGCAGCGCTGACCCGCCTCGATCCAGATGCCTGCGAAGGTCGTCTGTGAGGGCAACCAAGGCTGTCTCCGTCCCATGGCCAGGACGGAAGCCAGACTGGAATGGGTCCAGGACTAGAGCATCATTCAGGAATTCCTGCAGTTGTACCGCCACCGCCCGCTCAATCACCTTGCCCAGGAACGGGAGGTTCGACACTGGGCGGTAACTGGACGGGTCAGTGGGGTCCAAAGATGGTTTTTTCAGGAGGGGCCGCACTACCGCCTCCTTTAACACTCCTGGAAAAACCCCAGAGCTCAGGGAGATGTTAACAATGGCCTCCAGATGGTCCCGTAGCCCCTCCGAGCTGGCCTTCACCAGCCAGGATGGGCAGGGGTCCAGAGGACAGGTGGTTGGCCTCATCCCCTGCAGGATCCTGTCCACATCGTCCTGAGAGAGCAGGCTGAAATGGTCTAATACGGACCCAGAAGACGGCCAAGGGGTCTCCAGTTCCCTTACTGTATCAACAGTGGGTGGCAGGCCACGGCGAAGGGACAAGATTTTACCCGCAAAATAGCTCGCAAAAGCCTCGCAGCCAATAGTTGAATTAAGAATTTGGTGGTCTCCCTGAGAGAGGGAGACCAAGGACCGAACTGTTTGAAATAATTGAGCCGGGCGTGAGCTAGCGGATGCAATGGAAGCAGCAAAGAAATCCCTCTTTGCTGCTTTCACTGCCACCTCATAGGCTTTCATAAACGTCCTATAAGATGTTCTTGCCTCTTCGTCGCGCCCCCGCCTCCACACTCGCTCTAGTCGTCTCAGAGACTGCTTCATCTGGCGAAGCTCCTCGGTAAACCAAGGAGCTACCCGTTTGCGGGCTCGGAGAGGACGGCAGGGGGCAATAGCATCGATGGCTTCGGAAAGACGGCCATGCCAATCATCCACCAGCTCATCTAACGTACTGCCAGGGGGCATCGGATCCCGCAGAGCCGCCTGGAAACCAATTGGATCCATAAGCCTCCGCGGGCGAGCGTAAATCCGCTCACCGCCCACCCGGGAAAGGAGCGGCATGCTCAGACGAGCCTTCAGAACAAAGTGATCTGACCATGGCACTGCATCATAGGCATCCAAGACCACCATCATCCCTGCCCCAAAAATCAAATCCAGTGTGTGACCTGCTTGATGTGTGGGAGCCGAAACAAACTGGGAGAGTCCTAGGGCCGCCATGGAGGACACCAGGTCAATGGCCTGCATGGAGGCATCGTCGTCAGCATGGACGTTGAAATCCCCGAGAACCAAAAGTTTCGGGAATTCCAAGGCCCAGCTGGCCACCGCCTCCAAGAGACCAGACAGGGAAGATGCAGGTGCAGTAGGCGGTCGGTACACCACGCATATTGCCAACCTCTCCTCGGCGTCCAACACTAGGCCCACACAATCAATGCCAGTAATTTTTGGGGTGGGGAGTGGTCTGAAGGAGAAAGACTCCCGAATGAGCAAAGCCACGCCTCCCCCCGACCACTTGTCCGGGACTGGTGGAGGACCGTATAACCTGGGGGGGCTAGTTCTTTCAAAGCGACCGTCTCGCCCTCCCTCACCCATGTCTCGGTCACGCAAGCCAGGTCCACATTCAATGCTGCAAGATAATCTTGCAGCGTTTTGGTCTTATTATTTATGGACCTGGCATTGCACAGTGCCAGTGTCAGAGAGTGGTTTAATATCCTAGCCCCACAACAGGTATATCTTGGGATGGGACGCAGATTGGAAGGGCACCGAGCCCTACCATGTCTCAATGCCCTTCCCTTCCATAATCTGCTCCCACCACCATACCTCCTGCGTCCCCGGATCACTGGGATCCCCGACCCCAAGCCGGCCTCCTCACCAATGAACATAGTGCTAACCCACCACCCTCACAAAATCAACAGCCCACCAACTATCACAGACTAAGCTATGTGACTAAGTCTTTGTGACTTTTTTTTTGTTCGTATTGCTGTTCGTGCCCATCTCTAATTTTAACCCCCATTGTATAGCTGTCGAATCAATCTGCCTTGAGTATTTATTTCTTAATTAGAAACTGTGTCGTATAAATATTCTAATAAATAAAAATATTCCCATGAATATAAATAAATAAAATTTCACCAGTAGATTTGTCAAAGGCAACATCCTGCTGGGAACATATACTTTGTGGTCTCCTAACTGGGAAATTGTTTGTGTGAAGCAATTTTGGATGATTTTCCCCATCTTAACAAAATCCTTCTCTTTTGGGCAGTTGTATGATGTGGACTGGAACATGCTAAACAGCATAAGCCAAAAAGAACCTATAGCCAGATCTTGTAACTGAAGGACCAAAAATGCTATTATGTATGAAGGTCCAGCTGAAAGAACTAGATGTTATGTTCTCTTCTTTTTAATATTACTCTTCTTTGCCTGCCTTTTCTTTGTTTACTCATTATGTTTTCTTTGTAATCTTTCACTTTTCATGCCAATCTCAGTTCTCTTTCTGTTGTCCTTTATATTTTTGAAAAGTACCAAAGATTTTTTTCCGTCTTTGTCTCTAAACCTTTCTTTGCTTTATTATTACAACTCCTCCCTCCAAAACAAACCAGAAAACATCCATCAACTGGAATAGTCTCCTTTTCACCCCCTGAGAGTCATAAAGGAGCCACTTCCCCATGCTAGTATCCAAAATTCTACTGGTAAGTGTGTGAATGAAAGAGACTGATTTTGTAGTTCCCATTCCCCATCCCAGCAGGACTGAAGATGAAAATTAGATGGGAAAGATCCATGTTGTTGGTCCACACACATCATTGTGGTATTCACATACCATGACCATATATAATAGCATCCCGTGGGAACCAATCCCATACAGCTGTGAGTTTTTCCTTGTCCTTTATTGTGAAGATCCATTTCTTTACAAATGATCTTTGAACATTCTGATCTCCCTTTCTTCCCTGCCTGTTCCTCTCATGTAATTGCAGTGCTTAGGCAGTAAGATTCCAGACAGGTACTTGACTTGTTTCATTCTCTATGCATCACTTCATTTATTTTAAGCAGAATCCAAATAATTATATACAAATAATGCAAAATGTTATTATGTACAACAATAGAATTCATCTACTTTAACAGTATATAAATGAATAATGGTAATAATCATTACTTTCAAAGATTTTGAAGCAATTAAAAGTCAGTTTGAACAAAAAAAAAGGAAACAGATGGAGAAATTGGCCTACTCATTCATTTAATAGTTTATGATATTATGGAAGAGGTGATTAGGGTGGGGGTCCAAATAGTATATCCTACACATATTTCTTTGCAGGCCTCCAACTTGTAATTAATAAACTGTATGATATGCAAGCTCAATCTAGAATTCATAGTAACAACAATCCCAGTGCAAATGACAATATTGCATTGTGAAACATTGGCTGAATAATAAATGGGAAAGATACTGGGAAATGAAAATATCATTATTTATTTAATCACATTTATTTAGTAGTTTTTCTGCTAGCTGTATGGAGCAATGTACAATGAGGTTCAAGTCCCAGCAGTAACACAATATATTTGTATGTTAACATGGTTTTGTACAGAGTTGTTTCAAAGATATTTGTTATAAACCTGTTTTTTAAAGGGAGTAACAGGAATGCATAACAAGGAACACATGACCCGTGTGAACCTGGCAGTCTTGAGTTTGCTGAAGTGAACCTAAACATGTAGCTCGATATTTGAGGTCAGGAAGTACAATCACTGCTAGAATTATGCAGTTGCCTCCTGGGACTTGGCCTCTGTAGCTGCACAGAGAGACACAACAACCCTGGAGAAAGTTTTCCTTATCTTTCCAGGGTGTAAGCCATGCTCCATACAGACACTTCATACTAAGTATCCATCAGCTTGTATTCATTAGTTGCTGCTAAGAATTCTAAGTCTTAGCTTCACATACAGTGTCACAATCAAGCATAAGACCTGCCAAGCTCGCCAGTTTCCTATTAGCTCTCCCAAACCACAGTAATTCTGAGCACATCATTTTAACACAGCAGGAAGAAGGAAATTGGATTTCTATTATACTTCTTGCCAAAGACATACAGACAATTCACCTCTTTGCACATGGAGTCACTATTTGGGAGATGAATTGCATTAGAACAGAGTTCATAAAGGGCACCCTGGATTACAGCTCCATATTTAAATTCAAAACTGCTATGCATTAAATGACTCAAAGAAGCACAATCTTGACATTTGAAATAATTATTTAGCCTGTGACACTTAAGGATGCAATAAATCAAAAACTACAACCATATTTCTCCCCTGCTAAATTGTTTTCTTTGAGACTTAAATGTATATTATTCTATCAGGAGATAGCAATGTATATTCATGTCAATGACAATTAAAACTTTGTGCAAGAGTGACTATGGAGTGGAAAGAAATATTTTGGCTTGCTTTAATTTCTTCCACACTTTTGAAAGTGCATTGAGTTAATCTGAACTGGAAGAAAATATTCTGTGTGTTGTGGGAAACTTTTTCAATTAGTGTTCAGTTGGAAGTGGTGTGGGGACAATACGTTTTACTTCTGCGTTCTAAAAGTTTTCCATCTTTAGACAATTTGGAGTTTGAGGACATAAAATAAAATGAGCATGTTCAAATGGGACCATTCTCCCTTCCAATAAAGCCTGCCAAAAATTCAAGTGGTAAATCCCTCCTGTGGCATTTAGGTGGTAATAGTGATCCAAATCAATCTTCTGCATGGTGCCAGTGCCATTTCTTTTCCAAATTAGCTTCCCCTTCATAGGAATAGTGATGCCATCGCATGGTAGTAACCAGTTAGATTTAGCAGCCGATTACATCACTACAGGCAATGTTAATGTAGAGAACAAATCCTCAATGTTCCAGGTCAATGATACAGTGGAAACCAAGAAAACAGTGCAACAAAGATAAACTTTGGGGATATCTTCTATTGAATGTTTGGGGGGGGGGCTCAAAGCCACTTTTTATAGAGATGATTTCAGATTTCTCATACCTGTTGTCTTGATTCATACCTGTAGTTATATTTTTTCCTCCAATGTGCAACTTTACACTGCCATCCTAAGCAAAGTTATAGTTGTAGTCAATGAACTTAGAAGACTGTCACTCTCCTTGGGATGGCACTTCTAGACAGTCACAGTCAGCCTGACTCCTGGTGCCATGTTTACAAAAGTTATATGTGAACAGTCTGATCAATCATGATTGTGATGAATAACATGTAATCTGTTTGTATTAAATAGGCATTTGTGCTTTGCCACAAGCAAAAAATGGTATTATTTGTCAAGCTGGTACATAAGCCTGACTCTGAAACAATTCAGAATACCAATGTAAGATAATTTAATTAATTATATTGACACAAACATTAAAATGACTGAGAATATTGTTATGACACCACGTTTGTAGTCAGATACTGTTCACAATGAATAGCTTACTGCATATCTTGGCATTTTTTAGAAACTGTGTTTTGATTAAAGATGGGCACAATCGGCATTACAATAGGAAAATACCCACGATAATGGCATTCGCGCGATCGGGACCCGGCAGATCTGTTCCATTCACGGCGACCGATCCAGCGTTTGGGGGGGGGGCTTCATCGGGGCTTGATCGGGGCCATCAGGATCTGATCGGGGATCAAGACACTCAGGTGCCAGTAATCTATTCCCAGGGAAACGGAGCCAGGGGAATGCCTGAGCTGTGTTTGCTCTCCTTCTGTCCCCCTGGAAACCCGAATGGAAGCCCAGCTTTCCTTGATCAGCAGGGCTTCCTTCCAACCATGGAGCAGCAACGCACTCACCAGGTGGGAGAAGAGACCATGGGGAGGGAGGGGGAAGGGGGTGTTCTGTAGCCATGGGCACTCCAATCTCATCCCTGCAAACCCTGATAGGCAGCTCTGACAGCCAAACACAGTCCTCCTGCCCCCCCTATCCTTATCTGTCTTGTTTGTCAAAACAAACTATGGGGATCCTGATGTTTGTGTGAGTGTGCGTATAGGAGAGAACAGAAAAGGGGGAGGTGGCACGGTGAGAGTCGAGCCGCCTTCCGTCCCAGATTTGTACTAATTGTGCGCTTGGTGAAGGGATTTCTTTGTTTTGGTTTGGTTTTTGGCTTTGAATCCACATCCATAACACACACACACGCCAATTCCTTATCCCTCCCCTTTGTCTTGGCACAGAATTTTTGTTTTGCTTATTAATATATGTGTAAAAAGGAGAAACGGTCTGGGGAGAGACCAGGTCTAAAGAGTAAAAGAAGGTGTTTCTGTAATTAAGAAGGAAAAAAACTTGATGCTATCAATATGTTGTCGATCTTGTCAAATATTGTCTCATCCCTATTCAGGGCTCATCAGGAAGTCCAAATAATGGGAGCTGCTCTAGCCATCACTATAGATGCCAAGAGATTAAAAGGTATTCTCAGAACCCATCTTGGGTGAATCTGAATTGGTGTGTGACCTCCTATAGTGAAAGTGATATGGAGACAACATTAATACTGCCATCCTAAGTAGAGATCCTGAGGAGTTAGCCGTGTTAGTCTGTAGTAGCAAAATCAAAAAGAGTCCAGTAGCACCTTTAAGACTAACCAATTTTATTATAGCATAAGCTTTCGAGAATCAAGTTCTCTTCATCAGATGCCTGATCAAAACTGGGCAGATACAGAAGAGGAGGGGGAAAGAGACAGAAAAGGGAGGGGTCATAAATCACAAGAAGGCAGAATGCAATTAGCATAGAGGCAATCAAAACATTCCTTTGCTTGGGAATGTAAACATCTCCTTTTGGTGTGCAGTCAGTTTGTAGCAGTGAAGGTGTCCAATTCCTATGTAGTATAAGCCTTCGGTAACCACAGCTCTCCCTGCCAGTTGCATCTGACAAAGAGAACTGTGGTCCCCGAAAGCCCACACCAGGCGTCACTGGGCTCCCCCAGATCACGCCTCTGTAAAGAGAATCTGTTACCTGTGGTAATGTGATAACCATTCATAGTCTCTATTCAGTCCCCGCTTGACAGAGTCAAATTTGCATATGAATTCCAATTCAGCAGCCTCCCGTTGGATTTTGTTTTTGAAAGGTTTCTGTTGAACCACAGCGACCTTTAAGTCTTTGGTGGAATGTCCTGGTAGATTGAAGTGTTCTCCCACTGGTTTTTGGACGTTTCCATTTCTAATGTCAGATTTGTGTCCATTTATTCTTTTGCGTAGAGGTTGGCTGGTTTGTCCAATGTACAGAGCAGAAGGACATTGTTGGCACATGAGGGCATATATCAGATTGGAGGATGAGCAGCTGTAAGAGCCAGAGACAGTGTAGTTGATGCCATTGGGTCCTGTAATTGTATTCCCTGGGTAGATATAGGGGCAGAGCTGGCATCTGGGTCTGTTGCAGGGCCTGGTCCCTGTGCTGGTGACTCTGCTGGCCGATTCATGATTGTAAGTGAGAAGTCGTTTAAGATTGGGGGGCTGTCTGTAGGCAAGGAAAGGTCTTCCACCCAGGGCTTATATACAAGAAGCAGAAAGACAACTCTCCAACACAACATTCTATAAAATACTACCTTCTGACCCCACTGAACAATACAAAAGGGAACTCAATAAAATATTAAAAACACTCCCCATGGACATACAAGAATGCATCCATACGGACACACCCCAGGAACCACGACCAGGAAGATTCTACCTACTACCCAAAATCCACAAAGCGGGTAACCCAGGACGCCCAATTGTTGCAGGAAAATGCACCATCACAGTAGGAGTCTCGGGATACATGGACTCTATCCTCAGGCCCTATGCCACCAGCACACCCAGCTATTTACGGGACACCACTGACTTCCTCAGGAAAATACAATCCATTGACAACCTACCAGATGACACCATCCTAGCAACCATGGATGTGGAGGCCTTGTACACCAATATCCCACATGCAGATGGATTGCAAGCCATACGGAATATTATCCCGGACAAAACCACAGCAAACCTCGCCACTGAACTTTGTCACTTCGTACTCACTCACAATTACTTCGAATTTGGTGACAACTTATATCTACAGGTTAATGGCACAGCCATGGGCACACGCATGGCACCACAATATGCTAACATATTCATGGCGGACTTAGAGCAACGCTTCCTCAGCTCCCATCCACTGGAACCACTACTATACTTAAGATTCCTGGATGACATCTTCATCATTTGGACCCATGGGAAGGAAGCCCTTGAGAGATTTCATCAGGACTTCAACAACTTTCACCCTACTATCAACCTAAGCCTGGACCACTCTACACAACAGGTACACTTCCTGGACACCACTGTACAACTACATAATGGACGAATAAATACCACCTTATACCGGAAACCAACAGACCGATACTCATATCTACATGCCTCCAGCTTCCACCCTAAACATACCACTCGGTCTATTGTCTACAGCCAAGCCTTACGTTACAACCGTATCTGCTCCAATGCTCTCGACCGAGACTCACACTTAAGAGATTTACAACAAGCATTTTTGGGACTACAGTACCCACCAAATGAAGTGAAGAAACAAATTAACAGGGCCAGACTAGTACCCAGAAACAGTCTGCTCCAGGACAAACCTAAAGGAACTAACAACAGAACACCACTGGTTGTCACCTATAGCTCCCAGCTCAAACCCATCCAACGTATCATCAGTGAGCTACAACCCATCCTGGAAAATGATACCTCTCTCTCAGAAGCCCTGGGTGGAAGACCTTTCCTTGCCTACAGACAGCCCCCCAATCTTAAACGACTTCTCACTTACAATCATGAATCGGCCAGCAGAGTCACCAGCACAGGGACCAGGCCCTGCAACAGACCCAGATGCCAGCTCTGCCCCTATATCTACCCAGGGAATACAATTACAGGACCCAATGGCATCAACTACACTGTCTCTGGCTCTTACAGCTGCTCATCCTCCAATCTGATATATGCCCTCATGTGCCAACAATGTCCTTCTGCTCTGTACATTGGACAAACCAGCCAACCTCTACGCAAAAGAATAAATGGACACAAATCTGACATTAGAAATGGAAACGTCCAAAAACCAGTGGGAGAACACTTCAATCTACCAGGACATTCCACCAAAGACTTAAAGGTCGCTGTGGTTCAACAGAAACCTTTCAAAAACAAAATCCAGCGGGAGGCTGCTGAATTGGAATTCATATGCAAATTTGACTCTGTCAAGCGGGGACTGAATAGAGACTATGAATGGTTATCACATTACCACAGGTAACAGATTCTCTTTACAGAGGCGTGATCTGGGGGAGCCCAGTGACGCCTGGTGTGGGCTTTCGGGGACCACAGTTCTCTTTGTCAGATGCAACTGGCAGGGAGAGCTGTGGTTACCGAAGGCTTATACTACATAGGAATTGGACACCTTCACTGCTACAAACTGACTGCACACCAAAAGGAGATGTTTACATTCCCAAGCAAAGGAATGTTTTGATTGCCTCTATGCTAATTGCATTCTGCCTTCTTGTGATTTATGACCCCTCCCTTTTCTGTCTCTTTCCCCCTCCTCTTCTGTATCTGCCCAGTTTTGATCAGGCATCTGATGAAGAGAACTTGATTCTCGAAAGCTTATGCTATAATAAAATTGGTTAGTCTTAAAGGTGCTACTGGACTCTTTTTGATTTTCCTAAGTAGAGAGTTATCCCCTTCTAAGTCCATTGACATGACAGGGGGTGAGGGGAGGTAAGCAGCAGGGTTAATAGGACGTGGAATGTAAATGTAAATTTATGACATTTCTTTGTAAAGTTTTGAAGTATGCATGGTAATGTTTAATATTCTTATTTAGTGTTAATGAAGTCCTGATATTGTTAGACCTATTTCAAAGGTGAATTCTTTTTGCGTAGATACTGTCACTATTTAATGGGAAATGTCAAGTGTTTTAATTTGTCTGGGTTAACTTTTGATTTGACTAGGTGCTCAGTGCTGTATTTTCTATGATTTACTTTAATACTTTCTTTGTAAGAAACTATTTCAGTTTTGTATTTTTTTATTTTTCTCTTGTCTTATCTGGAACTCTCTCTTTCAATTGTGTGTATGTATATATACAAGATAAGTACGTTGACCATATACAATGGTTAATTATCTATTTGTCATCAGGTTTAAATATATGATCTAGGATTTAAACAGAACCAACACCTTTATTAATTATTAACAGTGCAATCCTAAGTAGAGTTAAACCTTTCTAACCTTGACTTCATTGGACTTAGAAGAGTGTAACTCTGTTTATGATAGAACTATAAACTGCGCCTACCTTCTGTATTAACCAACTACAACTGTTTTGAGTGGTCACTGTGCCTATGGTACACCTTTTGAGTTTTTCATAGAAATATCACATGTTCACCAGTGTATATATGTGTGTATGTATGTATCTGTCTATCTTTTGAAAAAGAAAAATTAATTAAAAAAAATTAAAACAAAGCTTTCATGCAGAATAGAAATAGAAATATAACAACAACAATGTGAGAGCTACATATAAACATCTATAAAAGGTTTCCACATGTCTAAAAACAAGTCCATATGCAATTGTTATCTATATGCTATATATTCAACTATGGATAAAATTGTAAGGTTTTTAGTCCATTGAATTACAGAAGGTGAGCATTTGCCACCTAGATGGAAAGAAGAGACAGATACAAGTGTTGGGAACTAATGGGCCATATTTATTTGGCAACAACATATCATTAGACGTATATATACACAGCAAGGGATTAACTAGTGATATAGGTAAGGCCCTGGAGTCACCCCTGGACCTCCACCCTGACCTGTCTGGGTGAGTCCTGCTACCCCAGGCATGAGCAACCAAATGCCTGGCTGGGACCTGGCCAGCCAGGCAAATGGTTTCCCCCTCCAAGCCTATAGCACCTCATCGTAAAGCAGGAGGGCCTTACTTGTACAGGGGAGCCACACAGCAGTCTGTCCTCTCAGCTAGCAGCCGTCAAATAGTACTAATGGTCCTACAAAACCCAAAAGAGCACGCAGGCTCAAGGAAGTCACAACCACACACTATTATTACAGTGTAATTCCAATATTTACATCACATACAGTCCCAAACATACAGAACCATAACGCCCAATTTACAGACCAATGGAATACAATTTCATCATCCAATGTGATAGGTTCAATATATATCATTAATGCCGGATATATTTACAAACGGAATGTCCATAAATAATCGGTGGTAGCAGCAATGCCACAACGGGCCAATGATGGCTATTGATTTCACTGAAACCAGAGTCCACGGCAACGAGTTTAACCGGTCTCCTTCACTTTCACTTGTTTCAGCCCACTTCCTTCTTCAGGCCGTTACTTATTAACGTCTTTTTTTGTAATCTTAACCTCCAATACCGAAAGAACAATGACACAATGGGACAGGTGACCTCTTTCGGTATTGGAGGTTAAGATTACAAAAAAAGACGTTAATAAGTAACGGCCTGAAGAAGGAAGTGGGCTGAAACGAGTGAAAGTGAAGGAGACCGGTTAAACTCGTCGCCGTGGACACTGGTTTCAGTGAAATCAATAGCCATCATTGGCCTGTTGTGGCATTGCTGCTACCACCGATTATTTATGGACATTCCGTTTGTAAATATATCCGGCATTAATGATATATATTGAACCTATCACATTGGATGATGAAATTGTATTCCATTGGTCTGTAAATTGGACGTTATGGTTCTGTAT
Organism: Eublepharis macularius; assembly: GCF_028583425.1. NCBI lineage: Eukaryota > Metazoa > Chordata > Lepidosauria > Squamata > Eublepharidae > Eublepharis > Eublepharis macularius. Next base: position 63,996,277 of record NC_072797.1, on the reverse strand, counting down.
GTTTGGGACTGTATGTGATGTAAATATCGGAATTACACTGTAATAATAGTGTGTGGTTGTGACTTCCTTGAGCCTGCGTGCTCTTTTGGGTTTTGTAGTTCTTAGGAAGTGGTTCCCTCTTGTTGGTTGTACTAATGGTCCTGACAGACCCCAATTCCCCCCCCCCCCGAGATGGGGATGTGCCAAGGGTGCTCACTGGCATGCTCATTTCTATCTATCTCCTCAATGGGTCGGGTTTAATACCTGAAGCATTGATGAATGCTATAGTGGTTCCTATATTTTAAAAAGGAGATTGTCAGCTCCCAAGCAACTATAGGCCAATTAGCCTTCTATCCACCATTGGATAGCAAACAAACTTAAGCTGTGGATATCAGAACAAGCAAAAACTGTAGTGGAAAACCACAGCTAAGGGGTTTAAAGAAACATGTACTAAATATAAGCAATCCTTTCTATCTAGCTGTATGCAAGATATCTGGCAAACAAACTTAAGCTGTGGATATCAGAACAGCAGATTTTAGGCCTAGAACAAGTTGGCTTTTGTCAGGGGAATTCGACCCTAGATCATTGTATTGTGTCAAGCCATTGTTATGTACTCACTGAGCTTCTGTCTGAGCCTAGGCTCCTGAAGCCCTCATTGCTATTGGCTGTTTTTCTGCTGGCTGCAGCCAATCCATACTGTACAATAAAGTCCAATCACAGCACTGTAAATAAGTTACTTTGTATATAAATGCAAAATAAGAATTCTAGCTTCATGTGCCTATTGGTTGTTGGTTATCATTGGGGCGGGGTTTGTGTGATATATTTGTCTCATGTTGAGCTTCTGTTGTCTGTCTGCTTCTGGTCTTCAATAAAGATGTTGTTATGAGTTGAAATCCTTACTAGTGGAATCACTATGAGCAGAAATTACAATACTTAATAGCCATTTGGTGAATAAATATAGGAAAGAGAAGGGGCTTAAATTATATGCAGCCTTCTTAGATCTTAAGGATGCCTTTGACTCCATTTCTAGAGATCTTCTGTAGAAAAAATTAAGGGTCCTGGGGACTGAAGCGAGATTGCTTTTTTTGATCAAAAAGTTTTATTCTGAAACCATCTGTCAAGTTAGATGTTCCAAGGATGGAGATCTAACTCCTAAGATATCAATTAATATTGGAGTAAAGCAAGGATGTATCTTAGCCCCCTTATTATTTAATTTTTTAAAAAATGACTTGGCACCCTTTATGAAAGGAATTGATTATTATAACCCCAAACTAGGGATGATGCATGTACCGTTGCTATTGTACGCAGATGATGCGGTATTACTCTCCCTCTTGGAAGTAGGGATGAAAAGGATGTTATCTCGTTTCTTAGACTATTGTGAATGGAATAAATTGACTTTATATTTTGATAAATCTGAAATTATGGATGTGGGAAATGGATTTAGTGAAAGAGATTTTATGTAACCGTATGTGCCTTCTATCACTCTTATGCACCTTTACTGTTCTCAGGAGCTAATGTAGTATTTGTAACGCAACTTGCAAGAAAATGAAACTTGAAATAAAAGACCAAAGCAGAATGTGTTACACATGTAAATCACTGTGAGATGTAAGATCAGAAGTACTGTGAAGCTTGCTATCAGGTATATTATGCTTAATAAGTTTAATAAGCACCTGTTTGATTCCTGACACCTGTCTCTTACTTGATACAGAAACCCCTTTGTGAAACTGTCCATGCAAAATGTTGCAATGAAAACTAGCTAAATTAGCAACATCTCTCAAGGCGGAGAGAAAAAACCACAAAGCAGAGAAGGGGGACTGAATGTAATTATAAGCACATTCCAGGGGAGGAGAGCGCTTCTCTCCCATGGAACCCAGAGAAATATTCTCCACTTGAAGCCCACAAAGTTGCAAGAAGCGACATAGGGGTGCCGCGATTAAATGTAACATAGACCAAAGGAATGAGCATGAATGAGAAGCCTATGAAAAAGATGTGTGAGAAAGGAAGGAAAATGTTCCTTCCAGAGATAAAGCCAAGGACAGATAAGATAAGAAATTGCAATCGGGTAATGCTGTAACTATGCTGTTGACCTAAGTTGTTTCTTCCAATCAGAATACCCTTAGATACTTGTATCATAAAAGGTGGTCACCCACTTGAGCCAATGGAGGCCACTGTATTTTCTGAGCCAATAGAATAACAAATATTATAATTAACAAAAAGGTATTCATTGCTTTGTACTGCTATTGTAACTTCGATGAGCATTGGGCACAAGGAGACCTTTTACTCTTTGCGTAATCTCCATTCCTCCATCGCTTAATAAACTGTTATAGATTGCTTCATCTGCAGGACTCCACATCTGTCTCTTATTATGATTGGCTAAAGGGACATTCGAAGTATCAGTTGTGTACTACATGGCTTTTGGGAAACCCTGGAAACTGGTTAAGTGGAATATAAGAGGGAGATTGATTGAACACATCAAAAGCTTTAGATACCCAGGAGACTATTTCCACCACAATGCTAGATGGGTAACCCATAAAAAAGAAATGATAAAATCTGTGAATAGTAATGTACTAGCGATCACTCGTTTTTTCTATACTATATCCCTGCAGCCCTTAGAGTGCTAAACTGCTCTATGGCACTCCAATTTGGATCACAGCCTTTAACAAAGCAGTTGAAAGAATACAATCTAATTTTTTAAGGAAAATTTTAGGGCTGCCATCATGTGTGCCCTATGCAGCTATATGTTTGGAGACCAACCAAAGGCACCTAGAGATAAATGCCTGGATCATAACAATTAAATTTTGGCTGCATTTGCATTTCAGGAGCAGCCTTAATAGTTTTATTGCACGCATGGTAACAGAACCACAGTCTTCTGTATGATTAGCTGATATAGGGAAAAAGATCCCTGTAATCGGGCTTAGCATGTATTTGCTTTGAATAAAAAAAGACTTGTAGATATCGAGATGCAAGAACTGAGAAGCCTTGCCTCTGGTAAATGCTCCCCTTTGAGATGGGGGATCTCCTCTAATGGCTCTTTGGTGGAGTATTTTTCCTGTCTGATTTCCCCTTCACAGAGCATTTATGTTAGCTCGTTTTAATAGCCTTCCTTCTGTGGTATTGTATGGGAGGTTTAAGAAAATTCCATACTCCACTAGGTTTTATGCCTGTGGTTTGAGGGATATAGAGAGCATTGAAAATGTTCTCCTGTATTGCTTATTTTATTGTGATATTCGTGCCGTTTATTTAGAACCTCTTCTTCAAAATTATGAAGGACAATCTGATGACGGTAATACTCTCCTACTACTATCCACTCATAACCATGAGATCATTGAGTCTGTGGCTAAATTTCTTTGTTGTGCATCTAAGAGGAGAGGAATGGTTTAAGTGCTGGGGGAATGGATTGTTTTTGTCTGTTTGCTGACCGTGCCTGTCTATGTTGTTATGCTAATAAAGGTATTTGATTTTTCTTTTTCTGTCCCCTCAATGACAGATGAATTCTGTTTATGGAGACAACCATTGTCTCCATAAACATCTGGGGAATATTTTAGACTGTTTGTATCATTAGCCTTTGATTTATTAAAATCCCCTCCCTTTTTAGTTCACCATTGGGGTATTCAATTCTTTTAAAAAATCAGGAACAATATGATCACAGAATTATACACAGACAGTGCTACACGTCCACATATACTACGTGCAGCTTTGTGTGCATGGCTGGGTGGCTTGTAGGGCAGGTGTTCTGTCAGATGGAATTCCTTGAGTGGAATACTGTGGGAGAAGGAACAAAAGATATAAAAACAGGACTGAATCATTTATCGACTCAAGAACTGGCTGAATTTGTGAAATATCTAGTACATAACAGCATGACTTTTTGATCTTGATATAGATTTGTAATTTTCCCATTTTAAGCTCCAAAATTCAAAGTTAATGAGGATATGCAAAAAAAATTGGGTAGTTTTATTGTGGTGGGAAAATCTGGCCTACCATACAATGTAACAAGACAGGGAGAAGATGTAATATTTACTCTTAAGATTTCTTTTATTTATACCATTTAATTTGCATTGATTACTGTAACAATCTTCATGTTTTTTGAACAAGCTGCTTGGGACATTTATCATATATCAGGAAAACCTTCAGCATTTATTTCCTTTGGGGCTTGATCCAAATCTGAGAACTGTTCCATTAGGGGGGGATCAATCCAATAAGGTTTAGAGGCTCCTGCAGTTTATAGTTTACTACATAATTAGTGCCTCTTAATAAATATAATAAATGGGTATTCCAGAGGCTGTTTTGGCTTCCAGTCTAGCCTGTACCATAGCTATAAACCAAATAAGATTAAGAATTTTGTTCACTGTAAAGGCTTTACTAATGCCACATATGCTTAACTTGAGATCAGATTGGACATTATAGTTAACACTTCTATAATTTGTTGGTGGAAGCTTGTAATTGTGGAGAGTATTTTGTTGAGATGTAGTTCACGTCCAGTTTTCCAGGAAGTTTTCAAGGAATTTTCTTGAATCTTGCTGTTTTCTTTTTTACATACTGTTCTTAACAAGAAATCTCTTCAAGAACCCCTTGTGTTTGTCAAAACAACAGAGCACCTGAAAGACTGATGAGTTTATTAAGACACAACTTTTCTGAGCCAGATACTATTAGCAGATGCATGAATATTACAATCAGTTGACAGGAAATTAACATATGCAAAGCTACATGAGTTGGAAGGGTGGTGATGGTGGAGAGTTATTACGTTTATATTACTGTCATTTATAGTCCACCTTTCTCACTGAGACGTGTTTCTAGAACAGCAGCCCCTCCCAACTCACATTAAAAATTATTTTTAGGAAAAAAATCATAAGTGGTGTGATGTGTTATGGGGAATCTGCTTCAAATGGAGAAAAGTCAGAAATTCTAGTTAAAAACTGGAATTTTCTCCCCAACCTGACAAAAAAGCCATCTGTTTTTCTGTAATACTGAATGTAAGACCAACAGTCAAGTGGGAGAAAATCAAAGTAAACCATGGATTACGTTGTTTTTCCTCAAGTCCCTCGAGCAAGAAGATTTTTTTGTCAGGTAAAGTTTATATTTATTTATTTTGGGGACAAGTTTCTGTCAGGGCAGAAGGGCATTTATTATTTACTGAATCCTTTTCTCTGCTGTGCCGGTTGCCCTTGATAGTGAGCATTATTCCAAGCCAAAGAAAATAAATAAATAAGAGCCAACTGATTAGGAAGGATTGGAGGAAGCATCTAAGGAGAGCACTTTGATAACTTGCTAAAGGCTGAGCGACTATAATCTTGTGGCTGCTGTGCTGCTTCACCATTTATTTTTATTCTCATTTTCTTTCTTTCTGTTGCTGTCCATGGGAAGGTTATATTTTTCTGTAATTACCTGAAGCAAACCTTTTTCTGGCAGCACATGCAGTGATTAATCATAGTTTTTTTTTTATTACAGTAGTAGATTTTCTTTTCTTTTTTTCATATCCTGTGTTTCTATATAACCTTTAATTCTCTGTGTCTTGTAACAGGCAGTGTGAAGCAGTGTGTAGTAAAGTGGGGGGGGAGAACAATTAGTGTGTAATTCCAGAGGGAAGAGACAGACAGAAACATGTTAGATCTTTTGGTGGTACTTAGAGGTCTAATGTGGATGTGTAATCCCTATTAAAATAAAAGGAAGCAAAAAGCCCATCTATGGAGCTGAAAATGATCCCTTGTATACACAAGAAAAAACCAAATTCTTACCTTCATCTTTGAAGAACTCAAGGACTGAGTGAGTTACACAGGTCATTAAAGATGAAGCCATTGGTAAAAAATGAAAATAAAAAGATGAGTGGTGATTAAAGGAATGGAGGACTGCGGTCAGTATTAACTGCATTGCCAAGAACTGAGGTTTGGGATGGACTTGGTAATAGACATTTTGGTATGACTCTTTGCCATATCCTTTAAATCAAAACAAAATGTCAGTAGCCAAGATGGTCTAGTTATGCAACCAAAATGGTAACTAGTGATTAGTGGGTGATTCTATCCTTTGGCTCACAGAGAGACTATATTTCAAAAGAACCACAGTAAGTGAAAAAAGCTGAGTGTGATCATCGACCACAGACCTGATCCTTCAGCCCTTTGTGCTGCAAGTACTCCCCCTCTGTGAACCTGAAGCCTGTGGAATCTCTTGTAGAAATTAAGATTACTATCAGGAGTCAGCATGACAAGATTGCGGGCTACAGACAAAAACTGTTCTCTGTTACTTTTGCAACATTTCCAACAATTGTGGGTTTGAGAGTCTCAGACGTGGAGATGGAACTCCAAGCTGTTAAAAGGAAGCATGGCTCATCAAAATGAGGAAGTCAAAGCACTGCCACAGCTCTCTGTGAGCAACTTGGGGAAAAACAACAACAATAAATAACCCTGACTTGATCTGTTTTAGCTACAATTTGAGATGAACTTGCTATGCTTTTTATGCAACAGACAATATTAAGATTGAAAGATGTGATGAGTTAATTAGTCTGACTCATTGACTCAGCTTTCTTTAGCCGAGTAAAGCCCCCTTCCCATCATAGCAAGAGCCCTGGAATTTGGTCACAGTCATCACACATGCTATATGGAAATGTCAGGTTCCTTCTCTTGATTGTACCTCCAGTTGGAAGTAAGAGACAGACACAGGCTTGGATAAAAGGGCCGTTTATTAAATGACCATAACAATAACGTACGGCAAGGGCTAACTGAGCGGTACAGGTCAAGCCCTGGGGTCAGCACCTGACCACCGCCTTGCCTGTCTGGGCGAGCCCCCAATGCCCCGGGTGTAGGCCATCTCCTGAATGGCTGCAACCCGGCCAGCTAGGCCCTGGGATCCCACTCAAGCACCTGTTGCGCCCCAGCTGCCAAGCATGAGGTTAGACCTTGTTCCCGGGGATCCCCTCAGGCGTCTGCCCTCCCTGACGGTAGCCGCCCATGCATACCACCCTAACAGCAGACCCTGTTCCCCAACCTTGGGGAATGCCACAGGGGCTCACCAGCCCGCACCCTATTCCCAAAAGCTCCTGCCACCGCAAGGGTCAAGCCTCTGCTTAGACCCTCGCGCCCCACAGGTGGCCTAGCGCCACCCGAAGCCCTTGCCGAAGGTCATCCAAAAATATGTCATTGTCCACAGGTGACAGATGGACACCATCTCCTCTGTAGAGGTGGGCAAATTCGGCCCTAATCTTGGGGTGTGGCAGATAAATGCCCAAGCCTTGCCCCAAGGCCTTCCTGATGTCATGATTAGTCTTACGGCGGGCCCTCTCTATAGCCTTGGGATTCAAAGCCTCCCGCCAAACCCGACGTTGTAGCATCTCGGACCATATAACCAGCACACCAGGCCATTGGTCGTTTATGTATACTAGGTCCACCACTACTTGCACTGACAGGGCCTTACCCTGTACCATGCCAAGGTCATTCCCACCCAGGTGGATGACCACAACGTGCGGGGGCGGCTGCATCTGCCCCTAAACAGGAGAGGTAAGAGGCCTGGCCACCTGAGGCCCCGCCGTCCCTGCCACTCCACTGTGGCCACAGCACTTAGCCCTAACTGGGATCCAATCGGCGTGTTCTTGGCTTGATTGGCCGCCCAAAACACCATGCTGTGGCCACATATCAGGATCCTCCTCCTCTCATGGCCCGACACGGCACCTGGAGAAAGAGCAATTAGTTCACCATTTAAAATTGCTGTAGGGGTCGGATATAAGACCTAAACGCTCTCGACCGCCACCTACCCACTTTCTGAATAGCCTTCGGGGGGTATCCCAAAACTGCTGCCGTAGAGGCCGCACCAATCCGAAAGGAATGAGTGCCGAATTTGACCCCCGTCAAGCCTATTTTCTTGAGCGCCCTCTCAGTTACCGCCCAAAATTGATACTTAGTCAAAGGGGCTTGGTCCTCATGTAAGAAAAACAGCCCTTGGGCATCACCCCGAAGTGTGGTGTACTCCTTGAGGGCCTTAACAGGGCACAAGCCCGCCTCAGAACAAGGGCCCAAGTGGAAGGTGATTCCGCGCTGCTGCTGGTCCATCTTAGACCTCCTGATGCAAATGGAGACTTTGTCTCCCACAAATTTAATATCCCTGGCCATCAAGGCCCTTCCTGATAAATCTGAGCGTGATGAGGCAACCAACTCACTAACCCGCAGGGCCCCAAAAAATGCAGTTAACGCTGCTGCATGGAAGAGTTTATGCTCAAACTTGGATGAGCACACTTCAGCCCATGCCGCCCCCAGTCCCCGCAAGACCGAAGGAGATATTGGTTGTCTAGGGTCAGGGGGCGTCCTTTTTTCCCTAGACCATCCCTCCAGCACTTTCCTAATCCTAAAGGCCCCTGTAAATTCCGGTAAGCCCCGTGATTTGCTGGCAAAAGCCAGAGCGGCCAGTTGGCCCCTAATAGATTTAACTGCAAGCCCCCTATCCCTCTGCACGACGCAAAAGTGCAGTAAGTGCTCCTGCAGAATGGGCCAAACTTGCTGGAGGTTCGCTGACAACCTAAACTGATGAAACTGCCCTACTGCACGGTCGTAGGCCCGGCATGTGCTAGGAGCAATGGACAGCTGGATTGCTCTATCTACTTCCGCCGTCCAAGCTCCCACAGCTCCCGTGGCATCCTCGCAGGCTGCCTGTCGGCCCAAGGGGCAAGCTGCCAGAATCGTTCCATCTGTTGGCGAGACAAAGCGTCTGCCACACCATTGCTAATGCCTGGAACGTGCCTGGCCCTAAAAAGTATGTTCAGCTGTAGGCATTTAAGTACAAAGGCCCTCACCAGCCGCATCACCCTGGGGGATCTGGAAGTCATGGTGTTGACCACGTGTACCACCGCCAAGTTGTCACACCAGAAGTGGACAGCATGGTTTGCCAACTGAGACCCCCACAGCCAAAGCGCCACTAACATGAGAAAAAACTCCAAAAACGTAAGGTCCTTGGACAATCCTTGGGCAACCCAATCAGAGGGCCATTGGTCAGCACACCAATGCCCTCTAAAAAAGACTCCGAAACCAGTGGAACCAGAGGCATCAGAGGTGACCTGGAGTTCAGCTTCTAGCAACAAATCCTCCCTCCAGAAAGTCACCCCTTGAAAGTGGCGAGGAATTCCCTCCAGACTAACAGATCCTCCCGCATACCTTTATTAATTTGTAAACGATGATGGGGTAGCCATAAGGTCCCCATGACATCGTACAGCCGTCTAAGAAAAGGCCTGCCGGGTGCGACTGCCTTGCAAGCAAAATTTAAATGGCCAACTAACTGCTGCAACTCAAGGAGGGACACTTTGTCCCTACTCAAGCAGTCCTCCAGTCTCGCCCTAAGGTCTACCACCTTCTCTAGTGGCAACCGCAGAGTTTGCTGCATGGTATCAAACTCGTCAGGATCACCGCTGGTCCCTCAGTTTTCTCATGGGCCAAGGGAACCCCTAACTCCTCAGCAAGCTCAATGAAGGCTGCCAACAACCGGGCACACTGCCCTGTACCCGCAGCCCCATACACCATAAAATCATCTAAATAGTGACAGGTGTCCCTACAGGCACAGTGGTGACGCAACTCCCATTCCAAAAAGGAACTGAAGCGCTCAAATGCAGAGCAAGATATGGAACACCCCATAGGAAGGGCCCTGTCCATATAAAACTTGCCCTCAAATGCAAAACCCAGGAGCTCAAAGTCTCCTGGGTGGACGGGGAGCAGGCGAAAGGCAGACTTGATATCACACTTTGCCATCTCAGCTCCCACCCCGCAGCGTCGTACCACTCTGACTGCTTGGTCAAATGAGGTGGAACGCACGGAACAGAGCTCCTCGGGTATGCCATCATTCACCGAGCCCCCTCTTGGAAAAGAGAGGTGATGAATAAGGCGATACTCCCCCGGCGCCTTCTTCGGCACCACCCCTAAAGGAGAGACTCTAAGGGACGGGACGGGGGGGCATCAAACGGGCCCAATACCCTCCCTTCAGCGCATTCCTTTAATATCTTATTGCGTACCACATCTTCCATGCCAGCCACAGACTTAAGGTTGGCTGCCATGAAAGGTGTCCTAAGGCCGTGAAACGGAATACGAAAGCCAAACTTAAAACCAGAAATTAAATATTCAGCGTCCAGACGCCGGGGGTATACCTGAAGCCATTCCTCAAGTGCCCTCAGCCTTACTGGGCTGGTTCCCTTTACCAGCCCCAGGCTGCTGGCTGCCGCCTCCCCCAAATCGCTTTCCTCCCTGGCCACCCTGCCGTCCCTTGGGACAGGCAGAATGGGCATGGGGTCCAGCACAAGTGGGGCACTCGTGTCGGAATTTACATGCTCGCTTAAAACACACCCCTTTGGACATGAAGTCCCAGCAGAGCAGCCGTGATTGAATCAGCTGCCCCGCAGGGGTGCGGGGACCCAAACCTTGAACTGGCTTGATAATCAGCTATCGGTCCTATCACCCACCGTGGACTTTGAAGGAGTCATGACCTGAACCCAAAGCTGGAGCCAATTCTGGTCCCATGGCAAACTAGGGGTTAAGGTGGCCCACATTCGAAATTCCTCATCGTAGCGCAGCCAGGCCCCACCCTCAAAATCAGTATAACCCCTGTAAATGATGTTCATGTATTGAAACAGGGGAAGGGTCCTATGCGGCTGCGCCCTGGCCAGAACACCAGCATATACCAAAAACCCCGGAAGCCAGTGGGCCCAGGTTCTATCGATCCGCCTCTGGCGGATCCGTTCCTTGACCCTATCCTCAAGATCATCTTTATCCTTCTTCTCCAGTTCCCTGAAGAGAAGGGTAAAGACATCAACATATTCTCCCCGCAAAATCTTCTCACGGGTGGCCTGCGTCAGGTGATCCCCCAACGGCAGTGCCGTATCCCCAGTAGGTAGGGCCCTATAAGGAACCATACCGAATCCTTGCATTCCATAGGGGGGCAGGCCGGGCTGATTCCCGTAACCATAGGACCAGCCAGTGTTCGATGGATTATGCCCCTGCCCGTCCCAGGCAGTGGCCCCACCCCCTGATGGCAATGGAGGCAACTGCTGGTACAAAGAACCACTGGCACAATTAGGCCAAATAGGCTGTCCTAATGGGGGCCAAACTTGTGCGTTATAACCGCAGAGGTAGAAGGAAGCGACACCCCAGAAGGAGTGGACTGACCTCCAGCCCCCCACGGCCAAACATTGTTCTGGTGTGTGCAAGTGCGGCTGATATTCCATACCATCAGCCAGAGGAGATTCCACCGCCACAGCCACCTGTCCACAGTCCTCAGGCCCAGGCAGATAGCCTTCTCCCTCCACTTCAGGCGCAGTAGGATGGTGATGACTGGAGCTGGCTTCGCCTGCACTCAGGGCTGTCATCTTCTCTAGTGCCAACAGACGAGAGGCAAATTCTTTGTTAAATCCCACTTTTGCGACTCGCTTCGCACCCCTACGTGGCTGAGGTAAATCTCCACCCCCTGCCAAACCCGCTGCCCTTTTTTCAAGAGCGGCAATGTGCTCCATCAACTCCTGCCTACTAGGGCCATCCTCATCATCCGATGAGGACAGAGTTGGAGGAGGTTTCTTGGATGCAGGCCATTTCACCGGCTGTTTGCCCTTAGAAGGGCCCCCTCCCTTTTTGGGTGGCATGCTTTAGCAGGCTCAAGGTGAAGTACAAGAAACAAAAGTATCAGCCTTGTCCCAGTAGGTGTCACCAGCAGCCCTTGCCAGAGCAGTTACAGCTCTCTCCCAATTGGAGTCGCCCAAATCTCCCCAGCAACAAGCCAAGGCTGCAGTGACCACACTCCCCCAAAGATGTCGCACAACTTTCCCCAGCAACAGGAGTCCCCTGCAGTGCAGCTAACACCCACCAGGTGGTATCAGACACACACACACAGCCAAATGACCCCCCCTACCAGAGCCAACGGCCTTCAGCAATGGGGGGGCAATGGGGGGGAATAATAGCCCCGGGGGGGAGCCCCTAACGGGCCCGAAAAGCCCAGGCAGGCAAGGCTAGTGCCATGGGCAAAGCCAGGCCCACTAGGGCCAAATCACCGTGATGACGGCCCCGAAATGGCTAGCCTCCCAAAGCCCTGGGCCCGCAAAGATCCGCGCCACGCTCAGCTGCCGATACCGTGGCGGCGGCGCCCCACACGCTCCGCCGCCGTTACCACGGCGGCGGCTCAACAACTCAGGGCCTTGCACGGCCCGCAGCAGGCCCAGCCGGCCCGGCCAAGCTCCCTCTGCTGAAGCAGCAAAGCGCCGGAGCACGGAGCAAGTCCTCCAACTCCTCCGAGCGCTGGGACGTTCTGACACCGGGAAGGGGCAGAACGCGCACAAGAGCGCTAAGCTCCGCCCCTTCCCAGAACCCGGATGGAGAGGGAGGGAGTCTGCCTCCTTCTCTGTCCAAGGGCTCCAATTGCCGGCTCCCAGCTTACGCGGCGAGCCGCAGCTGGGAGAGCCGAATAGTGCATTCCCTGAAAAGATAGATTTTCTCTCCACTTTGCCTTCTTTCTTTATCTTTTGCTTTCATGGAGATTCTCTTAACAGTGAGAACCACAAACAACTGAAATTCAGCAACAATCTATGTTCTATATCTGGATCTTTCAGAGTACTGATAGAGTTTTGAACTTGATTTATTGCTATCTTTGTACATTAAGATGAAAAATAAAGTTGCTTTTTTCCCTTCAATAAATGTGCAGTTGAAGAGGTATCTCAGTCTACTGTTGTCCCTGCTGGTCTGGATCAGTAGGGTTTCAGCCTGTAAACCAGAGGCTAACTGTTAAAGAGCCCTTTGGCTCTTGCCCTTTGGTTCATATCTCCAGCAAGATGTGAGGTTTAAAGCAGTGCCTGCAAAAGGCAGGACAAAGCTCCACTTAGGTTACTCTTATCCCCACTTCCCCTTCAAGCAATATGCCTTACTTTATTCAATTGTAAGTTATCGGACAATGGTTTCTCTTGGAATCTTTAATAAGGGATGTTAATTGAGAGTTTATGATATTTTCTTCTATACTGTTTCTACACTTTTACATCTGTTTCTGTAGTTATTTTAGGCTCACCCAGGCTCTTGTGTTGGCTTAAAGTTTGGATAGCAGATTCAGGACTGTTGCAGTGATTAGAGAGCTAAGCCAATGTGCTGCTTACTCAACTTAGCTATTAAGAATGTTTGGGAAAATGTTTGGGTATATTAAAATTTTAAAATGTACAGTTACAATTAAAATACAGTTAAAAAATTTAATGTGCATAAATGTAATCCGCCCTGAGCCTACCAATGTGGGGAGGACAGAATAGAAATTGAAATAAATAAATATCTTCCTTGGGTACTACAAACTTGAATTGTCATGGCATAAACTTACTGTGGCATTCTGAGCATTGGAGTTTGGTGAAATACAAAGAATCCCCTGTTGGGGATAAAGCCAATCCCCGACTCTACATACATGGTTCAATGTCATGAAGGAATTAATACCAAACAGATCCATTGTGTATTGTAGGAATTTCGCTTGATGAACAAACCTGATGAGATTCTAGGCCTTGACCTGTGATTGTTTCTCAAGCACACTATTTCTTTGTAAGCAGGTGAGGAATACAAGTTTAATTCTTTGTCATTTTTGTCATGCTAATCCCTTTGTCATTTTGCTGATCTTAAATGGGTGCTGTTGCTACTAAACAGACAGTTACATCATGTTTCTCACTGTAGCTTGGTCAATTGAGAGGATATTTAAGAAAAAAAACATTTTGGAGACCAAATCATGGGTCTTCCAGCATTTTCTCTGGTTACTCCTGAGTAGAGATGGGCACAAACCAAAATACGCACCAAAAGTTTGTGATGAACTGGGTCTGTTCATGGTTCACAAA